>NC_139722.1:66677022-67009590 GCF_964211835.1 Anser anser
GCTAAACACCTACAGCTGAAAAATGATGAGTGCCTCCTCTGAAGTCAGTAAAACTGAAAAGTGCCCAACAGGTCTAGCAGATAGCCAGCACCCTGCTAAATGACATATATAAATGACATATATAAATGACATAAATGCTATACTGCTAAATGACAGCTTAAGTTCACTGACAGGTTACTGGGACTTGGGGGGTCTCTCAATGGGCTTCTGCATAGCGTACACAGATCAGGGGTTATTTAAACTTAAACCTGCCTGCCTGCAGGACCCAAGCCGCCCTTACTCCACCCAGGCCTTTCCATGGTGTTTTTGTTAGGACGGAGGACAGTACTGCTTAAAAGGCAGAGTCCTGCGCAAAATATCCATCGCCTCAACACGAGTCACCGCTTTAGCAGTGAAATTATATATACACACAAACGTATTTTACATGTAAGTATGTAAATATACATTCACGCAGACATCCACTCGGCTATTGTTTTGGAACCACGGGGGATTATGAACAATATGCTCTGTAATTGAGATTAACTTTGAACAAATCATTTGGCTGACATACACACATACGCGCACAAAGAAAAAACCCACAATAGCTCTGTTTAAATTTCAAGATATTTGTAAGACCTCTTTTCATCACAAAGAAGCCTATAATAGCACGTTTCAAGAAGACTTCCAAAGGCCCTGCTGGTCACATTGTCTAGACAGCAAGCGAGCTAACAGCCTCCCGCTTCCTGCGCAACTGGGAAAACACACAGGCACCGAGCCATGGGGACGAGGAAAACCCCTTCGTGGTCAGAGCCTCCCACCCCCTCAACAGGTGTCCTCCCACCAGGCCAGATGCGTTGTGAATATGCCAAACATATTTAATGCACATCCTTAAAAAGTCTTGCTTAACGGGACACGCATTAGGACAAACCCAAACTTTGATAATATCTGGGCAGAGGTACTGTTTAGCTACTCATGGTGCTTGGCAGACCTACTTCATCCCACTTACTATGTTTTAGTGTTGCTAAACACAATTTAAACTTTAACCTGTATATAGTAAACTACTTGTGCAATAGTCTAGATGAAGTAAATTCTAAGTAAATGGTAAAAACACTAGCTTCTTGCACTAATGTTAGTAACAAAGTGGTGTGTAGTATGCGTGCTTGCTAGGGAAGCATGCTTCCTTCCATCTGCAGACCTCACACGCTTCCTTAAAACAGCTGAAATGTGTTGTGAGGGCTCCTATCAGTATCAAATACCTTCTCTGAGAAGTTACACAGGGAAGTCCCCCAGGATGCAAAACCTTTTTCCACCAAGCCCTGTACTCACTTAAGCAACTGAGAAAGTGTATAAGCAAATAACGCAGTGCCAGTGCTCAGCCTTCTTTCTTTTCAACCTGTGGGATTCTGGAATCACACCAGTAATCCAGAAATTACCTACAAAAAGACAACCTGGGAAAGCAGATTCAAGTCACAGCTTACTACCTAATCACTAAGCAAATAACTGTTTTGGACAGTTCTTACTTTTAATTTGGATATGAAATTAATTCCCAGTCTTAAAAAATCCCTCTGGTTAAAGAAGCACAGAAAATATTTGTTTCTAAGAAAAGTGAGTCCTAATAAATAAATACTTGCAGAGATTGAGGAAAGAACAAAGGAGGGCTGATTTTTTTGTTTTTTAAAACTCAAGCTGATATGAATTTCTGTGCTGACTTAACTGACCTGGGTTTTCTCTGAACATTCACTGAATGGGAATGTTTCACCTGGCAAGAGCAAGTAGACTCAGTGCAAAGTAAGAAACTAACAGTTATACTGTTATTATTATTATTTTTTTATGGTAACCCCTGGTCCTACAACATGAACACCAGAGCACACATGATGAAGCGGTGCGTAGTCTCAATGGCTGAGACCTAGGGAGAGCTGACGGCAGGACCTGGCCCCGTTTTGCTCACTCACACACCACAAAGACCTCACGGGCCTCTCGCACTGGGCCACCTCACCTGCTACCTTCCCACGCAGGAGACAGAGAAGCCATTCACGAGACAACAGCCAACTATTTCTTCCTGAGCACGGAGATGTTTAGGCATCCAAGCTGTTAGGACTACGCAGGAGGAGAGGCTCTGGCTGAAGGCATTCCTCCCTGCAGGTGTGCCCGCAGGCCTGGCTGCTACCTGAACCAGGTGCACAATTTTCTTCTCACAGTGGCAAGCAATTCCCAATTCATTTTAAAAAGAGAGAATTGTTTCTTGCTACATTTGCTTGACAAGCAAGGGATCTCTGTTTGCATGACAACTTTAATTCAAACACAAAATCCAAACCAAACAACCGTTGACCTGATACAGATGTCCAAGAAGAAAAGCTAGGTGTAACCACAGCAAATTCACAAATTCACTTCCAAAATTCACTTCACAAATTCACTTCACAGCAAATTCACTTCCAAATTCGCTCGTATCTGGATGGACTTGGACCACACCGCACAAACTGCTAGATCCTATAATTTCAAAAACTACATTGATTTTTTAGGAACTAATCCTAGCATAAACCTGTGTATATTCAGGGCAAAGCTTCTTTTTGTGTATTTTAAACTACTGTATGTATTTTTAACTATTTTAAACTATACTGGTAATTTCTCTCCATTTCTTTGGATGACATACAACTGGTTTATACCATGTGGTTCCTGCAAATCCAAACCCATATGAATTGATCAGCAATGTTACAGCAATCTAACCAGCTTGTGATATGCCCACGTCTGCCAGACATGAGACTAGAAGAGGTTGCAAAGACGGATACAGTCACACTTCTGTGCTTGCACTGCTCCACAATGGGATGTGACTTGCTCGTCCAGAGGAGAGCTTTACATCAGAAACAACTTAGGGCAACTAGAAATTCAGAACCGACACAGTAGCTTCGAAAATCACATGAAAGCATGGCCAGCTGCGCACCTCGCTGGCAGTGCTGCGTGCCCGGCATTATGTGGTCTGCCGTTCCCTGACAGTTAATGGGAAGGGGGCTCCCGAGGTCTCCAGCTGCATCACAAAAGCTCCTAATGCCATAAAAAAGTTGATACTTTACAAACATCGACTCCCATGTATGAAACAATAAATAGTAATGACCCATGTGCTATCAAAGCAAATTGACAAAGCCTAGCAAGGACTGTAAACAGGTAAGATGCAGAGCTTGTCTGACAACAATACTTTTTTATATCGGAAGTAAACAGTAAATCTCCAGAACAGGAAAACAATAACACTGCATCTCTCAGGATACAAACCTCACTGTTTATCTCTGAAGCAGAATGCTTAGCACGTAGAATTTCTGGGAATAAAATTTAAAAACAAACAGCCAGGAACCCTTAGGAGCCATTTGTTTCCTCGGTATTATAGCAAAGAAAAATTCTCAGCCAACAACTCTCGTAGCTACAGCAAATAAATAATCAACATTTAAAACACCCAAATCAATGAAAACAACAAACTGCCGCCAAGTCTAGGAAAGAAAAGTTGAATTTGCGTAGCAGCGACCTAATAAAATCTGGTCGCGCTCATACTACTACTCATTCAGCTTCCTCAGTGTCAATATTAAACATACGCAAACACGAAATCCCTTCCATTACAGCTCAGTTTTTTCATTTGAAGAACAACGAGGTAAGATGTAACTTCCTTCCTTTGCACCTCGTTGGGTTACAACCATTTTCTAGACCATGCCCTACTTCCCATGGGGAAGGCAGGCTCAATTGGCAGGATAACACAGAAAGGAAGCAGACTGAAGGTAAGTAGGCATTAATCTAGAACCTTCCAAGCTCTTTGGAGCTTTTTGTTTTGGAGATCACCATCCTCCTTCAGTAGGCTTAAAATTTGCATGGCCATTGGACAGCTGCACTGCTGGTCAGTCCAACCTGCTTCTCGTTCTGTCCTGACCCTACTTTGAACCGAGCATCACAAAGCCACAAGGAAAACACTGCATGCCTCCTCCTCCCGCTCCCGTTACTTGCTCTGCTTTCACGACTGGCTTTGAGAGAAATCTGAACAAGCAGGCAAAAGGAGGAGTACTGAGTCACAAGACAGATGAGTATTAATTTGGACAAAAGGGTACGAGACAGAAGAAGAAGACATTAGAAGAATATATGGGTCAGTAGGTCTGAAAAAGACCTAAAATTTCGGCAGGAGCAGCAGTGACATGAATGAGGAATTATTACTTACTCCCTTTATTCCCTTTACTTTGGCTCCCATACTCGTGGAAGCTTGCAGCACAGGCAGTCAGAAACAGACCATCTGTCTCGAGACTACGTATTCAAAAACCTGAGACTTTGCAGGTGCAGCTCAAGCAAGAAGCAAATATCACTTCAGGATACCATGGCATGAAATGTGATAAAATTCACAGTATGTCTATACTGCAGCATGCCTACACTTGATTGCAGCGCCGAGATCCTCAACAGGTCTGCGAAGGGCAGTTCATGTAGGAGAAGCTCCTTCAATACGGCCACACAACCTCGCACGGCTCAATGTACCCGTCTACTACTACTGTTTACTACTGCATCGCAACGCACCTGCCTTGCAAGTATAAGTTAATGTCTTTCCATACCTGCTTCTCAGATTATCCTGTACTGCACTCAGGAGGCATCAGCCAGGCTGTTAAAATAAGTTTGGACCTACAATACTATTTGATTTGGAGATTTGGAGTTGAGAAAACAGAAAAAGTGTTGGTCCAACAATCAATCGCCCGCTGATCACTGAAGACAGACCTTTCCATCCCACAGTAAACTAGGCACGTTGATAACAAGTGAGCTGCTCTGATAGCCCGAAGCTGTATGTGGACCACACTAAAGAACAGAACAACTGATGAACCTGTACACCCAAGGTTTAAAAGCCCTTGATCTACAGCACTTGCCTTTTTTTGGCATATTAATACCCTTTGTAGGAGTCATGGTTTGATAAAGGAGATGTCCCAGCAGGTGAGCATGAGAATGAAGATTTACAAAACACAGTTTTCCATTAGCTTAGGTATTGTGCATGCATCATAGTGTGCCTCTCTTCTCTCTCCCCCACAAATCTGTGTAACCAAACACCACAATTACACAAGATGGTAAATAAGCCAGAGACACATCCTGAACTTCAAAAACACAAGTGCTCCAGTAACTTTTCACCTCTTCCTCTTTAATCACATGCTGAAAGCAGGTAAAAACGTATACACCAAGAACAGAGGTAGATGTTAGAAATGCCTGTTTTTTAAGAGACTGAATAAAGAGCCTTGCCTCAGAGAACAGCATTAATTAACAAAGTCTTATTTAACAAAACTGGAACTAACTGGATATGCTGTGCTATACTGGTGGAGCAGGCAGAAATTAGTGTCACAATGTTCACCGCAATAAGTTCAGTTAAATTTGCCTCTCCAGACTCATTCTCTCGGCATCACGCAGGACTCTCTCACACTCCTCCCTCCTGGGCTTCCTTTCGTTTTTCTGAAGCTAACACGACTCCAGGGGTGCCCAGTTCAACGACCAGCGGAGCACAAACAAACGGGGCTGATCGCTTCACGCACACCCACATGTACACAAACTGCTTACTCCTTTCTGAGGTTTATGGGCCATAACAGCAAAATCAAATGATTATGCTTCAAGAGCTGTTCACTCACCCCTCCTACCTTTTCATTTCCAAGTAACCTGGGAAAAGGATGGCAAATGAAATTCAAGGCAGTAATAAGGCAGAAAAACTTTCAGCTCTTTTCTAACACGCGCTAGCTAGAACCAGATTCCCTAATCACCCCAAATTCTGTAGTCCACATCTCCTCACCGTAATTCAGTCCTGGTTGGGCACACTATTGTGCGAAATAATTGAGCTGCAAGGGAACATGATATTTTGAGATGATACGGCTTTAACAGACTTGGGTAGAACTTACATTTCAGAAACCTCTGTATAAATTTCAAAAGGCTTTTGAAATCTTAGAAAGGTGTCTCGGCCTCGGATTTCTTTTGAAATAGTATCTTGATTACACTAGTAGGAAGGATAACTTGTAGTGCTTCCTTCAATTAAGCTTTAAGAAAAAAATCTCAAAGGCCAATACCCTCCCCTGCCTCCCGTTAAGCATGCTGTCCCAGATGTGGTTCACAAACTTTGTTTTTGGGGTGGGAAGAGTTATCTTGAGGCTAAGGCAATAACATGGTTGTCCGGATCACTGGATGCATTAAGCCAATCTTTATCCAGCAGGTTCGCAATTTTAGGCACAGTTCTGAACTCCAACACATGAGGAGAAACAGGAAAGGTTGTTACAGAAGTCTTAAACTATACAGACTATGAAAGTTACAGAAAAAAAAAACAAACACAAAAACACAAAACAAATCACCAACATATGCCAATTACTGTTGCTCTTTAATTACTAGAGCAATTATAGATTATAGAAAGAAAAGACTTCAATGGTGGATTGTGAAAGCCAGCTTTCTGTGAGTTTCTGAGTGCCTCAGCACTCTTGAAAGTTGCATATTTTTCTTCTTAGAGAAAATACAAGGAGTCCCAAGATCTCCTAGATAAAGCTTTCAATGAGACTGTTCCTCCAAAAGTTTTCTTGGCTTGAGGAAGGAGGTTGGTATTACATTGAACTACAAATCAATGCAACGCTAATAAACACACTGTGAAAAAACTCCAAGAAAGCCGAGGGAGGATATGCAGCATACAGCATCGGCCAAAATGTGGCTGCTGCTCCATGGACTACGATGAGCGGACACTTGGTGGAGCCGTATTGAACAGGAGATCCCCACCTGCCCCATCGCACCACTGTGCGTTACCCAGCCCTGGAACTGAGGTGCCAGTTGTCCTTCCCCAACACCTGCCAGGCCGTGGACCTGCTGTGGTTCCCTCCAGCAAGCACCACTGTGGTACCACAAGGCCAAAAAGACTTCGTAGATTTTGCACTTGTAAGTCACTGGTATGAAATATTTGTAAACAGAGTTAACAGAAAACTCTCTTTCCCCACCAAAGTCCACTCTAGCCATACTGAATTTTGAGGGTGTTCATGCACGGTGAGAAAAAACACGCCGGGTAATGTGGCTGAGAAAAGGTAGAAGAAATAAAGGGCTGCATTGGAAGCTCCTTTGAAAGAGGGCCTGCAAGGCCCTTGCAAGGCAGTGCTCATTCCCCTTCCTCTCCTGCTGCTGGAAACCCCCATGCCACACACAGCAGACTGCTGAACCACCATCCACATCCGCATCCCAGTCACTGCATGATGAAGCCAAGGCAGATTTTAGCCCTGCAAAAACTTCAGGTGCTTCCCCACCTCCTGCTGATGCTCTAACTTCCAAACCTGTGTTTGAGCAGTGCAACGGAGCTCAGGGAGCAGGGCTGAGAGGTCTGCGGGGGCATGCGTGGGACAGAAAGATGGGCAAAGAGCCAACTGCATCACGTCATGGTTTGTAAGAGATGCAGCCTGAGAAGGATATGGGTCTTAGCCTGATCACAGTTTTGCTCTGTGGCTTGTAAAGTCATTGCTGCTTAGCTGCACTGCTGCCTGAGCACTCATTCTAGCCGCCTGGTCGTGCTCTTCCACGTTGAGAAGATTACGGATGGGGCACCATTTCTACACTGCTGTCTTTCTGTAAAAGACGAAACAAAACACTACCTTTCTCACAACTTTTCTTACAAAGATCTAACTGATGAACTATCAAACGAAAGCTCATTTCATCCTCTGAGTTATTCAGTAGAAAGACCACCAAAATGGGGGGAAAAAGAAAATCAGTAAGTTGGTGTTGTCACAAAGTCCCAAAACAAGTCTGAAGGGTGACTGGCAGAATAAATGAATGCACCAAAGGAACAAACAGTCTTATGAATTAAGTAAAGAAATAAATAAAGAAAAAAACATGTAAAAATTTCAACAATCACGCCAATCTGTTAGGAGCTGTACCACTGCCAGTTAGTGGGCCTCAGGGCTCCGTAGGATTTCTCAGCACAGTGCCAAACTCCAGCAATATTGTTATGGTTAGAAAGGAATTTCTCACAAGAGCTAACAAAGGCAGAAGGTCATAAATAAACACAGCAGGATTGCCTTGTCAGTTCTCATTATTAGCGCTGCAGGCACTTGCTTTTCTATGGGCTGCTCACAGGTTCATTTAAGTGTAAGAGCTCCTCCTCAGAATTTCACATACTCATAAATAACGAAAACATTTCTTAACTCACGAAAGAATAGCACATCTAAGTTATTTTTTTATTTTATTTTATTACTGTTTTTCAAACACACAGAAGCACGTGTGCATGAGCTTCCTATAGCTCTGCTGTCCGTATATCCACAGGCATGCTTCCCAAACTGACTGAAAGCTTACGCGCAGTTAACCCAGAACTGCAGCATCCTTTTACGCTGGCCTTCATTACACCGCCCAGGCATCCGCCTGACTCCAGCCATAATGAACAAGAAGAACTTTCTTACTGTAATAATGGTCACCAGCATTACGTCTGGGCAGGAAATGAGGCTGAGCTCCTAAACTGATCCTGACGTGCATTACAAAACGAGGAAAGCACAGCTGTGTGATCATTATTGCAATTATAAAATGACATTTAGTGTTAACTTCTTTTTGTGCCTGAATTTTAAAGCGGAGAGAGGACAGTACCAGTGATTCTAGGGGTACAAACAAGCAAAAAATGGAAGGGAAAGGTTCTCAGTATTTCAAGTGCCAGTCCTTTATCTCCTGTCAAAAGTTAACAAACAGTCAAGTGAAAGCATCTTATCTCTTCCATACGCATACATACCTATCTATACATATACATACATATATATATGTGAATAAAAAGTGAGATTTGTGTAAAACTAGAAGTAATTTAAATAAATTAACACTACAATGTACTGCATACTGATTTCAAGATGCATATGTGGGGCTTTTCAGAATATTACATTAAATTTAAGTACCAGCAATGCTATCTCCAGAATATTTTTGTTTTCTGTTTATTATGCTGGAATATACCTGTAAAGACTTGAAGAAAGCCCGGAGGTTCACAACCTTGGAAAGAGTGCCATTATGTTAAACACAAGTATATTATGCACAGCCCGTCTGCTCCAGAGCAGGTAACATGGGATGCCTGACCACGGGCAGAGCACCGCTCCATCACGGTCACTTTCAGTACCAGAGAGGCAGGGGGGGCCATAATTACCCACCTGCCAGGAAAACCCAAACACTGTTCCCTTTTGAGAACTGTACTCAACACCAAAGTACACTTCGATTTCCCTTGGACATAATGAAACGGCCTTGTCTACTTTTCCAGCGGGTAAAACTTGACCAACATGACTATTGCTGCGATCTGCGCTATTTCAAATCCTCACCTTTTAAAACAGATTGCATGACTGACTGACAAGCAAAAGCCCTGACGCCTTGTACACTTTCTGTGAGGAGCTCAGGAAAATCATTTTCCTTCCAGCCTGCTTCCTGGCCCACCGTCTCCTATCAAAGGAAGCCGGGTTGTTAGTACTGACGCGCTACAACGGAAAAGCCGTGTTCAAAGAGCTGCTCCTCTCAGCTGCGCGGCCCGTTCATTACACGCCATTCATCATCATCAACATCAAAAGCTGGAGCAGCTCCCGCGAATGGAAGTTCTCCGTATTTACTTTTACAGACCGCAGGTTGGCTCTCCCCCTCCTCCTCCTCTTCCTCCTCGGTGCTCAGAGCGGTTCGGTGCCGCCCCGGCCAGCCGCTCCTGCCTGCGCTGCCCACCCCGACACAGCCGAGCGGGGCCCTCCTGCACGCTGCTGTGCAAGGAGCTATTTTCCAAATTGCTTACCCTTTTAAGCTGGCTTCCACCAGACACAATACCGGAGGTGTTACAAAAGCAGATTTCTTTCTGCACACCCGCAATTGTGTACTTCTCAGCTCCAGCCTGCTGGAGAGGAGAGAGCCGCTGGAAGTGAAAGAAGCTGGAATAAAAGATAATTGATTCCAGCTGGTTACTTTCTCGGCCTCCCTAATATCACAAGACAAGGTGCAGCCACAGCACAGGATGCGCCGTAATCCCTTCTGCAAGCACGGAAACCGAGACCCGCTTGTGTTTCCAGCGCCTTCTCTTCAGGGCCGCCCAAGGTCCCTGGCTCTGCAGCACCTCACATCGGGCCCTAGGCTGCGATGCTCAGCTCCCTGTGGGCAGCACACACAGGGCCGGGACATGACACGGACACACAAAGCCATGGGACATGGGCACACAAAGGCACGGGACATGGACGTGCCATCTGGATGTATCAAGCACGGCGAGGAACAGCACGGTGATGTCCGAGCTCTGCGCCTCCCTGACCAGCATATCTCAAGCTCACGTGTTTCTGAGTGGGATACCCCAACCAAAATAGCACTTACACGTTGCTTTCCTTGATTTTTTTTTTGTCGTTAATATTTTAAAAAACATTTACCTGTCAGTCACGTTGCAAGTATTTTAACTCCTCTGATCAAGACATGTTTAATTCTCCAGAAACACTCCTCTGCCACCCATTTCAACAGAAGAGCTAGGTTTTGGCCCACTAACTCAAACGTGCGCTTGGGTTAATGTTTTGCACCTCACGGATTATTCCAGAAGGGAAGAACCCCGTGTGCAAGTCAGAACGCAGCTCCAGGCTACGAAGTCCGGGGCAGAAGAGGAGGATCTCTCCGCTGGGTGATTGCAGGCACATGCGGACGAGCTTCTAATCAGCGGAGGGAGATTTCCCCTCTGCAGGAGCTATTGAAGGCAGGAACCCAGCCTGGGCTCTGAATCGTCTTCCACAGCAGCTCGTGGCTGTGGAGGGGGCGCTTTGAAGTTGCACTGAAAAGAACTTCAGGTTTTACAGATTAATCTATCCCTCCCTCCCGCTTTTTTTTGTACAATTTGTTTGGCGCTTCAGTGTTTGCGGTCGTATTCCAGTAGTACGACACTCGCAGATTTTTGACATTTTTGGTATTTTAAGCTTATGTTATATTTAAGTTCACCATGCTCAGAATTTGGGGTTAGAAAAAAAATGTTTCAAGGGATACAGATTTCTAAACTGAATCATTAAATGCTTTCTCATGGTAAGCATTATATTTCATTACCATAAACATGCTATTGTGGAGTTTCTTCTCTAGAATCAGGAAATAATTATTTTGTACATTCTGAAAAAGGTCACTTTACATTCCTGTTGAGTTTAAGAGCGTGAAAAAATTATGCAAAAGAAAGTTGAGAAAGTGAAGAAAGAGCAGGGGTGTATTTCCTGCAAAAAATATGGAGGTATTTCTTGTTACAAAGTATCATTTGTTATATGTCTATCAAAGAAAACTGCAAGGACAAACTAAAAAGGTGAACCGACTACTCTAAAAAATTATGACTCTGCCAAAAGATCACAAATGTCAAGCTGGTGTCAGAGTGTTGGCTCCATTGACTTCTCGGGATTTTAATATTACTTTTTAAAGGGAGAAAAGAGGAGAGAAAGGGAGAAGGCATCATCAGACTAAGTCCATCCTGCCTAGCCTCAATTTTTTAAGCTAAAAAAAGCCCAAACTCTGTCCATGATCTGTATTGGTTTGTACCTGACCACTTCAGCCGTCCCTGACACTTGACCTGCTTCTGAAAAGCAAGAAGTCCAATTTAAGTCGACGGTCCTGCGGGGAGGTAATGGTTTGACCCTTGGTCCCTCCACCACAACCGTTCCAATTCTCTAATGATTTCCCTGCAGGGTTCATTTACCAGTTCTGGGTCAAAGACCAGCGCATCCATGAAGACAAGGGGCAGCACAAGCACTGCGTGATGGATTTGAAAATAAGTGCATCGCAAAGGAAACCTCCATCAATTAGGGATGGCCTTTGAATTCAAAACAAAAGGAAGCAAAGAGCAAATCATAATGTCTACTCTGCTCACTTCAGCAGCACACAGATACATACATTAGAGATTTATTTTAGCCTAGGTGCAGAACCAGCAATCATCCTAGGACAAACAGTCCCCGTTCATCCTCAGATGAGACAGCCTTTCTATCCTTAGTAACGGGGGAGTTGAAAGGATTCACTACTTGATTCCAAACAGGCTCCTGTGGTATCCGAGCACTTCAACATTACGCACCCGGTGACTCTAGATGGAAATATCAAGACTTGCAGTAACCACGAAATAAAAGATCATCCAGATGTCATTCCACTTTTAATTTTTTTAACCTGTGTCTTATTTTACCTTTACAGGAAAGAGCAGAATTATCAGTTACAACCTGTGCTTCTCCAACCATCCGTTTCCAGGCACAGATTAAAAGTAGATGCGTTTATTTATTTATTTATTTATTTGTCCAGTGGTCCTCAACATTGAAATTTATTATGTGCTTTTTTAGAAAGAAAGGCATGAGGAAGTAGAGCTAGCAGTACAAAAGGAGATGCAGTAAGAGCACAGAAATACGAACACTGAAAGATAGCCTGTGCTTGTTCCTAATGAAAGATGGAGGGGAAAAGAGGGGAAAAATTATGTCCCTTCTTACCAGCAAACATGCAAATTAAAATAAATATGAGAATACTAAAAATAACTCTCTTAAGAAGGTCTCCACTATTCAAAAGCCTGCATGAAGCAATCAGGCAAGGCCATGGTAACAGCTCAGCTGATGCTAGTCGTCAGAAGCTCTGCCCATGGCTAGCATGCACCAAGCAGAGCTAATAAATGCAGATTACTTGTAACAACAAGGGAGGGATATGCACACATGCAATTCTTTTGGTGATACAGACTTAGACTGGGAATAGAGAGAAAATGATTATGACAACAGTGCAATACCCCAACTTTTTAAAGCATCTTCTATTCGCATAATCAAAATTTAAAAGCTATGTAAAAACCCCCAGTACTGAGCCCTCCCGTCAGGCTTGCTGACCTTGAATCTCGTGAAATACCTCCCTAAGCATTTAGCATTCTCACTCCTATTATGGCAAAACTGAGGACTGGGCAACAAAACCTGGAATCTAATTGAATGAGTTTTGTATATGTGACCAGGCTGGCTGAGAACAAATTCTTGCTGCCAACCACTCCATATGCGACAGGAAAACTTCTGCTAATAAAAGCCATATTGATGTACTTGTTAACGATTTGAACACCACAGTAATTGAATTTAAACCAGGTAACTATGCACCAGGGTTATATTTTGCTCTACCAGCCTACCTCCTCCATCTCCTCTACCCCTGCACTGTTTAAAAGCAGCTGGAATAGTTTTACACCACCACCCTTCCCATCACGACCCTTTTGCCATTACAGGAGCTTGGGGAGCCTGGCATTTGAGCAGTTCATTTGAAGTGCTCTTAACTGCTTTTCTGAAAGAACAAAGCAGTTTTATAACTCTTCTCCATAAAAACAGAAGGCACTTATCTGATGGCTTCTCTTATTTTCAGTCCACCAATAAGTGACACCGGTATGCTACAAGTGGCTACCACCATGGAGACGAAGTCTGTCCATTCCTGACCTCATTGGGATCAATCACATCAATGTTTCTGTGCTGTTTGGTTTTTTTGTGTGTTTGTTTCTTTGCTTGTTTTTCACTTTGTTGTTAAATTAAAAAGGATCAATGAAAAAAAAGCACCCCCACAAACCACTCAAGCCCCAGTACAAAAAGTACTTTAACACAGAAGGTTTTTGATTTCCTCATCAGCACCATAATTTGAAAGCTGAATTATTAAATGGACACCATTAGAGAAAGGCAAGTTTTCAGTAATCTTTTTTAAAGTAGTAATCCTTTCCCCCCCCCCCCCGTTTTTCATCAATTAAATTTAATTTTCCTGTGAGTCAACACAAGGGAATTGTCAATAAAAGCTTGATGCAGCAAACCTTTCCAGAGGCCCTTAAGCCAAGCGACTTCAGCTTACAATCAGGATACAACCTGTATTCAACAACACCCTTACTACACCTCCACCTCTGCTCAAAAGTACGGTTTTGCAACCTATCTTTTGGGCTGGTAACACTTTGCTCATGCAATTGTATGCAAAGAACGGCACACTACAAGCTTTATTGGAAAGAAATGACCTAGTTTGTTTGTTTTTACTGGAATTGAATTACTCTGTGTGCACCTCGCTTATCTCATGCAGACCACAATTTACGATAGCCATTTATTCAAACAAATTCTGCACCTGATGAACTCCGCATTGGTGAGCACCTACAACAAAGAAGCCGAAGGCCTTTCCCTCATACAAGTCCCCCTTCATCCCTCAGTTCAGGTGGGAACAGAATAACAAATAGTTTTCTTTTACTCCACACCCGGTCCGAGGCCATACAGGAATCACGCACATTACAACAGGTTCGTACAACATCTGGGCATCTTCTCTGTGGATTGATAGCTTGTCTGCAGAGATGTGAACTTATCACGGTTCTGCTTAGCGTAGACATCCGGACAAGCAGTTGGCAGCAAGGTTTCTTCTGCACTAATTACATTCTTTTCCAAAAGTTCACCCTGCCTGGGTGTCCAGGTAATTGCAATTAAGGCAGGAATCTGGTAATTAGAAATTCAAGCGCCCTGCCAAGAACAATACACTTCCTCTTAACGTGCTGCCCAAAGAACTAATTCACTTGGAAAGGACAGAAGCTGATGTGAAGTGGCAGAATAGATGTTGATTAAGCAACAACCACAGAAATAAATTCCCTTCCCCCTAAAATCAAATTCATTACATCTCATTTAGACTCCTAGAAAGTGTTTTATTACCTTTGGAACATTTAAAATAAATGAGAACTCAGAATTTCAGACCTCCAAACAGAAGCATTTTCTGTTCACCAGCTCCAGAGACCGTCTGGTGAGAACTGCAGGAACATTTTTTTCCAAGCCGCACATACAGCTGGTTCATACTCCCCTTCAATCTCCCACCAAAATGCTAACTTTGTATCATGACTCAGCACCTACTTCTCATGGACATTATTCACTACGTACCAAATCACTTGGTAACCACCCGAGCATGTTTAACACAGAACAACAATTCATTAAAAACGAAAGTATAAAGTAAAGCCACCCAATATACCACTTCCACTGGATACTAACTATCTTGTCCTCTACAGTCAGAATTTTTAAAATGTACTGTTTGCCAGAGACGAATGGCAATTTTTTACTTTCCCTATACATTCACTTCTAATTCACAGTTGTTCTTAATAAAATAATAAAATAACACCTCTGTCTCAGGTCTTGGGCTTAGCCTCTTACACTGTACACCAGTTTCCTCTTTCTGGAAACAAAAAGACTTTTTTCACTGGAGATAAGGAAACTGTTCAATTTTCACCTGCATACTTTGCACTGTAGTACATTAGCTAACAAAACCGTAAATTCTAGTATAGATGTTATACTAACATCTGGTAACTTTCATCAGCAATGTCTAGAGGCAAACATTGGCTTCCGACCTCCAGCAGAATTCAGGTTCACTTTAAATAAGTTCTCATGTGAAGGAGCAGTTCCAGCACTCGCACACTGAGCAGTTCCTCCTACCCTCTTTTTGAAGCATTTGGTTCTGGCCACTGTCAGTTGCAGAACAGATTAAATCGTCTCTCATGATAGGTCCAGCAGGATTATTATTATTATTTTTAAGGTGTTGAAATGTGACTGACCAGCAAATCAGTCACGAGGCACAGATATAGCTGATCTGGCCAGTATACTCAGGTGACTACAGAAGGTTCACAAAGCTACTCGTTCAACAGACCTTTACTTCTTACTTATGAATGGCTTCAAAAACCAGACATTTTCCCTTCTTCTTCCTCTGTTTAATTTTAACCAACAAAGCAGACAGTTTACATCTAGCCGTTTCTAGCCTATGCTTTCCACCCCTCCTCTTCAATCATCCTGCAAAGCAAACCCTGATGAATCAACTCGCCCATCGCTCCTCTCTGGCTTTTCTGAGGAAGGGAACATGCTCAGAGGGTGCTTATGATTTTGGGATCCACTTACATAGAAGAGTAAAATCAAGCGGCAAAAGTAATTAAAAATAACAACATAATTGGTCCAAAATAAACTGGATGTTAAATATTCCAGCACTTAAATTGTTGAAAGCATTATTTAAACAGAAATAATGTCAGTAGGTAGGTAACTGCACTGTTTTTATCTGTCAACTGAACGAGGAATATTGTTCTTGAAGTCTAGACTTCCACATCACATGCTTGAAAATCCATACAGATTTAAAAAATACCGCTAAACCTTTATCTACCGAAATTACTTTCATCATAGTTTTTAATTTAAGTTACGTGGTAAACATGGTTGAAACTGTCTGAAGGGATCAACAGATAAAGAACTGCATAGGAGTAGGAGTCCGGAATGCCATACTCATGTTTTTCTACAGAGAATCAATGCAAGAGGTTTCCATCCAAGCCTAAGCTCTGGAATCATGAGCCTGGCTGTAGACACAGCACTGTCTATTCATTTTAATATAGCTAAATAATTTCAAATTCAAATAAGGAAGGATCTGGGCCGACGCTGTTTAGAATTATTTAAAAATATGGGGAGGGGGAGGAATTTTCGCTCTCTCTTGAAAGAAAAATCTACATGAGGTCCATGTCTGTGCTAGATGACTCAAGGAAAGTGCTCTCCCTAGTCCCGCTCTTAGTGGTTCCACAATAGCTTCTTTTGGATGACACTGCTACCTCTTCTAATTAGCTACCTAGGCATAATCAAAGGAGCTTCTGCTTCCTCATCCTGCGTTTCACCCACTAGAGGCTTCAATAAGCTCTCACAACTGGGATTGATCTAGGGATCAAAAAACTAACGCAAGCATAACTCACATAATTCAGAATGCACTTCACAAATGGAGACTACAGCCACGCCATAAAATGTATATAGAGCCCTGATGGAAAACTATGAAAAAGAACGGATGCTTTGAAATTCTCAAGATTTGCTGTCGGTTTGCTTTCATAAAGCATTATAAGATCAGTTCTGTCCCCTCCCCCCTTCTCCAATGTTTTTAAGTCTACAAAATTACTCAGTTCTCTCATGACCTCTGTTTCTTATTGCCTTAGTGGGTTTTGAAGATTCTTTAGATCATACCCAGACATAACTACTAAAGGAACAAGCTGAGATCATCAAAACCTTATGACTGAAACACTGAAAACAAAATAAAATGTACAGTTTTCACCGCCCACCCCAGAAGTACATCAAGTGCACAGTAAGAAAAGCCTACGGTAAGAAATTACCTCTCACGCGCTGCAGCAAAGCCTTGGGAGCTAATAATACAAGAAATAAAACTGCTGTTTTGATTGATAGATCTGTTAAAGTTTCTTATCACTGATTTCCAATGTCAGTCAAATATGTTTCATCTTTTATCAGTAATAAAATAAAGTTATTTTTGCCTTGGAATCTAAATTATAGATACTTAAATGTAGAGAAATAACACTAAGCCAAGCAACAATTGAGGACTAATATCTTCCAATTGACCTAACAATGTATTTAAAAAAAAACCACAAAGATTAACTATTATGAGCGAACATTGTGTTCTTTCCTATGATTAATTTCAGCTGATCATAAGCAAGGTGTTTAGTTCAGGTATTGTGCTCTTTGTCTTACGTTAATCTTCCCATCTGTTCTTACGGTAGGTATCTCATACAGCACAGATGAAAAAAATAAATTCTCTGATAGACAGGCATTTGTATCACACTGTAACACAGAAATTAATGTATTCAGTGTTCACGTAACTTTATGCAAACGTACATGCATACAAATATACAAACAATATATATAACGAAGACAAACATTTTAATTGGCAAAGCTGGGTACTGAAAAATGCGTCACTTGCCGCTTCGCTGTTGTATCGTAAATGATTTTTATTTTCTTGGGTAAGTTAAAATTTATTGTTCAGTAAGAATGAAAATCCTTTAAACTGCATGCTGATTTCATAGTTACAACACGCTGAAAGTCATCTGATGCTTTGTACATGGCATAATGCAGTGAATGAAAATAATGCTTTCCAGGGAATTTGGACTAGAAAAGAGTGGAAAAAAGAAGTTAGTAGTCTTATCCTGCTTGTATGACTACACGCACTTACATGGAAGCACATGAACAGCTCACTGGGCACACGCAGTTGGACAGGATCACTTCACTGCCAGCGCTATCTACAAGCGAGCAGGATGGGGCCCATTCCCCTCCTGACTGCAGGGGGTCATTGCAACCTGGGCTGTTACAGAAACTGCAAAAACCCACAAACCACAAAAACAGCAGATGGATTTAGACCCCCCAAAAGTGTTATCTGCCATGTTAGGAAATGCCAGATGCCACGTAGGCACCGCTTTCAGACAGCTCTCCTGCGTCTGCAGATACTCCATGATCCCCGAGGTGAGGCATCACGCTCGTGCTCCCTTCCCTGCAAGCTCTCTCTCCTCCTCTATGTGCTGTCAGGCTGGCACCACAGCTTACACCGGGGCGGTTTTACACCACACAGACCCTGCAGCATGAAGATGTGGCCGGCTGTCACGAGCCACGTGTGGCTGACGGCCTGCAGCAGGCCGAGCGCCTGCCATGAGGCCTGGCCGTGCGACCGCGGGGCCTGCGTCTCTCGGGGCAGAACCGCTCCCTACGTTCCACGTCCTGTTACTAACCAAGTCACGTAGAATAAACTTTCTCCTATAACATCTTTAAAAATGGCTAATAAGGGATTTTTAAAAGTTAGATTTTTCTATATAACACTCCATAAAACAATAACATTAGAACGTTTTACTACTTCTTTCTTCAAAGATGCACAGCTTTCCTGAGAGCTGCATCCATTCAGCTGATGGAAAGGAGCCAAGGCGCAACCAGAAGCACTCGCATTTTGAAATCCGAGTGGTCATTTTACAAAAATTATATTAAGCAGCACATAGTAATATAAATCGCTCCATAAAAGCAGCATACTGCCTTATAAACTGCTCTTTTAAAACCAACTTAACAAAAAAAAATTAAGTTAACAATGGGCTGCACAGCTGTAAAATAAGTTGCCAATCCCTGACTAAGATGATGAAAAGCAGCCATAAAGAAATTTTGGTGAACTGCAGCAAGTACAAGAAGACAAGGTGACAATTATATTTGGAGAAGTGATCAGGCCCCGTAGACCCTACTTCAGCAGCGGAGTAGTGCATCTGTCTAAAGCTGGCATCCAGCTCAATGGGCATGATATTCTAGTCAAATCCATCATCATTCAATAATAATGGCTCGAGAGCCATTATTTTCTGAAAAAATGTGCTACAATGGAGAAGCAGCAGCCTCACAGCAGTTAGACTGGCTCAGGGAGAAGTCAGCCACACAGGAGATCATTTCCTCCATTTTATAAAGGTTCAGTCCCAATACACACAGATGCCTTATTTTTCTAGAACATTAGTACTGAATTGCAATGGTGTAATGGTGGGGTAATATTCTCCATCAATCTGCTTTTCTTTTTAATTATTATTATTTTTTAAAAAAATAAAGTACTGGAAGTCTCAGTGTTTCTACAAAGCCTGAATTCATGCATCCATTTTCATGGAACTTCGGAGGTTATTCTTTCAACTGCATTTTGGATGCTCATGACAAACTCTCTGCTAAGAGGATGTACACACAAAACTGCAAATTGAAGGGCCTTCTCAAAAAACTATCCCACACATGTATTCATGGAACAGACTCCAAATGTTTTTCTAAACCATGGGCAAAGGCCCACGTCCTGACACTATAAATGGAAAGAATGCCACAAGGGGAAAATTACTACGGTTGCCTTCATTGTTTTTCACAAGGTAATTTTTTTAGAAGAAGATGCTGTTTCTAATGACCTTCCCACCCAAAAGGGTAAGAGCTTTGTCACTTGTGAGTTATTTGTATACTCTTGCTAATTGTATTGCTACACTCCTCCAATCATTATGAATATTCATTTTATCTCACTCCTCTCTGTGTGCACTTATTAACTGTATAACACATATACCCCGGAGATTTTATATGTGTATATATGTATATATGTGAGTGATGTTATTTATGTAAATCTATATCTGACCTACGCACACAAAAAACCACAATATTCAGCAGCGGTACTGCAGTCCTCAGAAATAAGGAACTGCCAGAGAAATTGAAACTGTTCCAAATTACCAAATATCACCTCAAATAAAAACAGCTCCTTTAACAACAAATTTTTTTTGGCAAGGACATGAACTCACCGAGCATTTCTTATCATTATTGCTATTATTATTTACTGAACACTAAACTGTGTTTTGTCTTATATATTTAAATTAAGAGAGTAAGCCGCCTGAAAGATCTCGTCTTGTTGTGTTTCCTTCTATCTGCTGCTACAGTTTTAAAGCACATTTTCCTTTATTTCACTTTTCCACAAGCCATAAAAAAACTCATTTCTAATTCATCCGTTCGTTCAGCTTAACCTCTCTTCTCAGCAATTAAAGCACTCTGCGCATCCCTCATCTATCACACAGCCAGCTAAATAATGCATTGCGTCCTCCGCTCATCTTTTATCATCCCAAATGACAGGTATTAGCATATCTCCCCAGTCAATTACAGTGCAGCGGAATAATCACAGCATAATTGGGCGAAAGCCACTCTAATCACCAACCCTGCAAACTCGCAGAATAAAAACTGAGTGGCAGTTCAGACAGGCCTTGCTCTTGTCCATGACTCTAGCCAACAAGCTTGGCAGGTCTCCATTTCCTTCTGCCTTTTAAAACTTATTCTTCAGGGCTAAACTTCGCAGCACATACACACACAACTAATTTTGTTTCCCTTCAAGGAGGACCATGCAGGTTGATAAAAATTACCAAAACGCTTTTTGCTAACAAATGGAAGCTTGTAACATAGTGCGCCTATTTTCTGCCCTTCAGATCATCCAGCCGGGCTCCGCTCCACAGACTAGCTTTGACAGATGGGTTTGTTGCTTGAGGTGGAAACTTTTACATTTCATGTTAGAGCAAGCAGAATTTCTTTTCCTTTAAGTATAAAGGTTTTAGTAGATCTAACACAGTTAGGTACTGTTTTAGATGGTACTGCTTGCTGCAGACATTACCTTCTGTTTTTCAACGCTAGCAAGATGCCCACAAAGCCTCGTCTTTAGTTGTTGTCTTTTTAAAACATCTGGATTAAAATCCTACATATATATATTTTTATATATATGAATATATATGTATATATACATATATATATTTTTATATATATATATATATGTATGAACATAAAACAAATGCTTCATTTGTTAAACAAATAAACACAAGTAAATTAACATCAAATTGCAGTCTCCCGTGTTCAATCTGAGCAAATGGGAGTATCAACAAAACCCCTCCACGGTAACAGGCCCCGGGATGTGTGCTCTTCCAGCGGCTCTCAAACTGGTGCCACAGCATCCAGCTGAGGTGGGTCCCTGCTCCAACGCCTCCCTGCTCCAGGTCTCGAGAGTCATACTCCGATGCTGCCACTTGCGGACACTGAGGTGGGACCACCCATGGCCTGGGATCTGCTCATCCTACAGGGCAGGGGTGCGCCAGCCCCGCACAGCTTGGGATCTTCTGAACAGAAGGAAGTTTAGGGAATGCAAAGTACCTGGGGAAATCAGGACATGCATTTAAAAGAAAGTTTTCAACAATACTACCTCAGGACAGCTGAAATTTTCAAATGTATTGCAAGTGTGGGGAAAGCTGTCTGAAATCCAATGGACAAATTCTCTTCTTTGAAATTCTAAGGGAGATTTATCATCTGTGTGCTGTTGCCATCGGAGGTAGCACATTTTGGTTGTGCATATTTAGATGACTTTTTTGTCATTTACCACTTCAGCCCCAAAGACAGAATGAAATGCTACTGAAGAAAACGGGCAATTAGACTTATAGCCAGACCATCAGTGCGGTGCATTCCTGCTGCTTGTACAGGATTATGCATAACCACTATAAGGTCAAATTGCACTAAATGAGGAAAAGACTTTCTGGAAGCGAGGTTTAGGCAAGTTATGTACCTGTTTCAGTATAAATGGAGGGGGTTGCTTTTACCTCCTTGTGCTAAATGGTTGAGATCTTACTCATTATTTTAGCTAGAACACAACATCCTAATTCGAACATAGCTTTTAATGTTTCATTTTCTTCCTAACCTCCTCCTGTCCCCCATAACTGTTTTCCCTAAATCACTTTCAAATCCCTACCTTATCTAATTTTAATTTCTTTGTAGGCAACAGAATTACAGCAGATACATTTAATCAGTGGTGATCTTCCCATTCCTGCTTCCCAAAATGGAGCTGAACAAGACAAGGACTTCGCTTTTTTTTTAAAAAAACAAACTCATCTTGTACAGTGTCTCATCATATAGCTCTGTGTGCCAGCACTGCCAGGCAATGAAGCTAGGCAAACAATTTGGTATTAAACTACTGTTGCAAAGCCAGGGAGGGAAGAACAGAAGCTTGTGTATTGACAGAACAAAGACTCTCCTTACCCCACATCTTCCACAAAGCCTAACCTCCTGAACTACACCTGCTTGCCACACACAGGCTGCTGCAGCTACAGCACACAGCGAGAAGGGGGAAGAGAGGCTCGCAGCTGTTTGACACTTTGGAAATGCTGGTGGAGGATTCTTGGACTCCTTCCCCTCGACGGAGATGAGTGCCCACGAAGATGAGGCAATTATTCAGCTTTCAGTGCTGCTTCTTTCTTTTGTGCCACTGAGGAGCCTCCCAGGGCCAAAGCCTGTCTCTTCTGCTAAGTGCTGAAGAGCAAAAGGCATACAAGCTGTACCATTCCAACTCCTTTCATCTCAAGTCTTTCCTTGTTCTCATTTTTGCTTAAAAAATAAGCACGGGGTGGCTATACAAATACAATTTTCACTGTTTTTAAAGTCCCGGTGTTACTCTTGCGTCTCCTTCCAAGTCTGCTTACTTCATACAAATAGATGGATGATCCTTTCCAGACTCCAACTTATTACCTCTTATAATGTCAGGCACTGTGCTCTCAACAGATTCACTGAAAATGATGTGAGCTGGGAAGAAGCCAATCAACAGGGGGAAGAAAAAAAGCCATTAAAAATTGGCTTTAAATCTTGGCTTTGAACTGATAGAAAGATTAAAAAAAAAAAAAAAGATTTTTTTCTTCTCCTGTGATTGCCGATTTCACTCCTCCTCTTCTGTATAAAACCCAGAGAGCTGAATGAAGGCTGGTCAACTAGGTCATAACAGGCTATGTTGGGGAAAAAAACACCCCTAAGTTAGATGCTGTTACAGGAACCATTATAAAGCCCTACATACACTGCTTTTCTTTCTGCACTGCACTTACTGCTCATAAAAAGTGTTCAATAGCTATTGAGAAGAGGTCTCTTCATTTCTGCAGTGTAAGAAAAGAGTAGTGTCACCCAACGAGCTTCACCAACACTGTCCTTCACATCTCCCTGTGCTAAAGAAAGGCATCTTTTGTTTTGTTCTTCCTTTTCATCTTTCTGTTACCCTGAAGATCACCATCTAGTTTTAGGAAATTAATAACTTCTCTGTGAAGGAACAGACTAAGACCAAACACAATTTTGCAGATGTCAGAAGAATTTCTAAACGGATAATTCTGAAAAAAAAAAAAAAAGGAAAAAAAAAAGGAAAAAAAAAGTGAGGGATTTGGCAGCCTACAACAGAAAGCCTTCCCAGGAACTGATGAAGTATTTGGAGGTGCAAGAAGCCCTGTTAGTGTGCTTCGCTTACACAGATGACAGCAGATCCAGCTGGGGCAATTCGGGGCTGTTCCACATCTACCTCACCACTTTGCTGCTTTCACAGAGAATTCATTGTAAGAAAATGTAAACGTGTCCCCAGAATGCCTGAACCCAAACTGAATCCATGTTTTAAGCTGTGATCTGTGACTGCCTGGACTACTGCAGTGTATTTCCATCTGTCGTAAGATTGGCAGCTTCTGCCAGTCAGCAGCCAGGGGTAGTAACACCCTGCGCTTGTGTCATAACATTTGTCAAAACACCTCCTGGTAGGCACCTAATCGGAAGAGATGCAAAGATCCTCAAAACCCCAGAGCGTTCTACAACGCTGTGTTACACCCTGGCTGATCTCAGCCGACCAGAAGAAGCAAACCAAAAGGAGGCTCATCACACGGTGGTGTCATCAAAATGTTAGTCTAAGCTCTGTGTGTCACCTACTTAATGGTGTTTCCAGGCACGGATCATATTTCCTATTTTTGAGAAACGGATAATTCATCTCGTAACGAAATCCAAAACCACGGGCAAGGAAAGGCTCTGGAATAGGAAAGATTTTGGAAACAGTAGCTGTTAAGACAAGATCCCGGAACCTCAGATGGACAGAGAACACACCATAGAAATCCCTCCAGCAACATCTAGAATGAAAAACTGCTTAAAAAGAAATTTCCTGATCTACGTTATTTGGAACAACCAACAACCGAACTTCAGAAACAACATTTCCTTTCATCCAAGACCGTGATTCTGTAAGCAACAAATGGATCACGTTCCACGAAGACTTCCTAGAGACGCAGTACTTTAATGCCTTCAAGCTGCATGCAAATTTCTATCCAGCAAGGGGATTTCTGTGTTGAGGTTTAAAAAGTGCAAATGTGACATGCTGCAGCTGCCTTGCACATTATGAGATACATTCTCGTACTTTTGGACAATGCTTGTCTGCCAAACTATAAAAACACAGAGACATAAGCTATACAGCACTGTAGTCAGAGAAGCAAGCTTGGGGGAAAAAAATATGAGTAAAATAGAGTGCATCACCCATCTCAGCTCTACAGCAATGACAAGGAATTCTGTAAATTAGTCTTTGCTTCTCTGAACACCATTCTGCTGGTAGTAGACATCACTGTGGCGTTTGAGTGCAAAAGACTGGTCTGCAGAAAAGGCACGCAAGATAAATCCACAGGCTGATGGGAAGATGTGTTCTTAGGTGGAAGACTTTAGTAGAGAACCATAACCTATGACTCCAACTAGAATTTAATGACTGCTGACGTGTGTGGATTTGCAAAGGTGCTGGTAGCAGAGCAATTCTCTCCTGGGTGCAAATTCTTCGCATCCTCTCTACGGATGGTCCTAGAGGAACAGAATAAATACAGTCCCTTCCTTCTCAACTGCACTGGCTTCTGTTTAGCAAGGGAGGCAGCAGTATCCCTTTATCACTGAACTTTTATGATCATTGTAGTGCTATAATTCATTTGAAAGTCAGGTTTGCATTTGTTTTGTAGACCTGAGAAATGTTAAAATACCGCAATTTTTCTCAAAATACTTTTCTTCCTTTTCTTCCAACAGATCTTACAACGCTAGTGCTTATTTATCTTTTTCAAGAATGCTCTAATAGTGTAATAATTATGACCTATGTTCAATTGACTTGATGACTAATGAGCCTTCTGTAACCCAAGCAAAAATCCCATAAGCTTTGATAAATTGTGTAGATGTAATGTCAAAGCAACACTCAGCCACTACTTTTCCAGAGTGAAACAGAACCAGTGAGACAATGCTGGGAGCACAAATTCATTCACTAGGATTTTGTTTTCCCACTGTGAATTTAACAAATGTTCCTGCTCCTTCTTTCTTGGGGGGAGGCAGGGAAAATATGCATTCATGTCCCCAAATCCTCCAACAACATGAGAGGAAGGTTGGAAACAACAGGAACCTCTTGCAATTTAGAAGATTTCTCTGCTAGCAGTCTTCTACTGTTACCAGAAAAAAATGCCTCATTTTTTCCACGGCTCTTTCACCACAGCCACACCAATGACATGGGGATACAACTGCCTCAAAAGTAACAGCATTTGCCATCAAAAGGGAAAATATAGTTATTTTGAGGTCTCTTTGTAGCCCATTCTACATGTAGCTCTTGTCATCCCCTATTTGTGCATGAATGAAAGGGCAAAGCAGGCACATGTGGTTCTTTCATTTAGTATACATATGCTATCAAGGAAATGATCTAATCTTTGGTTATCTAGGACTTTCAAAATCCATATTATTAAGTAACCTACATCTTCTTAAAGCAAGGTTAGCAAAATTTCTGTTTTCTTTTATAAACAATGTTAAAGAAATTAGGAAAATCAATAAAGTAACTGAATTCAAGGAACAGTCACAACAAATACTTTCTCTGGATGGAATCGTTAAAAACTGTTCGTGGCCACCTCTCTGAAAAACATTCCAAAGCCCAGAGAATGTCAGGATAACAGTTTGGAATCAGACCTCTACTCATCACATGAGCTACTTTACAATTTCCTTGCAAACTGGTTCTAGATATTAACAAGTATTTTTTTTAGTGAAGATGATATACAACTACAGAACAAAAAATGCTAACGTAGGTCCCTTTTAAAACCGCTTCTCCTCTGAAATATTGCTTGCTTTCTGATTTGCAACATCGTATTTATTTAAGAATATAAACCATTTTTAATCCCTTTAATAGTAATTCCTTGATGGCGATGTACTAGAGAAATATAAATAATAATTAGAAAGTGAAGCATTTTTGAATCCCAGAAATCCTATGTGCAGATTTTGAATATACTTCAAATGTCAAACTAACCTTCAAACTGCACTTAAAAATGAATTAAAAAAAAAAAAAAAAAGCTGTCTTTCTGTTGTTGCAGAATGACTCAAAACCAAGAACTTTTCTTCTTTGCTCCAACAATAGCACATGCCAGCTTTGGGACTGAGACAAGCACCAGTAGGTACAAAATGGACCCAAGGTACAGAAAGTCTTTGGTTTTGTTGCTTCAGCTTGTACACATACAGCTCAACAGCTAGGCAGGCAGAACTTTATATACATAAGTCTTTTGCAAGATCTTCTCAGTGAACGCATAAGAATTGAGAGTATATGCATAAAGAAGTCAGAAAATTAACAGAAAACCAACTTAGCTTCTCCATGTACATTTCATTGCACAAACTTTAGCGTACAGCTGGGGAGCTGTGACTTTGAAATGCAAATAGACAAACTACTTCTTGTTATTTTGGGGTACCATTAAAAAAAAAAAAACAAAGGGGAAAAAACAATGATAGAAACAACCCTTTAAAATTATTTCTTTATTAATAGAATGACAAAGGGTCAAAAACAATTACAGAAGGCAACCTGCTCTTAAATTGATTAGCCCAGATGTCAAAACGGTCATATTTTGCTTTTACTGGATGTCTTTCCAGCAAAGCAAATCCACCCTCTTTTAGACCAAGTATCACATACGAGCGTACGTATGCAAATATGTACACTTCAATCTACTGACTGGTGTTTGATCAGTTTAAATGGATGAGTGGCTCACTTAAACTCTCTGCGCTTTGAGGTTACGTGTCCCAGAATGTACTGAGCTTGTTGGCATTTGGAAAATTACATTTAGAAAAAAACATATTATTTCACATCTCCTTCCTTTAAGTTACTAAAATATTTAGGCGTAAGATATTCTACATCTAGATATGGGCATAAATGAAAGATCACGACAAGAAGCTTGCACCCAACACCAGCCCTTCTCTGCTCCTTTCATCTCCGTACCAAAACACGGAAAAGAGATGAGCCTTAAGGGCAGCAAGCCCTGGGTGAGACAATCCAAGTCTGCTGAAGTATGCAAGGAGACTGCACTCAGATGACCACACATATTTCAGTGTAGCAAAAACCATCTTTCACTTCTAAATTAGAACACGCTGAACTCAAATAACTTTGCAGAGCAAAATTGGAAGTGCAAGACTAAAATAAGAAGAGACAATTTTAACCAGGAGAAAGATCTGGAAATCTGTACTGATCTCAGAGGCTTTTTTTTTCTTTTAACCTTAAATATGTGCCAATAGGAAAAAACAGAATGCTAACCTTTCTTCTCTAGTAAGTATAGCAATTATCTGGGCCTCACCAAAAGTCCTTTTCAAATTTTGCATGCCACAGCCCCCACATCTGAAGAGACTTCTGTCTCCCCATAACTTTCTACATTTGAAAAGTCCCTCCAACTGAGGGGATTAGGGCCTCATATTTAGGGTCACATATTTAGTGCCAAGCTGGAGCACACTGCTTTGAGGCTCTGTTTGAAAAGAGGAAACTGGAGGCCCAAAGCAAGGACAACACGAGCTAGGTACACTAGCTAGTCATCAGACAAAAATCATTGAAGCCTACAAAACCGAGTGAAACAGCAGCCAGCTAAGGACGTAAGAAAGTCAGAAAAATTCCCCTCTGCTTGCATTCACCAAATGTCCGTGACAAGGCCGCCTCGGCAGGGCCCGAGGACCCTCACCCTCACCCAGCTGCCGACCCTGCCCCGCGTGTGGTACAACACCATGGGATCACCGTCAGCATCACCACAGAGGAGCTGTGGCTGTAGGTGCAGCAGAAAAAAAAAAGGGAACCAGATGACAACATACAAACGGTTGTTCTTAATTACTCGTAATTATAGCGCAAGGTCATCTAATATTCTAGGAATAGCTGCAGAAGGAATGCATTACACCCTTCTGAAGCAACCCTCTGCTGGACTGAAGATTTTGTTGTGTGTGTTCAAGTCCCGGCTCACAATCCCACAGAAATCAGGCCTGTGGTGTAGGAAAGCCATTTTACCACAATTTCAGTAAGGACGGGCCCTGCAGATGGAGCTGCTCCCACCGCAGGGCATGTGGCCACCTCGCCTCAGGCACGAGGCAAGCACAGCTGCCTTCTGCCGAGGGTCCCACCAAGCCCGGGGGCCATCTTCGGCTACCATGAGGTGTCGCAGAAAAGGGTGATCGGAGCCAGCCCCAGCAGTACACCGGTGACTTCAAATGGCACCAACTCCCACTAAAGCTAGCAGGGTGAGTCGTTCACAAATCGCACAGCCCTGCACACCCAGAGGGGCCTGAAACACCAGCCGGACCGGTGCCATGCCATGTACATGTGTGCCTGACGATAATGCCGCTCGTACCGCTTTGTACCCCTCTGTTTCAGCACCAAAACCAGGAAAGCCACGAAACCAAGCGTGCCAAGGCCCAGCGGTGCTGGAGCACCGAGCAACCACCTCACACCCAGGCTGTGCCGAGGCCTCCTCTGTGCTGCTCTGAAACTCCTTACGGGAGGACTCAGTGCACAGCTACGGCATGAACCGGCACAGAAAATGCTGTGGGATCGGCAATTATCCCCCTGCCTTCAATCCATTCAAAGAGCCTGCCAAGAAAGAGAAACTAAACAACTAAATATAAATACACAGGAAATAAAAGTATACATAGATACATATATAAAAATACACAGCTCTGAGGATGTACGTTCACATATATTTGCGTAAAAATACATTTTTGAGTATTTTAATAGAAACAAGCACAAATTGATTTAAATTAATCTCTGAACATACTGGAGAGCCAGCACAGTAATTAACTGTGTTATTTATTAATTATTATAACCATACGAACTGTCCTTTCTCTTCATCTCTCCAATAAAAACAATTCATTCCTAATTCATTCCAGTCACAGAAACCTTTATGAAACGTTACATAAGGTAATAAAATAGCTCCAGTTTTAGGGCCGCAGTATCCATTTCCAGCCTTCAATCACTTGTGTCAGATTATAATCTCAATTGAAGAGGTCTGCATTATTTGAACAATCCAATAACTCCACTGGCACATGCAAGCAGGCTAAAAGATTGTTTTTTCAAATTACACAGCAATATACTCTGAATAGGAGATCGGTCACGGAACAAGCTAAATCTGCATGAAGGAGAAAGACTGAAAGAGCTGGGGGGGGGGCATAGAGGGAGGATGTAGTAAGCAGTATCAGAAAAATGAAAACAGAATTGAAAAAGGGAGAAGGACCACAGGAATGTACCTTAGTTGAAAAGGTTTCTAGCAATATCTGCTGGCAGTTTCTTTCATCTGTGCAACTAGATGTTATTCTACCACAATCAACAGTTTGAGTGGGCATAAAATAGAGAATTTCTAATAGTTTAGATCAGCACAGGATATAAAACACAACTGAAATGTATTTCCATGTGCTAAATTCAGCAATGATTACTGCCATCCAATTGCCTGTATAGCATACTCTGACTATTACAGTGGCAGGCATGGGGAATATGGAGCAAAAAGGAAGGTAGAAATATGTTGATTCAGATTATCACTTACTGAATTTGCTTTTGCTTTGCTAGTATATTGGTAAATCTTTTTTTGTGCTTCACTGGAAGATACACATTTTTAAGATGGTTGGTCATAGCAAGCTCTTTATTTTGTTTTTGTTTTTAAATGGCCATAATTTGCACACCCTGACACCTGCTGATTTCATGCCCTGCCTTTTCCCGTCAAAGCCCATTCTCAGCTCTCCACACGAGGAAATCTCATTTATCAAAATTCTGTTAGTGTAAGGGGAAGGACTATGCTGAGCTGAGCCATGGCCTTCATTAAACATGCAGAACATAAACTGCTGACACTAAGCACAGTCAACTTGCAGCGCAGCAGAAGAGGAGAAAAAAAAAAAAGAAAAAAGAAGAGCAATGAGACAGAAGCAATGGTAGGATGGTGAGATGGGAATAAAAGCCACAGTTTTGCAAAGCATTTAAGTCGTACTGAAGTCATTGAGATTTAATCACAGACCTGAAGTTAAGCATGCGCTTAACTTCGCCAAACAGAAATAGATCACTAAATTATGAATGGATCATTCTATTTCTATTTCAAGGAACACGGACACTTTGTTCTCCAGACCATTCCCTAAGGGAATGAAAAGGTGAGGGGGGAAAAGGTAACAAAAAGGAGAAAACAGTCCCCTCTTCAACTCAAAATACTGGTCTGGATATAGGAACTGTATGTTCTGCTTAATATGATGAGATTAAAAAGGTTGGTATCCATCATTTAAGTTCATTTGGAGAGGAAAAAAACAATCACCGTTATGTTCACTAATTTCAATAGGGTACCAAAAACAGTTGCTCTGAACAGGAAGGAAGAAAAATTTGTAAATTTGGAAGAGGAAAGCATGAAAACAGAAATGCATTAAGAATCGACATTAGGGTTGAGGGGGAACAAAGTGGCTTTTGAAATTTTCAATTCAGCTACTGTTCTTGATTTTTTCCCCTTTAATTCTCAAAGATAGCTGTGTAATGCTGCCTACAATAGAAGCTTGAATTTAATAGGCACGAAGCAGAAGGTGTGTAGCATTTTCCTCTGATCACAAGGAACAAGCACTTAGCTGTAAGAGAGATCCACAATGAGTCACCGCAGGGAGGAATCAAATGCATCACAGGTACATGCAAGCCTTTTTTATTATTATTGTTCCAACTGAAAACACATTATAACTTACAGACCTAGAGAAAAAAAACACACATTTTAAACCTCCTAGTCCTATAAAAATATGTAATATCCCAATCATATATACTGGCATTCATACAGCTTCAGTGGAGGCTGAGGGAGGTGCAAGGGGGAGTGAGAAAGAAGGTCAACCCTTTCTCTGTAAGCTTTTTTTTTTTTTTGCTATTTATCAATAAGCTAAGATAATCATTTGAAGTTGAAACTGTCTAAATACCAAAAGGAATTATTTTCCATCAAGTTTCAAAGAGCAGCTAAAAGCTATTTTAATATCCATTATCTGAAAAAATAATATCATATTAACATTTTCTGATACTTTGACATCTCTTCAAATAGTTCTTCAAAGTTAATCTGAAATTAAAAGTACCATAAAATTAATGGCCAGATTCTGCTACCCTTTCCTATATCATCACATTCCAGAAAGAAAGAATTTCAATATTTAGCTCCCATCAACCAACTCAACATAATACTAATTTTTCTTACATCTTTCGGGGCTCTGTGTACGTGTAGTTTAGATTGAACAGAAAGTAGACACACTTGTGGCTATGGGGCATGCACATTAATCATTCCCCAGAAGTAATTTCTGTAGTTTTTTTTTAAACACACATTGCATACACTTAACAGAAATCAATAGCTGCTTTCATAGTAAAAAGCTCTAATAGTGGTGTTTTTCTTAACATCACCTACAAACCAGAATGGAATGGCCCAATTCTTAAATCTTGTTGTTGGATTTGTAACCAGTGCCATATTTTCAGCTGTTTTACCTTTATTCTGGTGAACAAGACACTGTAGCCTGCCATATAAAGCTGCACGCCACATGGTACCATTCAACAGCATATCTAGGTCAGCTTGCATTTTTAATGTGCTCCATTAGCTTTCCCCTTGCTCACTGTATCAAGTTTAAACTTCTTCTCACTTTCAAACCTTTGCATAACTAAGCCTGGCAGCACACAGGATCCTAAGAGTATCATGACTGTCTGCAACATTTATTCCACCAAAGATATCAGTTCTAATGCTTCTTAATTTCCTGGATTTCATGCCATTTCCAAGCACGGTGTCCCCAAATTTCTCCTTCAAGATCCTCTTCCACAACATTATTGGTTAAAAAAAAAAAAGATTTTACTTAAAAAAAAAAAAAGCTTTAGCTAACATAATTCCTTCCTCAGCAGTACTTGGGGCAGCTTAACAACTGTGACCTTGGCAGCATTCTGCACACACTACAGTTAAAAACTAAGAGTTAATAACCATATAAACACCCATAGCTACATTACTGTAAAGCTTTTGCATGCAATCATATGTGCTATAATGATATTTAGTCACTTAGCTGCTACAAAAGCCAGTTCCACACGATTCACTTCATTGCTTGCCTTCATAAACAGCATTTAGACATTTCTCAAAATACCTTTATTAATTTTTAAATTAGTACATATTCTGACTCTGTTCTCACAAGTGTTTCCGAGGCGTACATCCCTCCACCGGAGCACAGCCCTTGCACAAGGATTAGAGTTGTAAAACCACTCTAGATATAGGTTACATTTACGGGGTAATCAGTTCATCTGTTCTGACACGAGGAATAATACTGCGAGAAGTTTCACAGAAGGCTCGGGAAGATTCAAATAGATCTTGATAAAGGGGTGGGGGGGGAATCAGCTGGTGGAATGAAAACAGAGTCACATTAAATTGAACGGCAGGGATGATGCTTATTGTGCTCCAGATTAAAATGTTAAGGCAAGTTTTACCACAGAGACTGTAAATCTGTCTGCTTTCTGTTTCAGGTAGCATCAAGGATTCTGTAGTAGAATTGCAAAACACACAGATTATTACACTAGAAATGTATCACAACTGGTTACATGCATATAGTAAGCAATTAAAAGTATTGCAATAGTATGGAAATTATGCCTGAACCGTGTGTAATTTTGATCCTCCTATATAACGAAAATACATTATTACAATCCAATATAATTCACCGCTCACCAAGAAAACCGAAGAAATGACCTTGAAAAACAAGATCTCCCAGTGTCATTCGAACCCAATACAATTATTCATCAAAATCCCTCATTCGCTAGAAAACCCTGCCTCACACGAAGAATTTCTTAAAAAACAAAGCCAAACCAAAACCAACCAAAAAAAAAAATGGAATAATTGAAGCTTCGAAGTTACTAAATGATCTTTTTGCAAAGGAAATGTATGTTCAGCTGAAACTCAAGCTTATGCAGTATTGTCACTGTTTCGTCCTCTGTGAAATCCATGGCATGTCACCAGTACTTTTTCCACACACAGTACAGTTCTGAAGCATGATATGCACCTGACCTCATCTCAGAAAAAAGGGAAATTAAATCCTAAATCACATCTGTCTACCCAACAACTTTCTCACGTTCCTCTCTGCAATTTCTGCTCTTCAAACCTGGTATTAGTTTTAACAAGCTGACTATGCAATCAGCGTAAGCAGCCACATCGCACAAAATCTGAACCCTTCTATATGTGAATTCCCGTTTCGTGCTGTTGAAAAGAAATACCGTCCAAAAAAACAAAAGAATGAACAGCAGGGAAATTAAAAAAGTTGCGGTTTCTTTGTTGTCGTGGTTTTTAGTCGCAATACCAACAGGAGCAGGCTTCCTGCACGAAGGTGGGGTTCCTTGCTCCGGGCAGCAGTTCTGGTCGCACCAGTTATGCAGTCAGGGAGACATTTGCAGAAGAAAAAAGAAATCTGGTCTAACCCGCTCTCCTAATCAAGAAAGAACAGCAAGGTATTTGCAAGCGCTCTGTCCTGCCCTCTTCCCACCCCCAAACAAAGAGACCACCTGCCTAAACATTTATTTAAAATTTGCAGGTATTTACAAGCAAGCACCGCGTTCCAGTTGTCAGATGAGTTCTGGGTAAATCTGATATTCCCTCAAAGTTCAAAACAGCCGTATAAATCAAACGGGCCACACAGGACTGCAAAGGGCCCGCGCTATTGCACTGACAGCATCCTGGTTACAATTTAACAGCCTGCAGGTTGGCTGCAAACTACCAGGAAGGGAAAGCTGAGCTAAATACTGGCAAACTAGGAGAGGAACGTGGGGCTGCGAGCTCTCAGCACCCCACCGATGAGAAGTGTAGAGTAACAGAGGAAAGACTGAGAAAATAAATCCCCCTTCCCCCTTTTTTTGTTGTTGGTAATTCTCATTGCTGCGCTGTAGGGACTGATGTGAAATGGTGGGTTCAGTCAGATCCTCAAGCTGACGTCCGCTCCCGTCAGGAGAAGTGCATCAAAGGCTGTGCTTTTGGGGCGTTTCTACAGAGCCTGGAAAAGGGCTAACCCCCCGTGCACGTCGCAGAGCAGCTCGTCGAGACAGGACCGAAGGAGGCGGACGGAGGCACGAGCCGGCGCTGCCACGAGCGCTGGCTGGCCAGGGGCTGCAGCAGCACGTTCAAACAGAGCGTCAGCTTAAGTCAGCGCAGAAACGCAGCAGAAATACTGACGGAAGGGGGATACACGTCATCAGAAAGGCATAAATAGTTGCAGACGTCGCTTCAGGAAAATCTGAGCTATGTCCCAAGACGCATACACGTGTGTTTAGGAAAGCTGCGTGCCAGTGGCTGACCCCTCGGACTCTCCGAAGGGCAGTGGCAGCTTTCAGCTTCCATCAAAAAGCCACGCGTGGCCCCAGCCACATCTTGGTAATACAAACTATGCAGCACTGTTGGCCATGGCTGCTCATCATGTTCCTATTCTTAAAGTGGAGATGGTACAGGAAGAAAGCCAGCAGTTTATTTATTTATTTATTTTTAAGCGCTAGTTCCCAGCTGATGGCAAACCACACAACAGCAAGTTTTGAGGACTCGGAGACGGGGGTGATGCTCACCAGCTCTGCTCACACCAGCCCTCCACAGCGCGCTCAGAGGAGCTTTTGGAAAGCAAAGCACTTCCACATCCCCATGCCAGCTGCCCAAGCCTAACCCCGAGGCCGCCAGTATTTATTCTGCAAGCATCAGTAGCTGCTTCACACTGAAAAGGAGCGTTAAGCATATATTTATCAGTATTTTGGGTCACTGGAGAGATGTCTAGCAGAAGAAACAAGGGAATATATCTAGGAAAAAGCCCAGCATGCTGTCCCCTCGTGGGGACACTGCCACAGGAGGCAATTCCTCCCTAAAGCCTTGCCTCGACTTCCCTGAGACTGCAGTGTGGGGGTGCGTGCACAGCCAGCGTCACTGACTGGGAGGGAGAGCGCAGGGAGCGAAGAGCCAGCTGCTGCTGTGCCGTTTATCCGCTGCACATTGCCACATTTGTGGGTTCCCAGCTAACGTGGCTTTCTTTCCTCTACTGTGTATCGTTTCATCTTCTCTTCCTCGTGCAAGGTTGTTTTGCAGTTGTCCAGATCCACCACCACTGCGTGATGAGCCAGTAAAACCTCACTTTTTTCCGTATCCTCCAATAGAGCTTTAAAATCCTCCACACACTGGAGGTGGGGATGTCTGTGAGGAGCAGGGCACTACAACACACAGGAGCTGTCTGGAGAGGATTTTGATGGGGTACCAGACTCTTGCTCTGACTCCATCCTCCACGCAAGGTGGCTGCGCACACTCCTTCCTCTACAGCCCTGGATGAAGCCGGACCACGGTTACAGGACCGAGAGCTCTACGTTCCTCTCCATCTGCCCAATCTTTTGCTATTGCCACTTCACTTCTATAGAGCGAGTTGGAAAAAAAAATTCCTGAGGCTGAAATTCCCAAACATTAGGAACTACTGATTATGTTGGAACTACTGATTATGCAGGTGAAGTTTCCAGAACACGACCGCCATCACTCAGCCCCGAGTTTTCTCGGGTTGCCCTGAATACCCCAGCAGTGATATGCGTAGGTCCAGGCAGAAACATGCTGAAGTCACTGCTGCTCACTTAGCCGTGACTATTGCAAACTGCTTCGGCACATCTGCAAGGGGTCCCTGAGCCCCGCTGAGAATCCTAACAGAGCGCGTCCAAAGAGCACCGTGCTCCCCGCTAAGGTGCCCTTCTCTCCTCCTAGAAATCGGCCGGCACAAAGGGTACTCAGAAGGCTTCAGCAATCCTAAAACACAGCTTTAAAATGGCTCAAAGAAAGAAGGCTGGGAAATCCTTTTAGCCATCTCTGAACACCTCGGATAACACAACTCCACAAAGAAGACAGAAGCTACAGAACTGGTGAAACATGTAATCCTAATTTTGCTCTGAGCAGCGAAACAGAAGTTACTGGAGGCTAGTATGAACATCTATTCTTTCTGAGCTGAAACAAATCCAAAAACTTATTTACAAGCCCCGGATTCCTACCTAAGTCAACAGTGCACAGACAGATGTAAATGAGGGCTCATTTCTCTGTATTTTCCTATATACTAAACACACACATAGACACTCCAAGTGTCAACATATCAAGACAGAGATAATTCAGACACTTGAAAACATCCTCTTCTGAAAAGGATTAATTGGCTTTAAAACAATTTAATTTGGCTTTGAAGATGCAACTTTTACAAGCAACCACCAGATGGCAGAAGCAGAGGCTGCTTAGAGACTTCAACAAAAGAAAGCTGTCTTAAACAAGGCAAGCATTAAAAAGAAAACAATTTTTATGCCTACTTTTTCTTCTCCTTGAATAGCTTCTTTTCTCCTTCTTTCCAAGAATTAAGTGCTATTTTGTGCCAATCGATCTAGTACAAATCTCCGAAAATAAGAACAGAGAAATTAACAAACACGAAAATCTCTCGAGAACACATTTTCTCAGTTTTCTCAAATGGCATCTCTACTCCATCTCGCAGCTCAAGGCTTCCGTATTATGGATACCGTTAGAACAACAGTTTCCTTCTAGATTTGCACAGTCATAACTCACAGTCAGCCACTTAAATGTATTCTCTTTGGTGTCCTACGCTTCAAACCAGGAAGCTGACACGTAGCTACACCGCGCAGCTGAATTTCCCCTCAGGATTTGAACTTCTGGTAGCTGGGGCTGCGAGAATAAGCAGGCTACAGAAGATGCACTGTGATGTGCTGAGTATTGCAATACAGCATCGTTTGCAAGGTGGGGGAAAGAAGAAAATAAAAAATGAAAGCTTAGTGAACTCAAGTAAAAGTAGCATGGTTGGGAGCAAAGAAGAGGTTTCAGTCCTGAGCACACGTGATTCTTAAAATTGTATATCCTGTGTCAGAGAGAAAGCACTAACAAAATGCATCCCGGCAGCAGATATTTGCAAAGACTTAGGCGCAGCCTCCCTCAACAACTTCCAGAGTTATTAAATTATGGAGACGAGGTCATCGCTTTCTGCTGCGTCACAGAACCAAAATCCGGCCACTTCCACGAGCAATGCCGACAGCTCCACGGCGCTGACACAGCCACGTCAGAAATGCCACCCTTATTGCATTTCTTTAACAGAATGGTGGCTCCATGGCACGGATTTCCCGGTCGAAGAGAAATCTTTCCTCCTGTACTTGTCTTCTCCGAAGGAAACGCAAAATCCCTCCGCCAGCGAGCGCGTCCATCGGGAACAGGGTCCTGGTTCCTCGAGCCCAGCAGCGCGGCCCCAGAAGCGACCAGGTGAAGCTGGCTCCGACTTCAAGACGGCGCCAGACGCAGTGCTGCAGATAATTGTGCCTCCGCACGGCAGCAACACCCCCCTTGCAAAATAGGCAAGGCTTTCTCGCCTGCCCCTGCTTTTAAATGACACCTGCGAATGGCTAATCCAGTCGCCGTTTATTTCCATATGTCAAATTACAATCCCAACTTGCGCGGAGCAACATAATAGTAATGATTAAGCCAATTACATCACAACGCAGCTTAAAAGCACACACAATGGAAGGATTAAAGCCGGCGACCGAACACGAGCGCCCTGTTCTGGCTGGAGCTCCCCCGCTGCGGGAGCATCGGCGGCTCCCTTCCCCTCGCCCCGAGTCGCGAGCCTCCCGACATGTCGCCCCGCTGGGCTGCCACCAGCACGGCGCCCCGCAGCAGTGCCACGCCACGCGGGGACGGCTGCAGGCTCTGACCGATGGCTGCAGCACCCACGGGCGGGCGGTGCCTCCGCCGAGAGGCCGGGACGCGTGGGAGAGGCGGCATCGCCCTCCCGGGCTGGGCCAAGCTGCTGCCACCCGGCCGGATTTGGGTCAGGTCGGTGCTGACAGCAAAAGCCGTGGGGAAAGGCAGGGGAAGAGGACAGGACTGGAAAACAGCCCGGCATCTCCTTCCCCAGGTAGGGCCAGGCATCGGTTTTAGCCCACCTGGAGCACGTACCGCCGGCTTTCCACACTGCCACGCCAACCGATGCCAACGTGAGACTCCTACAACAAGGTGTGGATTAAATCTTTACATCACGACCAACCTCTCAGACTCAGGTTTTCCATTCTAACTGAGGGATTAAAATGTTCTGGTGAGAACTGAGCGTCTAAATCTCAGGATTTAAAAAACTCAGGCACAGGTATTTTCATCTGTCCATTGCCTTGGTGTTTGTATTGGCGTCGTTCACAATGGTTAAACCTTTTACATCTTATTTCTGCTCTGTGCACCTTATTCTTTATCCTCTTTTCTTTTTCACATCTTTGTATCCCTCCTAATTTTCTCTGCCATCTGGGAGCACTGGTCCCATCTGCTAAAATCTGTCCTCCTATTCCAGCTAAAACCAACACAAAATAAATCGGTACTGTTAGCATTTTACATGTCATCATTAGGCTCTAATAAGATTAACGGGACTGAAAGGGCTTCCAACTTTTAAATACATTCTTGTGTGCCGACTGCAGACCCAGGCAGATACTGCTCCATCCAGTCACTCTTATTCTACCTGAGTTCTCCGCAGCTCTGGGTTCGAAGAAACTTCCTGTATGCATAAGCTGGCACTCAGCAGGAGCTGAATGAACCGTGCCCAAATGTTAGGTCTGTGCCGCATCACCTACCACCTGTCCATGATCTGCTGGGTGGTCATTTCCCCCACGTCTCTCCATAAACAGCCATGCACATCACAGCCACTCTAAATACTGAAGCTGAAAGATCAGTCAAAAGCTGGATTTTTTTTTTCCTTTAAGGATCAAACACGCATACAAACACACACACAAACGCATGTATAAATAAAACCGAATGCCACATGTTCCGTCTTCCAAAATGCTATTACAGCACACTAACAGCTTACCCCTTCTGCAAAATTAGCTGCAAAGGAAGCTGAATGCTTTTGCTGCCTACCATTCAACCAAAGGAAAGGTTTGGACAGTAACACTATCGAATTTCTGAGTATTCATACTCAAACAACACCTTTTATTTAAACTGCTTACACTTTCAACAAAAAGAAGTTGATATTAAAAACATCACTTTTATCCCAATAAATTGTCTATTTTATCTTTGTTTTGGGAAGACTGCTTCTTATTAAAAAAGTGAGGCAGAGGGAACATTTTGAAGGACTACTACTAACACTCTGTGATTTGCACCTGTTCTGTGCTTGCAGAGTAAAAACAAGCTCTGGCACTTCAAGGTACCTCTCCTCTGGGTTTGTTGACAGTGTGAAACAATGGCTTTTGTTTTAATTTTCTGTGCTAAAATAAAAAATATTTGTCTGATCAAAATGCATATCCTACATCAAAGACCCTCTGCAGCTGATTTCTACATGTGCTTATCCTCCTCATCAAAGACTCAAAAGACTGCATCATCCAGATCTTCCCTTCCCAGATGATAACTATGGTGAGACTGAACAATGTTGTGCTGTCTCATTCAGCATGTTTTCCTGGGAAACGGCCCCATTCGCTGCCAGCACGCATATTTACCATGAAATGAAAAACAAGGAGAATTTAAGACTAACAGATAACATTGTAAGTTCTTTCTGCAGTTTAGAATTATTATTTTTTTAACAGTAATCGGTATCTACAGGAAACACAGCCTGTCAACAACCCTAAAACTAAGCGATAAGCGTTTAAGGGTCTGTGGAATGGATATAGTCAAAAAGAGTCACCCTCTGCCACACATTATGCTTCTCCTTATGCATACAGAAGGGACTTAAAATGTTAGAAGCTGATGCACGTGCCCCAAACCATCAAGATAGCTCCCCAGTAATCTGCATTAGACCTGGAGGGAAATTCAGGCTGAAAATGTGTATTGAGGAAAGCATTACAATTGCGTAAACTATAACCTTACATCCTCCTCAACTACGTTACATGGTATTTGCCACACAAACTTATTTTCTGAGTTGTAAACTAAAAAACACTTTTAATTTTTAAAAACGTGCTTTAAATATGTGCTAATATGTACTTCCCATGATTGTACCAACTGATTTGCTAACATAACAGAGACGCTAACATTTGTGTGTCATTGCAACAGACAGTAGAGGAAGTGTTTAAGGAAGAGCAGGCAAGAAAGTGCTTTCACAGGATGCCTACGTAGGCAGCCAAGATAGATTCCAAGATTAACAAATTTGGAATGATACATTTACCTTTTTTCTTGATTGAGAAAAAGTACGTGACATATCTAGTTTACTACATAATGTAAGGCTACTTCTTCAAGAGAGCAACAAGACCCTCTTGGTACAATTTGCCTGGGACTCTGGAAGATAAAGTTAAGAGCTGGCAAAGGTACTGATTTGGTTTTGTTAAATTAAAGCTTAGCAACAGAAAATTCCTGAAACTTTAGGTAATAAAAAGGAACTTTAAATGGCGTTCATCAAGATGACTGCTAAACTGAAAAACACCTTGCAAGTTTAGCCACATGAAAAATAGCAAGAAGCCTCCTGCACGGTGTTTTAGTTGTGCGAGTGACTGGCTACAATAATCTGCAGTAATATTTCTGTTTACCTACCTATAGTCTGAAGGATTATGGAGATGAGTTCACAAGAGCTGACCCTCCAGGTTTATTAAATATTCAATGAATATCCTGTATGAATGCTGGGTATTAAGTAAAAAAAAGGAAGATACTGCAGACTACCATATGTTACATACTTCAAATAATACTGGTGTAGCTCTGTTCATTTTTTAATAATTTAAATCACTTTATCACATATCAACATAAAAATGTACAATGCAGACACAACTGTAAATTCTGGCATCATGAATATTTAGATGCTTTTAAAGCTTTTTTTCTTTGGGTTAATTTTGTTTACTGTATTCTGTATAAACTTGGAAAACTTATTTCATCTTTTGATTTTATTTTTTTTACCTCGGTAGTAATAGACTATTATTTTCTCACCTGCAGTAGTATCACAGCAAGGGGGCCTTCAGCAGCAGGAAACTCTTCATTGTCATGATTTAGCCTACTGTTTCTACAGTCTCCTCCTTCCCCTCCCCTCCCCACTCTCTTCCTAGCTAAATAGATGTAGCCTACACACAATCTGCCTTTTCCTAAAATCATCTGCTATTAGTGCTTAATTAAAACCGTGGTTGTCACTGTAAAGCTCGATGGCCAAAGAAACTCAGGCAATAACTAGGACACTGCCACCCATTTCGCAGAGCAGGTCTAAATGGTCTCTCCGACACGCATACTGTATGCCATACATTGATCTACAATTGAACACAGGGTGATGCAGCTGCTCAATGTAATACTTCCTATTTGCGATGCACTGTGAAAAAGGATCGTGAACAAAGTGGCTTACTCAACAGACTGTTACAAAGCAGGAAACGACTGGGATTTTTGAGCTGCAAATCTGTGAAACAAGAACAAACCCAGCACGGAGGCAGCTCCAGTCTGAAAAGTTACTACAAAACTGAAGTTCCATGCTTCCACACGGGCTTCCCCAAGTAAGATTTGCTCAAATGTTCTCCACAGAATAACAGGACTCAGACAGCCTGTGTGCCCTCTGCAGTACACCACATGTTTGGGGAGGTTTCTGAATTGGTGGATGTAATTAACAGGGATCCTCAATTCTCAGGCTGAAAATTGTCGTCTTCTGTACCATCACATCCAACAATTTAAACAGAAGGGACCTATAGAACAAAACTGCATCAAACTACACACCTTGTGTCCAAATGTAGCATCCTCGGAGGCCAAGACTTCAACCTGAAATTATAAGGAGAAAGATCATTTGAAATGTAGCCACTACCAACCACCTCTCCTGAGCGCAGCGCCACAGCCCAGGCAAAGCAGGCTTCTCCAAATGAAGACACCAGCCTGGACCGACCCTCGGAAAGCCTGCATACGATAGCACGTGCTGAACTGACAGCTGACAACAGAAATCTTCACGAGAGGAAACTCAGAAACTCTCAACACAGACCAGGTTTCTCAGCCTCAATGCTATAAAAAGCATCTACCTGTTGGTGCCCCAAAATGTGCTGTACTGCAGCTGCAACACTGATCTCCAACGGGAGTTTTGGCTACACCAAAAAGCTGCCCGAGCACCACCAGAATCTCCTGCTGTGGTGTCTCCCTCTAAAACAGAAGGCTGGCAGCACCTGAGCTCTTCCCCTCACGTTATCGTCTGGCGAGGCCGGGTGCTCCAGCATCGGCTGAACAACTCAGTCAGGAAACGCAGCGGCCCAGGCCTCACTCACGGGCCCCTCTCCTGCCTGGAGCAAAGCAAATCCTTTAAAATCTGTGGAGTTCAGGGAAGAAAGGCTGCCCAGGCAGAGGCCGAGGCCACAGGATGCAGTGCACATCGGAAAGGCCGAGGAAAACAAGGTGTTAAGTGACCTGGCGGTGCCCCAAATCCAACGCCTTGCTGCCCGCCGCGTATCCCACCGCTCCGGGAGTTGCTACGCGTTAATCTGGGACACCAGGCATAGAAAGGCAGGCGCGCCGGCTTTTTCATTAGTCTCCTTAAAAATACTTCACACATCAGCACCTTTCACCTGAGAATCTCAGCGCTTTTATGAATTCTAATTAATTAAGCTTCTCAATACACCGGTGAGGTAGGAAATGTCATAATCCCAATATACAGCAAGAAGAGTGAGGCAGAAAGAGGTTAAATAATTTCTTAGCAGTCATGTGCCAAACAAGGGACAAGCTCATGAAAAGAATCCCAGATTTCTACTCCCAGGCTCACAGTTTAACAACTAGGAAATTCTCTATTTCTCTGATTTACATCCTATTTAAAATGCCTACTGCTGCATTATAATTTATACAACTAGTATAACTATAACTAATGTATCTAATCTCCAGTTCCAGTTTAACTTAAGAAGAGTGAAGGATTTAAAGCAAATCAAGAGGGAAAAAATGAATGTCAAGTTTCAGCCTGAAGCACATTATAATGCCAGAGTTATAAACCCCTGAACAAGAGGGTTTATAATGGAAAGGCTGATAAACTAACAATGATGGCAGCACTTAAATATATTTATGTCATGATCTAGCAACATATGGTATCCCTTCATCTCTAAATTAAAAAAGGGAGGAGGAGATGAAGCATTTATAGGAACGAAGAATAAAAGGAGAAAATGAACCTGAAGTTACCCAATTGTGACCTGTCCGGCTGATTAGGAATGGCAGTAAGAGGCTACAAAAGAGGATCTCATTCAATAGGAGGTAGAAAAAAACCATCCAAGTAAATAAAATCAATCTGAAATGATACGTATTAGCTACTTATATTAAGCTTCTAATCCTTTAGGCACTTTATAAATATTAAACAATCAGTCCTGGTGAGACTGATAAATATCCATAATATATTTTACAGATGAAGAAACAGACAGAGGGTTAAGTGACTTGCCCAAGGCCAAAAAGAGAATAATCAGACACTGGATTGGAAATAGCAGTATGATTGCTTGTCAGAATACAGCGCCCTGTTCTGATCCTCAACTAATTCCAGTATCAGAGGCAGCCCAGCTAGGGTTAATGCGGTACCCATCCAAACCACGAGTTCATTTTCACCAGGCTGTTTGTTCTGGTAAAACATCTCGCTACCAGAACCACACAGACCCCAAAACGTGAACCCGTGCCACTGGCTCCCTCTCGGACCCCCTCCTGCCCTCAGCAGTGCTGATGGCCCCAACACGGATGGCACGAAAACCCCGCAAAGATCAGCCAGATCTTTGCTGGGGCTCCAGGCTTTGTCTCTTCTCTGGGGAGGCCACCTCACCACGAGAGGACTGTTGCTCTGTGGGAAGGTGGCACTGTCAAAAACGGGCTGTGCTAACTGAGCTCCCGTTCGCTCGGTGGCGAGAGGACGTCTGTGGCTGCCCTCGGTTTGAAACATGCACATGAAGGTGATGTGACAAGCAGCACATTTGCAAGACTCAGGTCTCCTTCTTTTCACCAAGAAACTGAGAAGAGGAACAAACTGGGACATCAAACAGTAAACCAGAAGCTGAAGGTGGTGTAGCATACATCACCGTGGTCTCTTTCACAGGCAGAAATATTTTCATTTTTGCTTAGAAATGTAAACGCTCACAGGGACAACAAAATGGTTCAGAGTGCAGCTATTGGTGTAGATGGTAATCCCGATTTAAAAAGTGTTATTGAACAGGTCTGGTAATGGCATTTCTGCTTTTCCAAGAGCGATCACACCACTGCCATGATAAAATACCTGTCTCTCGTTGAGGATGATGCGATAAAACACCCTCTGCATTCTTAGTTACTACTGTGTTTACTCGTGTATTGCCGTATTAGTCCCTTCATTTCGGTTTTCACCTCTGTGTAAAATGCAGCTGCGATCAGTAAGAGACAAGTAACTGCTGACACTGTAAGATACACAGTGTAAAGTACTGATATAAGATGTGGGACAATGTGATATTTTTCTCATGCTGACTTCCAAAAAAAACACAACCAAAACCATCGCAAAACACATTACAACCTGGCCTGAGAGGACCCCCCTCTAGTGGGAATGAGAGTGTACTTCAATCAACACCCACATTACCCAAGAATAGAAAATTTTGTGTCCTTAAGAATTAGGCAAGCACCATCTTTCTCTTAATCATCTCCAAAATATATCACTTTCGTTCCAATAAACAAAAAATGAACTACAGATTCATTGCTGCTTCAAGACAATCAGGCATTAATTAAGAACTTCTCATTATATACTTATTTGTGGCAGTCAAACGTTTCCTATTTTAGTTGCCTCACTGTACACATGTAAATACATTATCTTGGGCAGGGGGCTGTTTTCCTTTTGCAGTGAAAGATCCCCTGCGTCGTTAAAAAAGCAGGCTGGGTGGCTGACGAGGCCCTGCCGAGCCCACGTGCCGGCCCCAGACCCAGCCGCTCTCCCCTAGGCGCTGCCCCGGCCCTTTGCTGAGGCCCCACCACCTCCGCTTTGGGCCCGCTGCTCACCATACTGGGATACAGCCAAATGGGCCTGCTCGCCCCGTGTCTTATTTGGATACAAACTGACTTGTAATCGCTATTCATTCGTGTTTTCTCTAACGAATCCGGCAGCCTTTTTGCTGCTGATAAAGAAAACGCAGCCCCACTGCAGCAGGCTGCAGCGCTGGGCCAGGAGGCTGGTGCAGGTGGGAAGACGTGGGGGGAGTTCTTCCACCTCCTAATGCAAGGGTTCGTGGTGTCATCCTAGAGATCTCTCATGAATGACGTGTGGAGTACCCTGAAAAAAAGTTGGGTAGTAGCCCCGAGTCTCTTTTCATCAGAATAAATGACACTTACTCAGTACTTTTGTTCTGCTCTTAAATAAAGGAGTCGGGCAGCCCCCAGTCCGAGAAGCAGTATCGCATCACCACCAGAAGGCTTACAGTAAATCATGCACAGAACAATTGTTACCTCCCTATCCCAGAGAAAAGGATTTGTGACAGATCAAAACGTTGAAGGGCAATGCTAAACAATACCTTTTTGAAACAGTTTTACAGCCTTGCGATTAGATGACACAAGGAATTATAATAATGTGGTCATCTCCAAAGCCACACTCAGCAACGATTTGGTCCTCGATTCAGTCCACCTCCTTCTTGGCTCATCAAGACTTTGTTTGAGATGGGATTAGCTGAAACTGAGCAAGAGCCACAGGAAGTGGAATACCATTAACAAAAAGAAAATTACAGCTGTGCTTAATACTCTGACTGTTATCCAAACAAGAGAATATGAAGTGGCAAGTACTCAAGGACGAAATAACTAACTCATAGGAGACATGGGTCACAGAACCCCTCTCTATCATCTTTTTTTTTTTTTTTTTTCTCCTCATGGAATATGAAAATAAGCACTAATAATCATTTCAGGTGGATGCGGATTGCTGTATAATATCCTGTTACCATTAATGCTGAAAAGGATCGTCGATCTGCATTTAACTACCCAGGCAATACCTCCCAGTACAAGGCACGCTTAGCACTGCCCTCAGCCGTCGGTCTGAGCCCTTCACTTAACGGAGCCACTGCGACTGGCGGCCCACGGGGCCGGAGCTACGGCAAGGCACGCGGCAGGCTGGTGCAGCTCCGATCCCGACAAAATATTCTGCGCAGGCACTTGCAGTTTCTGTGGGTCACACATGAGAATTTGCCCAGCTGGCTGCCAATTTCACAGGCTTTCTATTGTCATTTGTTTGACACTATTATTCTAGAAAAATTATAGCACATGGCCTCTCTGATACCTAGAGGGTTTTTGCCAACTGCCTGCTCGCTAAGAAGGCATGCCTCTGGCACTTCTAAGATAGGTTCAAAACAAAATAAATGTGTATGTTAATGCTCACATTTTGTAATACTTTTGTATTCACTGTATCACAAAGATCAAGCAGATCAGAAAGGACTCTCTTCCCCATGATAACAAAATCATAAAAGAATGAGGAAATACAGGGGTTGCCGCCTGAACTGCTGTCAAATCACCTCGCCGCCAGGTCACGATAAGACAACCTGCATCACGCTGGCCAATTCACAATCAAATTACCTGCTCCTGTACCCGGTTTGCCCTCTCACTTCACGGGGCATCTCGGCAGGTGGGTGGCTGGGGGAAGCTCCGTGGTCTCGGCGACTTACAAACGGGGCTCATCAGCCTGGGCACGGCGAGATGCGAACGCACCTCCAGCCGCCGTGCCCGCGCACCAGCCTTGCCAAGCTACCTGCTGGGACCAGCCTGGACACCTGGGTACGTGCAAGATGCAGCAGCGCGTGGTGCAGATATAACCCCACAAACCTTCTCTAGTTCAGATTCTCAGCTTTTAAGCTCTGTCCCCCACGACCAGTTCTGGACTCATCTTTTTTTAAACGAGAGGGACAATAAATGAATCCTGCTTTCATTTTTCGGCGCCCTTAGAAAGTTTATTTCAAAGATAAATATTGCTATAGTCATTCGTATCTTCATGAAACCCAGCCTACCTAGCTGTAACATTTGCATTCTTTGCCTCGCTTTTAAAGTAATTTAGGATTCAACAATTGTAGAACATGGTTGCCCTTCTCCTTGGAGCAGGGACAAACTTAAATGACCCACACTAGTTTTTGGCAATTCTTCAAGGACTTACTGAGCTTGTACACTGCTTTTAGCGTATGCAGGACTACGTAGGAATAAACTTTGGTAACTGAGACAACCTTTCCTTCCCTTTTTTCTCTGCTGCCACTGGTTTATTTTTAATGGCTATCATGCATGTTCTTCGAGTCAGGTTCCAAGCCTGCAGCAAGGGAAGACCGGGCGTGCTCCCCAGGCAATCCTTGAAACAAACGTGCCGAAGACACCTCCGTTACCACCCTGAATCTATCTCTGAATTAAAGGTGAGGTAGTTGCACAGTATCAGCCTCATGAATTAAGGAGAAATCAGCTGCGGTTTCCTCACTTTTCACACAACATCCATGGAAACTACTTAGTCGAGGCCTTTTGGACAAGTAAATGCCAGCCCCTTACAGGTTGGCCCCTGTAACAACGGGACAATGTGACCCATTTCAAGACGCTCTTTAAATCTAGCACCCACTTTTTCTTAAACTTTCCCTTTCTTTTGCCAGTTCTTTGTGATGTCAGTTATTTATCTTCTACTTCACCAGGGTTAGAAATAACAAAGATCAATGTTCAAATTTCTGAAGCCGCAACTTTTAGCTCTCAAAATACACTTTAAGCAACAAAAAAATCTCTTTTTCAGTGATAGAACAACTGTGTGCTATTTTGTGTTAAAAGGGTTTGAAACGATTTTCAGAAACTATGCTGCATTTCACACTTGCTTATTAATTCTCCTCATTCTCCTTATTAGCATGTACAGACAACAGAGCAGCTCAAGGACAGCTCGCTGAAGCAGCTCTGTGCTTGGTCAGCCAGCGTTAGAGATAAAGCACAACGATGCCTCATGTTCTTCAAAGCTGTACAGCGGAGCAGATCTGTTCTGCTCGTATTTTTAAAATTCTTAAATGCCAATGTTTTGTGGAAGCTGATTTACAAAAAAAAAAAAAAAAATCATTCACATCTTCAACATTGTGCCTAATACACTGTCTTGGACATAATATTGACTAACCTGCTGTTTTAGTCTCCCATTGCAAATATTTTGCAAAATCCTGGGAATGAGGCCAATCCCTAAGAAGCAAAAAAAAAATACTCTAGATATTAGCTAACTAAAAGCAAAAACCATCAGCCTTGTGGGATACAATACTCACTACAGAATTACATATGTATTAGAAGCAACCGGGGAGAATAAAAAGTTGTGGATTAGATGGCGATGGGGCAATTCCTGTGACCTCAAACAGAAAGAAAGAGACAGAGTTAGATCAGCACCAGGAAACAGCCATTGCAAACCGGGGATAAATGGACATTTGAGACTGCGCGTGTCTGATCAGCGCACGCTCACCAGTCGCTGCAGCGGGACCTACCAGAACTACCCGCGAGCATGCTCTGCCTGCTCCTACCCCTCCCAGCTCTGGGGTAGCTTATTCCTCCTCACCTACCACAGACACCTCTGATCAGCAGCAAATTTGCAGCAGTAGCATGTCCATCTGCTCTTGTCATGAGAAGACAGATGAAGCAGGTAAGGTACATAGACGCAGACATACGTATACACGTGCGTGGACGCTACTGTAAACACATTCACAGTTCAAATCTTTTGTATTTTTTCTGTCATGCACTGTTTTTCATACATATGCAAAGACATGTAACATACAATTAGTTCTTTCACACTAGAGCGCTGCATAAAACAGAGTAACTGCACCGAAAATTAGCTTTTGATATTTATTTGTTTGACAATGTAGAGATCAAAATGACTGTTGTACTGAGACTGAAATCTAGGAGCAGTCACTATTTAATTTCCCTTAAGAAAAGAGTGGTAGATACTATTAAATACAAAATTCAAACCTTTCATCCACAAGCATTCTAATATATGGGAAATCCTGAAAAACTGTCATTATGCTATGTGACATGAGCAGTAACAATTACTGCAAACGTTAAGCCTTTTATTTGGGTATTGTGTCTGCATCTTTTCGAACCCGTTTGCATTTCTCACTCTTTTGTTGAATACCATTGCCTCCTTTTGCTCCAGCAGCCCCAGAACGGTGAGCCACACAACCTCACCCACCAAAGTCCACTGCAAGAGGTCTCTACAAGCAGCCTCCGCCACGCACCATCACGCTGTCAGCCTGCAGAGCGACGCTGCTAAGGAAAACGCCAAAAGGGGTTAAAACTTCGCTGCCCTCGCCCCGCAGGGCTGGAGGTTCCCACCTCAGGGCTCTGGCAACCCAAGGGGCCAACCGCCCTCGCAGCCCTTTTCAGACGAAGTCGGCTTGCTTCGCGTAAATAGGGGGTGCCATCCGCCAGCAGCTAGGGGGTGGTAACAAACAGCTGCAGTGCCATCGTGGTTTTTATTTTAGAAATCCCAGAAAGCTCCCCAAAGGCTTATTTTAACGCCACCCTCACGCGCAAGGGAGGGCTTTTGCTTTGCAGGGCTGCGAGAGCTGCTCCCCCCGCTCCCCTCTTCCTGCCTCTCTGCATAACGTCTGCACGTGCCGGCTGGGAAAACGAAGACACGTACAGTCCTAGGCAAAACCGCGTGTCTTAACAACCTCGCCTAAGCGAAGTCAAACAATTTGCAGCAAAAATTGAAGATAAGTGACCAAGGACAGAATCTTTACAGAAACAAAGCTTGGAGTTTCAACTCTACACCATTCTGTCAGCAGCTTTCTTATTTAATTGAGCCGGTATACACCCGACATCAAAGATACTAAGCTATTTTCTGCTGAAAATATTGGAAGCATGTTAAGAAGAGGTGGCAAACAGAAAGGATCTGTCAAAGGTAACAGATGTATCAAGGGCACCAAGCGCTGTGAAGAAGGCGTTAATTATCTATGCTGAAAAAGAAAAGGTGTTTGAAAAACAGAAACTGTTTTCAAAAGATTCAACATATTCCTATTGTGCTCAGGAGAAAAAGCTTCCCAGCACCTTAGACAACATTATTTTGGGTATGTGGGTTAAAAAGATTTTTTAGGCGAGGAGGCGCACAATGTGGAGAGAGAGCGCTCTGTTTCAGAAACACGGTTTCAACTTCAAAACCTTTGCTGTGTCTCACAACCGATTCCAACTGTAAATTGAATTCTTTATTCCTACTTTTAATGGAATGGGTAACTTACACAACCTAGCTGAATCTCAGAAAGAACGGGAAAAGAAGAACACCTTTTTGAGCACCTTTTTGTAATTTAGCACAGTCTCCACAGTACATTCAACTCCTGCCCTACAAGGACTGCTTCATCTGGAAGGGAAAAAAAAAAGAAAGAAAAAAAAAGGTACTTTTTGAGAATAAAACACAAATATGCAAAAAAAGTCACACTGAGGCAAATCTTGTCACCAGAGGACCTACCCTACATAGCGGTGACGTTCTTATTAATTTTTTTTCTAGATCGTGGATGGTTCTGTTCACTCACAACCTAATTCTGAGTCAGGAGGAGAAACTGATTCCTTATTATACCTCTGTGCCCCCTCTCTCCACCTTCCCTCGCAGGACCAGTAAATCGTACCTTTCTGAAACACGCTTTTGAGAAAACTGGTTAACACAAAAATGACCCTTTCCTTTTTCATTTGGAAAAAAAAAGTGAAATCAGAACAGATAGGAAGGGAGATGAGTAATAATTAAAAGCAAGGGAAGCGCCCACCTATATACAAAAGAATCCAAAACCTATTTCTCTGAAGACAAGGAAAACACCCTAAATGCACGTGTAGTATCGCCCGCTCAGCTGAATCAAGGCAGCTGCCCTAGGAGCGTGATGCGGCCGAGAACAGAACCAACGTGGCCCACGGAGCCCTAAGTTATGGGGAAAACGGCCGAGGCGACGGCCGGCAGGGATGTGCCAGGCCCTGGGAACCTGATCCCTACCTTCCCAACCAGCCAGCCGGCTCCTCCTGCGGCCCGTTTCCCTCCCGCGTCGCTATCGGGCCATATATAGCGGGCGGCTAATACTGACAGCGTCTGGGAAATTCATTTGGGCATCGTCTGGGCATCGTCAGCCCGGCAGCACAGGTTTGGAAGGGATGGTTTCCACAACAAAGCATCAACACACCTGCCAAAGAGTCACACGGGAGGAATCCCCTGGGCACTGTTCTGTACTTCATACCATAACTTGAAAGGGTAAATCTGTGGAACAGGACTCAGACAAACTGAATTATTTTTGCCAACGATCTGAGTTTTTTCTCTTGACTTATTTTCAGCTGCATCTTCCTCGCCTCCCCACAAGGTGCAAAGATTAGGAAATACTCTGACTGGATTAACCGCTTTAAAAATTATTCAGATGTCGCAGCTGGCCAGTTTTTGACCCTTCTGATAGCAGGATTTAAGAGTTTACTGGGAAAGAACAAGTTCTCCTGTCAGTGCCATAACTCCTCCACACTGTTCTAGTTCACAACAGCAAAACACTTCCTCAGAACTGAAGGGAAAAAAGCTCTCAACTCTAGGCCGGCTCTACGCTGAAGATTTCAAAGGGGCAGGCAAAAAATAAAAAGAAAAAAAATTCCAAGGAGTCACTCCAGTCCTAAGTAGGGCCCGGAATAATACGAGTCCAGATAAACTGACAAATTGTGTTCTCTTTCCATTTTACTCGAGTTCCCTATCTGTTGTGGTAGAGGAAAATGAGCGCAGCGCTGAGAACACGTCCTCCAAAAACACACGTTCCACGCTTCACATACACAAAGCCTGAATTTGCATACATGAATCAAACAATTAGGTTCCCCCAACGCCTGAACTACTTACACAAATTGGGACTTTCACTCAGTCAAGCGAGTGAGCGCACAATGTACAATCTTGCAGGCCACTTCAGCATTTAACGTTTCTGATATCCCCACAAAACAAACCAAAAAAATCGAGCCCAAATTCTTCTCGGAGTTACTCCCAGCAAATAGCAGCTCGCTTATAAAAGCCTGATTAATTGCAGAATCTCGGCTTCAGAATTCAATTACATGTTAAAATATTAAAAATTCTAGAGTCCATAAACAATGACTATAAAACTGTTTATAGCATTTTTAATATTTTATTTGAATCCTGCAAATATGAACTATAAATGTTCTTTTTCCTGCCCCCACCCCCTTTTCCCTCTTATTAGTTTGCTGCAGTTTCTTCATGCAAACAGAACGAGCATGACACTCGGGGACAGAGGAGATGAGAGAGGATGTGGCAGGCTATTGACACTCCACCTCCTCGCCAACTCTGCTTCTTCATTGTGCTCTGCGCCTCTTCGTGAGTTTTATTCTGGGTCTACAAGGGTGCTTCTGGATAATTACAGGATACAAGCCGGCTTTTTTTTCCAGCCTGTCTCGATTTCAAAGTAACCCCCCTATTCATGCTTGTATTATTATGCAAGGTAAAACAGCAAAACAAATCAATTGCTAACAGCCTCGTGCAGTTTTCTAAACTTAGCATTTCTGCACGATGGTGTGCGTATAGGGCGATATTCCGTGCAGCTGTACGTGTTCAGACACGAGAACCTTGTATAAATCCTAAACTTCAACAAGCTTTTTCGTAAAGGCTTTTTTCTTTACACACACGCATCGCACAGGTTGGTCTGAAAGACGAAGATACAGGAAGCACCTGAGCAACAAATCTTCCTGTAACTTCTCCCGAAGAACTAAACCCCAGCACTCACCCTGTTTTCCAATTACAGTATCTGCACCAATTATAACAGTAAGTTGGCAACCCTGGAGACTGATTTTTATACTCATTTTAAGCTCGTTTTGCTCAGAATGTAAAGAAAAACTTGAACTGCAATCTCTGAGGTGAAAGGCTAGAGTTTTAATTTCCGAACCACGCAGCCCTGGCAGGTCTTTTCCACACTTGTGCTCTGCGGAGTCCATTTTGTTTCTGTATGTATTTCTGCTAAGGTTCCCCTTCCCCCTCCAAACAAAGAAGGTATCACTGCATTTATAAGAAAGCCAGTCATTGACAGTTTTTGCTGCAGCTCATTTGTTATGTCCCACTAAGAGTTTACAAACAGCTGTCCCGTGCATCTCCACTGGATACAATTTTAGTCTAGACAGGGGAAATCCAAGCTACTGCTGCCCAAACAACATAAACACAGGAAGATTTTCAATCAATCATTGCATTAATAGGAACACATCTCATAATATAAGGGGAGGGCGTTTTGGAAGAAAGCCTATTTCAGAGCCTGAAACAGTGTAATTGCATGGTATTGTTCTTGTGCTAGGCAGGGCTATGGAACGACGCTCTCGCAAACCAGATTTTGGTGCAGTGGTAGATTTCGATAAAATGAGCCTTGTTTCTCCAACACAAGTGGCTTTCAAGACCACTGACAACTTTGAATTAAATGGTAAACAGACTAAATAAGACACGCACAGCACAGGCATTCATCTCCGCTTTGATACAATCAGGTCAGTGCCCACACAAATACATTTATTGCGTGACCATTATTTCTGTTTTTCTTCAAGTTGCTTTACCTGGGGAATGATGTTAAACACCGCAGCTACTAATGTACTAATGATTTTTCCTGTTCTCCTCTGTGCCAGCCTGTTGTCTATGACCAAACATACCAACATCTAGAAAAACTGCTACTGCAGATACTTCTATGTTGTTATGTTTTTAAAGAAAAACAACGAGGCCTCCCTTCTTACATCTGGGGCATCCACATACCTACTCTTCATAAAACAAAATCAAATACAAATGAATAACCTTCATTACGAGACTTCCCCCCCCCTCCCCCCCCGGGGGGGAAGGAGGCAAAGCAGCTATTATTCCATCCGTATTTTATTTTTTATTCAGGAAAGATAGCTGTCCCTTCATCAAGAAGCTCGGTTTACACTCATGATCTCGGATCAACTTTTACCAGTGGGTGTCAGTGTAACAGTATAATGATATAATGGGGGGAGGACATGCAGAAAAACCACGAAGAAACATAGATTAAGTTTTATTTTTAAATGCTACATCGATATAAAAAACAACCAGAGAAAACATCTCCTTTCAGAGACTTTCTGTTTCACTAGTGATGTATTCTGCACAGATCCTCTAACTTCACACACGTTTGTGTTAGCATCCCCAAAGCGATCGACTTCAGCTTTTGTTTTCTGGACCTCTGGGTGTTGTGTGTGCATACACACACGCACACACACGCGGTGAATGTGGCGGACGTAACCCTTTTCTGTCGTTTTGAGAAAGCAAGACTGTCTCTTTAATTCAGATTTCGCAGCGAACAGTTAAGAGGCTCTGCGGACCCCAACTTATTAACCTGTGCCAATTTAACTAGTATTACTCAAGAGGTTCAGAAACCTAAAAATAGGTGTTAATCTGCGCGGACTGACAGCAACTAATCAGTACCTGCCCTGTCACAAGTTCCGTCCCTCCTACTCATTACACGGGGGGGGGGGGGGGGGGGGCAGCACACGGGGAGGTAAAAAAAAGGAGAGACCCTGGTGTTTCCTTTTTTTTAATTCGTCTGCAGCTTTTCGTGAGGGAAAAAAAAATAAAAAAAACCCGAGATGTTTATATGGTAGGGCTCAATGTGAAAACTTGTTTCCGTACCAGCGAGCAATGGCTTCCTGAAAGCAAGAACTGTGTGCGTGTCTACCAAGCCACTCCGTCCAAAGCGACGAGGCTCTTTATTTTCACTCGGATCGAAAACAAGCGAGCACAGTTCACATCCACCCTAGTGCCGGGTCTCGTTAGCTGCGTTGGTGTGCGATGTGAAGTTTTAAGGGCCCGAGTTTTGCTCTGCCGAGAGCTGTTGGCCTGGCTCTCCCCACAGAGCCGTGGATGGGAGCAAATGGCCAGCGGGGCGCAGGCCCCATGGTGGCCTTGCTCCGGTGGGTCCAGGGTTACAGCTGCTAGGAAGGGCCCAAACCAGCCACAACTGTCCCCCACAGACGTACTTTTAGGTGAAAAGTGGGTTTAAAATTAAGAAACTAGTCAGCCGGGCTGGCTCTTGGCTGAAATGAGGGATGAGGAGCGCTCGACTGGGCTGGGTGTTTCGTGCGTAACTCGTGCTATCCGGGATGTGCCGGATTTCGTTGAAGGGAAGGAATATTTTCGCAGGAAGTACCAAAATAATGTAAAACAATGCTGTAAGGCCATTGTGAGGAGAGGGAAGTAAACAACAGCGGGTTAACGGGGGGGGGGGGGGGGGCGGGGGGAGGAGGGGCGCTTTGCGAGCTTCGTTTGTGCGTTACTGAAAAGACAGAGAAAAAAAAAAGGAAAAAAAGAAAAGAAAAAAAAAAAAAAAGAGCCGAGGCAGATCCCGGAGCGGGCTCTCCCGCCGAAGGCTGCCGCCCGCCCGCCCGCCAAATGGCCGCGCGGTGCCGGCGCCCCAACGGCCGCCCTGCGCCCGCGCCCGCAGCTGCGCCCGCGCCCCGCCGCGCGCCAATGGCGGCCCGCGCGCCCCTCCCCCGCCGCGGCGCGACCAGACCTGTTTTTGTCTGCGGCGGCGGCGCTCCGGGCCGCGCCGCTTCCTCCCGCCCTCCTCCTCCTCCTCCCCCTCCCCCTTCCCTGCCCCCCCCACCCCCCGGCCTGGTTTTTCCATCCCTTCCCAGCCACCCTCCGCTCGCGTTAATTACGCGCAGCGAGCCGCGGCCCATCCAGGCCCCAAGTTGTGCTCACAAAGGGCGGGGGGGGGCACGGGGCAGGGGCAAGGGGACAGCGGCGGCTGAGGGCTCGCCGCTTGGAGGCTTTCTCCGCGCTCAGCCCAAACTCCCCCTGCTGCCACCCCCAGCTCTCGGGGACCATCGGTGTCGGTGGGGCCCACACGAAACATAAAAAGAATAAAAAAATAAAAAAATGAAGGGGGGCGAGTTAGAGCGGAGGGGCTCGGCCGGCCGCCCCCGCGGCTGGGCTCCTCAAGTTTCCTCAGGAGCGGCCGGCGCTGGGCAGGGGCTGCCGTGAGGGGCTGCCCTGGGGGCTGAGGGGCTGCCTGTGCCCGGCGCGGTGCGGGCAGCGCCCCCCGCCCTGTGCAGCGCTGAGGCGGGCGTACAAAGGCACATCTGTGCGTGCCGGAGGGCCGGCCTGACGTGTTTGCTGCTCGCAGCAGCTGCGGTTTCTGAGGAAACAAGGCTGATTTTCTAGTCAGGCTGGGAGATTTTTTTTTAATTTTTTTTTTCTCCCCCTTTCCAAGCGCCTACGTGCGGGGGAGGGGAGCGGGAGCGGCGGGGGGAGGAGAGGAGAGGAGAGGAGAGGCCGCGCCGCAGCGGAGCCTCGGCGGGGGAGGGGCGGCGGTGCGCGGGCTGCCGGGAACGCGCCCGCCGTGAGGCGATCGCTGCCCGGCCGGCCGCTGCCTGCCGGCGGTGGGGGTTTTTGGGGTATTTTTCTTTAAAATCAGCTTTTGTGGCCGTGCGGCTCTTCCGCGAGGGCTCAAAAATCCCTTTCGGGCCTGCCAGCTCGAAGCAAAATAATCCTAACTCCTCAAACTACGCATTGGGGGGGGTGGGGGGGCGCGTGCTGACAGGGACTGGGGGAAAGCCAGGACGAGATAAAAACGCACGTGGAAAGGGCGCTGCTAAGTTGGGAAAAAAGAAAGTATTAACTGCAAAGGTTGGGAGATAAACGTCTGTGCGCTTTGTTCTGGTACTAAACGTGTCAGGCAAAACTTACGTCTCGTGTAGCTGTTTATTTTTCAAGTGTCCAAACATTTTCCTGTGCACACACCGTAACAAATTAATTTCACTGATGTTTAGCACTTGAGATCGCACTAGACAAGCAAGGAATTGATTCCCAGATATAAAAGCTAATGCTACAAATTTTCAGACTCGATTGCCTACAAGTAGATACCTATGTTCGTATTTAGTCACTGAAATAATTGGCCTAATTTTCAGAAATGATAAGCACTCGCATTTTCAATTAATTTCACTTCTCTGAAAATCAGGCCACTATGTATCTAATATGACCTAGGTTTGAAAATGCTGTCTTTCTCTCTCTGAAACAGAAAAAAACTACAACAAAAAACAATTATTACATCCAAATACCGGCATAATTACTTAATATTAAATGTGGAGTGACTAGAAAGGGAAATAATATATTTATTGGGTGACGGTATCTAATGCCACGGAAGCCACATGATAATTACATTAAAAATATTCAAAGCTCTGTGTGAATCTCTTCCTTAGATTGGTTCCAGTTATTGCTGTGGAAAAGGTTAATATAAACAACTCCCACCCTGACAGAAAACAAAGCCCACATTTACAAATTGTCAGGACTGACCCAAAACCTTTGGCCATATTAATCACACTTAGTGCACATTTTCCCACAAAGGAATTAAAGAAAAAAAAAAAAAAACTCCTCTGCTTTAAAGAGGAGAAAAGGCAAACTGGTTAAGGACTGCCATGTGTGCATTATATATATATACCTGACTGAATCTAATGCAATTGTTACTCCTAACCGTACACGGGCTGTTTTTCCCACCATGTGAAATGAACTTTTCTGTAAGTTTGGGCAGGGCACAGGCATGGCTCTGAAGACCAGTATTAGAAATAGCGGAAAAAAAGATTCTTGAGAAATGCCAAAAATAATCATGTTTCTTGCCTTCTGCCAGAACTGGAGTCAATTTTACCAAGCGGAAGCACTCAAAAATCCCGAGTTTGGGCTCAAAACAAGGAAAAAGCTTTACAAAACATGAAACTTTTTGGAAACAGCTTCAGATTCTTTTTTATACAGTTCGTGAACCTGTAATAGGTACTTGGATCATTATTTTCACATCCCTCCCCCTCCATTTTACAAGACCTAAAAAATGCCCCCCTACAAGCACTGGAATGCCGAGGCTGAAGGTTTTTCTGCTTTTGTTTTTGAGCTGTCAAAGACAAAAATCCAGCCCTGTTCTATCCTCGTCTCTTCCCCCCACCCCTCTGCCCCGAAACGAACACCCTCCAGCAGCGGCCCGAGGCAAAGCGCCCTGCGAGCAGGCGGCCGTGACCCCCAGAGGAGGCAGAGGGAGGCTCGTGCCTCTCCCCATGGGGGCAGTGCCAGCGGTCACCTTCCGCCACCCTCAGCAGAAAAAAGGAAGCCAGACACCCGCTGTGATCCTTAGGCACTACCTTTGGCGTCACCTAGGCCCTCCGCGCAGGGAAAAGTGAACTGCAGCGGCTTAAGCAGCACTGGAGCTCCTTGCTGTTGGGCCTCGCGGGCACACGGACTGCAGGGGACTGTTTGACAGGTCTCCTCCAGGAATCCTGCCCCGGCCCTGCTGCGCTGGGGGAAGGTGGCTAGCAAGGGCGAGAAGCTGCATGCTCCATGCAGGATGGCCAGCGTCCGGCACAATTCCTAGCCACCTTCGTGTAGTTTTTAATGGATCTAACAAAGCTGAAATCCTCAGAGGAACCTAAGGGTTACCTTGACCTGCTAAATTATTTGAAAAACCCAAATTATCTCATCCTCATCATATTACCTCATGGTAGTTAGCTTGGTAAGAATGCTGCTCTTTGATAGCAAGCCCTTAAAGGCACACCGTACAGCCTCACCCACTGTGCCTGCTTCCCCCCAGCAGCTCTGAGGGGCCCTGCAGGAGCGATGAGCTGACACTTTATAGGCCTCCGCAGGCTCTCTAGGACGATCTCAGCTAATGGTCAGTGGTGAGGCCTAGGGGAAAAAAGCTTCAGGAACTGAAAGGCATTTAGTACTCTGACGTAGGGGAAAAAATACGAATGTCCACCATCTTTCCGGAAAAGAACACACCTGCATTTTATCAGTGCTTTAACATGCGCGATTATAAATTCAGATGCAGTGACCTGCAAGCAGCAGATGTGACTTTAAGACAGAAGAAGATACTTTTTTCACTCTTGTACTGAATAAGTCAGTAACAACTGAAAAATCATGCAACTACAGCCCACAGAAAGCAAATGGACTGTTTATGCTAGGAATGCCAGATACCTATTACATGGACTATATTGGCTTACAACATTTTCAAATGAGAACACTAATTCTTTGTACGTATGACTATCTGTAACTGCCAACAAGACCATTACAAGATACAAAGCATAAAAAAACAACAACAAATGCTATCCCTTTCAGTGCATGTTAAACAAAGTGACCCCACTCCTTGAAATAAGCTTTCCAAAATTCTAGAAGAGCTTAAAAATACTCCCTTGCTGGTAACTAGATCTCCATTTCCAAATCTTCCAAAATTCAATAGCAACACTGAACACACACCATCGCAAAGCTCTGAAAAAATGCTTTTAAATAAAAGTTCTAAGAAGGACGGTATTGCCTCGTAGGAATTATTCACATCTCTATCCATGCTGTGGAACTAGCACCTAAAAGGGGAAATAAAGTATATACACATAAATATTTGACAGACTGGTCCAATCCTCTTAAAACTTATGAAAATAGAGAACATGTGAAAGGAGCCAATGCAGACGAATGGCCGCATGATTAGATGAGTGCTGCCGTCCATCCCCTTCCTTTTCCCACTAAATGAAATTGTCATTAGCAGAGTGTCAGTCCCAATATCATCAACTTAATAAAGCAAGATTGAAACAGAAGACAAAGCCAGTTAATGCAGTCCTCCAAGTGCAACCCGTATCAGAAGAGAACACTTTGAAAGGCATCGTGTTTTTCCTAGTGGAGGAACAAGTAACTAACAGACTGGACAGCAATTCTTGAAGAAAAAAAAGCCAAGATAATTGTTTTACCATACATAACACTGAAAACCTAAACCCCTAAAGGTACAGGTAAAGAAGAAGCATGAGAACAATACAGAAATGCATTATTTATAATTCACTTCAAGCAACTCAAAGCTCTTCAGTAATGAAAGATCAGCAGAAAAGCAGCAGAGAGGTTAGCTGGATACAACCTTAGGAGACCAACTGTGAGATGATTGCCACTGCTCCTAGATACCTCCACCCGATTTGAACAAGTATCATCGTCAGTGCTCACATGGGGGTAGGAAACAACCCCAAAACACAAATAAACAACTTACTTGCTGATCCTGCCAAGCTGCTGTATGCAAGAGAAGTCCTCATATGGACTACACAGTCTCAGTAGCATTTTTTTTTCCTGAAAATAACCCTATTGTAGTAGATCTGGGCAAAAATGAGAATTCGTGGTCATTGGAGGAAGCTGAGTCTCTTTTAGGGTTTGGAAAACCATGGCTGTCTTAATAGTGTACAAAAACCAGGCACCCAAATGGATATGGAGAAAGCCAAAGAAGCTACAGCTTAGTGATTCAACAACCTGCTGAAGTTCTCATCTGCTACCATGCATCCAGAGACTTACAAACAGAACTCTACATGCTCCACAGCACAATGGGACCAATTTCTGAAAGAAGAAACTTGAAACAAAGCTAATGTATTCCAACAGAATGAAATATCCTTCATTAGGTTCCCCACAACCTTTCATAAACATGGCTTTTATTTGGAAATGTTCAAGCATAAAATTCTTCAATAATTGTTTTTAACTGTGTATTTTACAGTTATAGGTAACTTTTCTTGTATAAATATTGTCTATGTGTACATTCTCGTTGTGAGTGAAACCATATGCAAGCACAGAAAGCCTAAGAATTTTATTATCTCAGCAGTATCTGCAGAGGAGGAAGACAAATATGACCCCCTCCACGTGCCCTGCATACTGCTATGAAATCAATGGTGTGTGCTCCTCACTTTCAGTTCCTGACCCGTTTTTTTTTTTCTTTTTTCCCCTAAGGGAGTCCAAGGAGAGGGGTAACAGGACGGTTTGTGGCAGTACATGAGAGGAACACAGCTTAGAGGCAGGACGGCTATGAGTAAATAACTCTTCTATCTCCTTCAAATAGCCCTTACAGTAAGCTCCAAGTTGCACTTCCCACCAAATACCATTTACCTAAAGGAAGGTTCCAGAGTCCACGGGAGATGGAAGCTCTGCTCTCCCAAATCTAGCAGCTATCACTCAGGCTCCAACAGGGTGCAGTGCTTGGTAAACATAAGAAAAAACTCAAGGTAATCTCTAAAACTTGAGAGAAAAAATCTGCTGGCGATGCCTGAGGCATGGTGGAGCATGCTTGGGTCATCGCATGCCTTCCACTTCCATAACTGACCCTTGCTGCGCCGTTGAGCTGGTGACAACCTCTGAGGTGGGAGCACCAGGCACTAAGATGTTCTGGCCACAGATCCAGAAAGCTGAGGGAGTCCTCAGCTTACAATGTTTTTCCTTTTTGTCTTGATTACAAAACACGTAAGACATAAAAGGAAGCCTCAAACCCTTGGAGGAAAACACGAGCACGTAAGCCCCTGCGACTCACGTGGAGTTCTGACATTGCCTCGGGACAAAACTCGCCTTGTGTGCTAGGATTTTTTACCTTGTCCTGAGAAGTAAATAAATAAGGGCCCCTGACAAGGCCCCGACCTCTCCTCTCCTTTTGGCCAAGATTCTGTAGACACGATGAAGACCATCGGCTTCTCTGCGATACTAGCAGAGAGGGCAGGTGGACACTGGCTGTAGGAGATGAACAATCCAGAACGTGAGGACGGTGCTGACATTTCACTGAGGGAGCTACTCCTCAGCCAGAGAAAAGAGAACAGATCTGTCAGAGCTCTCCGGAGGGTGGGATGAGTTAGCACCAAGAAAATCGCTACTTGGGAGTTCCAGGCAGAGAGGGAGAGCGAGCGCAACCTGAGCGAACCGAACAGAGGCCCTCCCCTCTTCAGCTCCAGCAAGCAGTCCGAAGTACTGGGCAGAGCAACCGAAAGCAGGGGTCACGTTTGTTTTGTTCCTCGGCAGATACTGCTGAGGAAGTATTTTTTTTTCTGGCTTTCTTTGCATGCATATGGGTTCACTCACAATTCCAGCCACCCACTAAGCTGAGAAGTGTGGTTTATTTGGCTATATGCATCCATTTAAGATATCTCTCCTATCTTCAGTCATTTTTAATTCATGACTTTCTGAACCAGAGGTCACACCTTTGTACTAAGTAATGTTTGATGGAGTTTTCTTCCACTAATTTATCCTATCTTTATTTCGAACCCATATACTTTTTGTGGCATCTGCAACACCCTGCACCAAAGATTTCTGCAGCTTAATTTGATGTTACATAGAAGGCTCTCTGTTTATTTGCAGTGTGCTACCTTGCTTTGGAAGAGACAGAAGCATCCAGAATTCCCAGGTGTTTCTGAAATGGCACCTCGAGACAGGACTTCTGCACGTGCACATTTGGTCCCAGAACAGAAGAACGTGATCCCTAAACCACCCCATAAATACTCTTCCCTCAGAAATAGTCCCTGTAAGCCAAGCACCCAAGTACAGATATAACGCACACGCACAGAGATCTTTTATGAGCGGGGGACCTGTTCCTGTGAAGACTCCAGGTGGCCATCAGAGGACTCCAGGTGCAGCACAGTTCCTGCTCCTGGTCACTTACTGCTGTTACAAAGCTGGGCCAGAGCAACAAATCGCAAGCACTAAACCTGGTGTCCTGACACTTTGGTGTTGCTATTGCAAGCTAAGGGAGCCCAAAACACATGCCAAGAAGTATGGGGGTTGAAGATTACACTCTTCTAAAAGGCTTTGTTAGGCAGAGTCCAGGAAGCCTCTTATGCAAAGCCAGCCTTTCCATCTTGGAAAGCTCAGTCTGAAAGGTTAATTCACTCTGGTATTTAAGATAAAACAACTTTTTAAACTTTTGCCTTAGGAAAAGGGATGAATGATTATTAGAACTTGTTACATTGACTAATTCACACTCGCCTTACCAGAGGAAGAACGTTTGTGTGGCATACCTTGGTGAAACCTGAACTAATTGACTAAATGCAGAACACAATTTACTTTGTTTAAATCATGAGATTTCCCAAATTTTGTATTCAGAGCTATTTATGAGGAAAGGTAAATAACTCTGAAGATATTAGCAAAATTTTGGTATGATTGCCAATGTTTCGTTCCTTTTGAGGATACATTTTTTCAGGCAAACTGAAGCTATTAACATCATCTTAAAAGAAAAAATGCATAGGTTTATCAGTCCTATCCTTAGAGATAACGCTGTACTGGAAAATAAGCCATTATAAAGTTAACAGATCATTTTTTCTTTCATCTTCAAACCCTCCCCCTTCCCAGTTTCACTTTTATCAAGAGTAGCTACAATAACTTTTTAATTTGATAGCTCAGAGTAAGTAGGAATAAAAGAAAACTCGCTCTGGCTCTTTCTTACGTTTCTTGTCTTCATGGAGGCCTGCTGAATATGAAGACAATGAGTCTAACCTAATCCCATTTTGAAGGGGTAAAGTACCTGTTGGATTACACGGCCAGCCTTCTTGGGCTAACGACGAAGACAAACTCTTCAAAACAAGAGTAAAATACAAGACAAATTTTACTACCGAAACGGTGTTAATTCAGATCCAACCGTGACAGCTCAGAGCTATCAGGCAGATGTCTTCTCACCTCCACAGCATTAGCATCTGTGTATCTATATATATGCATATAAAAATAATTTCTTAGTGCAATTCTTTAACAGAAGCTACCGTTCAAAGCAGTGCATGAGCTGGAGGTTATTTTAGGCAGAGGAGGATGATGACTGCAAAGGTGAGGCAGACTTACATTAAATTTGGCTTTGGATCTTACGGACTACCTTTCAGTGGAAAATCCTCCCTGGTCTACAGGGCACACAATTTACTTGTCTTCGCAAAAGGCAGCTGACGCTAACATCACAACTACAAGTCTTCCTGAGTTTCAGTTATGGGAATTAACTCCATTTGGCCTGATTAGATTTTGTTCTCTAGCCTCGTTGCACCCACGTTTCCATGCAAATTCTGCAATCAGTCAAAACACAAATAGTAGAGAAAATTACATTCTTGGTAAAATAGCTTTATGAATACACACCCACCCCCCTAGATGTGGTTCTCCTCCGCAGACCTCAGTTAACATAACGCACAAACCTTTACAGAACTCTAACTTTTGTTCTCTTTCAGCACTAAGTGTGTAAGTGCACGCTGCCTTCCTGAAAACCCATCCAGACCTCTATGTCACAAAGGCGAAAATCTGAAAACCACAAGCGAGCAAAATGAGATCCACAGTTCTGCTGTGCAGATAGCATCATCTTTAGTAACGAGCTGCAGCCTGCAAAGCGTGCATGTCTCAGCACACAGGGCTCCACGCTGCACCTCCACAGGGTGAAAAATTAGAATGGCTGCAGTAAATCTGCTGTATTTTACAAAAATCAGCACGTAAACACTGTTCTTTCTATAGAGTTTGTGTGTTATGGTCTTAAAGCAAACCTGTGTAAAAGCAGTTGTTTGCATAATACAAAAAAAAAAAGTATTTCCAACTAACTGGTAAGACCCCAAACCATATAATTCAGTCATCTTTCAGTCACAAACACAGGAAAACTAATTTTCACAATTATTCACAAAAGCTGTTATGTTTAAAATAACTGGTATTTTCAGAGTGAGATGCAAAACGTTAACGTTAGTAAATCTTTTAATACCCGCACTGCTTTTATGCTTTGCTATGTATTAAGGTAATGGAATACAGCTTTGCGAGACGCGATGATACTGAATTTTCCATCTCCTCCAGTTCCCTGCATGTACACACATGCACGCACACACAAGTACTCTCCTGACGGATGGTACCTGCATAGTTGGAGCATTTCACTGAATAAAGTCTGAAGAAAATTCCCTTTATCTCCACCCCCCGTTCACACAAGCATCTAGAAGAGCAAAAGGAGGAGGGAAGGCTCTGCTAATGATCCACAGCTTCCTTCAAGTCATCAACATCTCAATTTTCATTTCACACACATTCTCCAGCTGGTGCACTTAAGTGACCAGTACACGGCACCTAATAAGACAGTCCATTAATGAGAGGAGGAAAATAAAGGGAGAGAAGGTTAAGGAAAGAATGCAACTCACTCATATTCACTTTTCAAAAGCGTTTGGTAGGAAATATATTTCTATACGCCGGAATATATTGAAAGTTAATACTTAATCCCACACAGAAGAGCACAAAATATTTGTGTTTTCATGCAAAATGACAGGCTGTTGGATAGCTGCTTCTCTTTGGAATTAATAGTTTACAGCTCACGGTGTCTGGGCTGTAAACACATGCAATTAATAAATGAGAATCTGCTGGCAGTAACTCTCTTCTGAATTTTGTAAGTACTCCTCCCAAAGTCCCAAAGAACAACGTTTTCCCTACTAGTTTAATATACTGGCAACCTCTATGCCTGAAAAGCTCCCCCTTTTTGTTCTACAGTCATAATGAAATCAATTCTTTGGGGCCAAACGGTGCAAGTATTTACCTTGACTTGCGCGTGCAGCAGCCACGCACTGTGGGATCGTGACTGTAAGGCACACTGTGCGCGGGGCTGAGCGCTCCACACCACGTCCCCTTCGGTCCGTCCTACACGAAGGATCTGACGTGAGCTAGGCTCTTGCTATGCCTTGGCTTTTAGACCTTCCATGTTTCAAAATCACAGGGAAGGGGAAAAAAAAAAAGCCTACTTGTTTTCTGTTGGGCTCTGGTAACTTAAAAAAAAAAAAGCCACTCTACCTTAAAAATTAAAAATAAGTCATCTCATACTGGTCTCTCCCACACCACAGCTCCCAAAGAAGTCAACTCAATAGTTGTGTTGCATCAGCAAATAGGCAAGAAAATGAAACGAGAATAGGAAGACAGGCTTGTAAGACACATATTGCAAGTCAAAAGCTAGCTCGTAAGTGGCATGTAAGCCTTGGGGCCTTCTTCAGGCTGTGGAAAAAATAGAGAGCAATTAACAGATAACCATGCTGAATGCTTTGTTTGTTTGTTTGGGCTTTGGATTTGTTGTTGTTGTTGTTTATTTTTAAATACCCAAGAACGGAGATTATTCATAATTTACAGATTTCCTAAAAAGCCAAAGCAGCCAAATAATATAACATTCTTATTTGTACTTGTTAACAGCAGCAGCAATAACAAAATACTAGAAAAGAAGAGACAGCGGGGAAAGGAATATGATGTTTCTTTTCTTCCCCAGCATTTGGAAAATGGCCTATAGGGAAACACCACTGATTATTTTTCATAGAAAAAACAACAGAAACCGTGCTTAGTCCCCCACCACTGAGGATTAGCTGCTCAGAGAAAAGATTTTTCATTTTCACACATGCACACGCTTATACACACGCTTGGTTTAGATAAATTTGCACAAGCTGCTTTAACTAAACTGACGGGAAGCTTGGCTGCATCTGAAATACATGGTTATTCTCATGGACAAGAGGGTGGGTACCGCACGCATGTTGTTCAGAATTAGACAGCAATTTAGGACTTCAAATTGATCTGGGAAGAGCAACCATGCTTTTATTCAGTCACTTACTAGGAAACAACCAACGCTGTGACTATGGTAATAGACCGGGATGCAAGCATGTGTGCAGGTGGAAGAAGAAACAGGACACACTGATTCCATGCGTCATTTTCCCTTTTTAGATTTTAATAAGCAAAAACAACTTCCATTTGGGCATGGGTAGATCCATTTAGCTATCTGTTTCGGTGACTGTGGAATCAGAGCTCAGGAGATCTCTTCACTCACCGTTACTCACTAGAGTTAGTAATAAAAAAATAAACATTAAAACAAAATTAACTTTCTGCAGTAATATATTTGAAAATTAAAATATATATATATAATTTCCAGCTCAGCAAGTACCTTTTGTATTGCTTGCCAGATTTACGCCTAGCTCAAAAAAAATAGTAATGATGGGGTAGAGCCCACTCATCCTCCACTGGTAGAAGCAGTCCAGTGGCATCAAGTTTTGGGAGAGAAAGGAGTAGTAATATCCTTGGAGCTTCAAGTACCAGTCTGATGCTTTCTTTGAGACACTCCTAAACTGCATTTCTAAAAAGACTTTTTCAGACTCATGGCAAGTCACATATGCTCTGTATTGAATGTAACAAAATAAGCTTTAAACCTTTTGAGATACTCAGATGCTGTAATATGTGACAGTGTAATCTTCTGTAAGAATACTGGATCTTCTTGCTATTGCATGCCTTCTGAACTCATGCTAGCCCTCTTGACCATACGTATGTAGAATTTGCTTAATTTTTAGAAATATTCTTGCTTGCATAGGGTATTCTGAAGGAAGATTAATAGCTTCCTTCGATACACGTACTTCATCTGTCTTGCCATTCTGCAAATGCTTCCAGCTGTACTTCAGTACACAATTTCTGAATTATCTTAAAACTAGCAGCGTTCTGACACTTGGTGTTCTCCAGTCAAAAAATGAAACAAAACAACAACAAACAAACAAAAAAAAACCAACAACCAACCAAAACCCCAGACAACCACAAAACAAAGCAAACACAAACCGGAGGCTCGTGGCACTTCACAGAACGGTTTGAAAACCCTTAAGTTCATGCAGAGCCCACCATCATTCATAACGTAACAAGAAAGGATTTTCAGAATAGCTCCTGTTCCCACCTACACCGTTTTATTATTAATACTTCAGAATTACAGGAAGGTCAAAAGCCTAGGCCCACACTACGTTCTTGTGGAGGTTTCTCCAGATGGAGAAAGGCAGACGCGGCGGACTTCAATGAAAGGTAAGGTTACGGGAATAAACCGGTTGCTGCCCCTAGAACCTCCCGATGCCTCAGAGCAGGAAACCTCCCCCCATGGAAATTGGGAGCCTGACTTCACCCAGAAGGCCACAGCTCGGCCTCTCCTCCTCATCAGGACCGCCGGGCCCCTCCTGGCCATGCCGTAGGCCCCGATCTGGGGCCCAGCGCGCGGGCAGAAGGCAGGCAGGCCGCTGTGGGCGCTTGCTAGGCACAAGCTAAGCTCTCGTGCTGCCTCCTTTCTTCCATTGCGTTTTCCTGACTGGAGGACTCTGGTTTCACACCTCACCCGAAAGGCAGGGCCAGGGAAAGCCGTGCTGCCCCCTGACACCACTCCGGGCACCGACTGGGCGCTGCTCCAGAGAGAAGAATGTCACCTACTGAATCACAAGCACCACTTGCTCGAGCAGTTTTTCTTCTGTGTGTCACATCTAATCAGCATAGCACAATTCTCACAGCTGCTAGGAAGGCTGATAACATTTTCTTTCAAGGAACGAAAATTTAATTTGATTCAGGCAAGACCCTAGCATTGCTGGAAAGAAAGGCTTTTACCAAGATTTGGAAGAGCATTAGCAAAATGTTAGAGGGCCATATGGCCTTCAGTATTTTCCGGCCAAGCTGAAGACCATTGAGGGGCAGCCTGAGATTTAGAGGGAGTTTCCTCACAAGGCAAAGATCTCTCCAGCGCAGAGCTGGTGAATGCAGAGATGGGTGACACGCTCTGTGGAGCATCCCCACTGCTCGTCAGATCACCTTTTTATTTTTAACGTAATACCTAGGATTTTTTTTAGAGCTAATTTGCTATTCCAAACAACTTAACATGAATGTTCTTTTAGTATTAGCAGTAAATCTGCACAGCCTCCGTGCAGCGTGGAACACCGAATCCATGTGGCTAAAAAACTGGTTATGCAAGCAAGGCATATGCTTGAGGGGATGAAGAAAAATTGGCAAGATGCAGCTTGCCAAGGCATGCCACACATTAGCTCTACTTTAAAACTGTTAGCAAATTTCAGCATTTGCAGTTCGTTTTTCTCCACAGATACACAGAATGGGATGCATCTTCTTTCAGGAACCATCATGAGATGCTCGCCCCTCCCTTTTTCTCCCCTTTTTTGATCACATCTTCTCTTTGAAATTAATAGCCACCTTTCTCAGATGATGTTATCTGCGAGCTTAAATAACACTATGTCCTTTATTATTTAAAATTAAGTATTAAACAGAAGCAAACATTTTTTTTGTAAGCAATCACTGCACATTTGTACAGCTTAACTGCATTGTTCTCGGAAATGGCTTAAAAGTTGTACAAACAAAAAGAGACTGTACCCTGACATTTTATTTTAAAGAATCTCTGTATCGTAAATTGCTTTTTTTGAACCTGTATTCTAAATTGTTTCTAATTGTAATGCTGGTGAGTGGGGGGTGGGGGGCGTGCACGTGGAATCAGAGTACCAGAAATCGCAAGGAATCAATATCACCTACTGTGCATCCTACATAAATCTCTTATAATGACCAGCTAAGCAAAATATGCTGTCTATAACATGAAAAGAAATTAAAATGTTTTAAAAAAATAGTTCAGTATTTTCAAATAGTGCAAAAAGTATATATTAGGCATTGACCCAATCTATGAATGTTCATCACGGTATGGTGAAGTATAAAATCTGGTATGGAAACAGAAGCTACAGAAAACACATGAAAGCACAGAAAGGGAGCAAAGGGGGGCAGCCGTCTGAAAAGCACACAAGTGAAAGATAAAGCATCAGATTAAATCAGCGAATGTGAATGTTAACATTCCAGTCTGTCTTACAACAATAGAATTTCCAGAATCTTAAAAAATCTATATTATTATACTATATAGAGTATTAATACATTCTTGTTAAAAGTTAAAACAAACGTAAAATAATGTATTGTTAAAAATCCTGTTCGCTATATCCAGATTATTTTCCTCCTCCCCAAGGTTACAATTAGCTTTCTGCTAACCTCCATCAATGCAGTTAACATAATTACTGAGCAGCATTATATTTAAGCTTCTGCTTTCAAAGTGACCATATATATTTAGAGCGTTGCACCTGGAACCCTGCAAGCACAACAGGAAAAACAAAGCAAGCCCCCTAGTATTTTAGATTAAAACATTGCATCCAACCAAATTTCTGTCTCCCCACGTTGTCTCTGTGGTCTTTCATTTTAAAAACTTCTTTTTGTTTTTGAAGAGGTAGCTTAATTTCATTACTAGTGATGATTTAGATCGCCTTTCTCCTCCCACTCTTCCATTTTCATTCTTTTGAACACACACACACACACACCCGTTGCTGTGAAGCAGAGATTTTACCCCAAACTTTCTAGAGATCCAGTCCCACCACAACTCCACAAAGTATACTCCATAAAGCAGAGGGAAGCATAGGATACCTTCTATATGACCCCATTATTTTCTCCCCCAATATTTGTTCACGGGAGATAAAAATGACCCCGTTTAACATTTTGGGGGTTACAAAGCTATTACCCTTGCTAAACTCTCTGCAAACATGTAATTTACCAGGCAGCATTAGACTGAGTTCAAGCTCTTGCTTGGCGTGCATTTAGTATCCCAAGCCCACGACATTTCAATGCAAAGCAGGCTTCCTGGGAAGTAAACTAATGCTAATCAATAGATCTGACTCAGTGAAAAGCCTTGGACTGATAAAAGAAGGCATCAAACATGAAGACAGATCATTACCTCCTCTAGCAGCTGTCTATCATTTACAGCAAGGTGCAGAACTGTTTCTTAAAACATCACTTTAACTCAGTTCAAACTGAAACACCATTTCAAAAGCAAGCTCTGTGGGTTCAGTGCCACTATTTTACTAAAATTGGTCAGATCCCATTTTGCAATTGCCAGAAACCATTGTTATTAACACTGCTCAAAATACTTCCACAAAGGCTGTTTTAAGTCTCCACAGAGAGACATTTGGATATCCCCTTTAAAGTCAGGTACTTTAAAGGTAAAATATATATATATATATAAATCTGTAAAAAGGCAGAGAGATTTTTGCTGTATAAAAGGCCGTAGTCAAAGCTGATCAAGTTTTCTCCCTTTGCTCTATATAACAGGTGTTAACAGAGGCAGCAGTTAACCCTTGAGCCCAAACTCATTCCTGATAGAAGTATTTGCTTCAATGGCCTTTCAGGAGCACAGATTATCTTGGCTCCCACTGTGACTAACAGCCTATCAGTGGAATATTTCAGATATTTAAAATTTGTATTAAGCAGTGAAAAGAGCTATATTAACATTCGGAAGCAAGGAAAAAGGCCTGTATGAAACCCTACCTTTTTTACAAAAGGCTTCTTTATGTGCCAAAGTCATAGTGAAAGCTGGAAGAGCACGGTATTAAAGTAAGGTTCATAACTAGCTTGGAAAACAGTACCAATAAGTCTAATAATCACGTTTAACACAGCCTTCCCACCTGCAGGAAGGCTTTTGGTAACCACGTTCATTGTAACTCAAGCCTTTACATCAGTTTAAAGGCACCTTCACAGAAACAGCCAGCCCAAACTAAAATCTTGGGACATACAAATGACCTGTAGATCTCATAAGGGAAAATTTCAGATATATTTGCTTCAGATTGCAGTCGGCTTATTTCTCTGAATTCTTCCCTCTGAAAAAACATGCAAATCTCAAGACGTATCGTGACTGATTAGAACATGAACACTGGAGACCATGGGCGTTCAACACGTACTTCATGAAATACAGGCCGCGTTCTTCCAGATGCTCATACAGCGAAGGTACTCCATGTTTTTCCAAGGTCGGGTATTTTTAACACCCACCCCCCCCCCCCCCCCCCCCCAAAGCCTGGGTGTTAGAACATTACACTAGGTCCCTAAAACTAGGTCACCAGGCGCAGCCCATGGCTGCTGGCATGGGAGAAGGGGATGCTGAAAGGCTCTTGGAGGAATTTAGCAGCACTCCTAGGGTGAGCAGGCGTCCGCACGAGCTCAGATCTTCCAGATGTGGGTAACGTGGGCAAATTCGTGGCAATGGTAAGTGATCTACCCTGCACACTGACCACAGGCGCAGTTGGTTTTTTATGCTTTTGCTAAAAAACAATGGCGCTGCAAGATCTGTTTTAAAGAGGAGGAGTTGCGTTTGTTTTTTTTTCAATTAAGTCTAAACACATTTTTCTTAAAACTCCTTTTAAAGAAAAAGCTGAGCTGTTTTTTGTGAAATTTTCAACATTTAAAAAAAATGATCTGTAAGCAACTTAAAAACAGGCTCTTACAATAGGAAATGTCAGACACCCTGAATATTAGGTGCTATCACGCCTGCCCATAATAATTTCCAAATTAAATTTAGATTCTGCGGTATATCTTCACCTAAACAGATTTCCATAACCACCAACCAGTAACTCTTCTTTTAATTTAGGAGTGCTGTGTTAGATGAATTTGTTCCCAGACTCAGACTGTGAGGCTAGCATCCCAAGAGACACTCCCACCTCTTCCTGGGGATAAACAAACCAGCCCTGGGAACATGAAACAAACAGCAAGAAACAGTATTTAGCTTCTATAAATTTTAATAAACTAAAACACAGGATTGAAATCTTGGTATATTTTCTTATTTACTGTTACCCTGAAGTGAAAATAAAGGAGAGGAGGGGATAGAGTATATTTTTGCACATACTTCAAATACACGAACGTACCATTTTTGCCATTCAATACGCTTCCTATCTACCCACCTTTTTTGGTTTGCTTTGCCTTTTAAACAGCCTGGCACTAGCCAAAAGTCTGCCTTTTTTTTTTTTTCTTTAATCTACACGAGGAAGGTATCTACATCGGCCTCAAAATCCTAAAAGATATTTTTCATGGTCATTCTTCAGTTTGCAAATTGGGCCATTAAAAGTAAGTTGTGCCACTGCCATTTTGATCACCACATGCAAGAAGTTAGTGCTGTTTTGTGAAACTTGTTCTGGATTCTGTCCTTAGAACTGCACAACTCTTTTACTCCCTCCCTTCCCCCGTTTTTCTAATACGGCAAACATTATTCTCTATGCTTCTGAGCACTACAGCTAAGTAAGCAACTTTTGACATTCTCGGATATTTAAATTTACAAAAGATACTGGCAATTAGGAGGGACATCTTAGCTCAGTTTACCATGGCAGCATTAATACTCGTTTCCAGCTTACTGCCGCGTTAAACGTGCATGTGAGGTATGCATTGCTGGGTGGGGGAGGACAAAGGGGAACAGAAGCGTACATTTAATAAGTACATTGGAGAGAGTGGAAGACAACAGGCAGACTATGAAGAAATTCAATATACATTGCTGGAAATGGTTTAGCGTTAGCTTTGGAAACCCAGGAATTGCTCCGTTCCGTCACATAAATGGGAAATGAGGGGGCTGCCAATGATAATTGCTTCTCTGACCTCCACCTTCCTGGGTTAAGCAGTCAAAAAGGAATATTGTGTAAATAGCGTTAGTAAGAATGTCACAAAGCTGAAGATCCCAAACTACTTCAAAGTGCACCGGGTCTCAAGTGACCCATAGTAGTTTCCCCCCTCCTCAAATGGGCTATCTCCTCCCATCTTCTGCGGGCTTAAAAACCCGGAGAGGAGCAAGCCGCCATCTCAGCCTCAGTAGCTGGGCTGTGTTTTCCTCTCGCCGTTCCCCCAGCTATCACTCCTCATTCACGCCACACGGCGGAAGGGCAAGCCTCATCTCTTTGAACTTTTCTCCACTATTTTCAAAAGAGATAGGGGCAGCGGAAAAAGAGAAGAGGGAGGGAGGAAAAGAGAGAAAGACAGAAAGGACACATCAAGGTGAGTTAGATTTCCACATCATTTATCCTACAAGAAAGCACACGCTTTAATCTACCCCGAGCCAGACACGGGCATTGTTAGGGTTGCATTTTGTCTACAAAGCTAAAGAAGCAGCGAGTGCAGCATTACGCTGCTGTGTCAGGCTAGTTCGACCAGTTTCACAAGTTTGCTGGAAAAGGAAGTGTGACATTTTCATTTAGAAGAACATGAGCAAAGCTCAGGAACATGGCTAGGCATGTTCGAGTAAATGGGACGGTGTGCTTCTGAACAGGAGGGAGCCTTGTTTTAAAACCAACCAAACATTTTAACGACCGATGACAGATTTGCCTGAACGTAAAACTTGAGCACAGCGAAACTTCGCTGAAGATAATGGGAAACAACCAAGAGAGAGGTTTCGAGAGGAAAAGAAAGGTCGTGTATCGCAGTTGCAGTCCTTCGACACGCACACAGCTCGTGGCACGCTGCTGGAGCAGGTACAGACACACGCCGTCACCCAGGAGGGATGCCCGGGCAGGGTGCCTGCCTGCCGTACCGACACCGCCTTACCCCACCGTACTCCCTTGGGTATATGGGAGAGCGCGCTCAGCACCACCTCGGCTTTCAACCCCACTGCACCCAGACAGGAGTTTCAGAAGAATTTTTGGGCGGCAGAGGGGAGGGAGGGGAAGAGGAATGCCAGGACTGAACACACTCACATGGGCTACATGTTTTAAAGAACTCCAATTACTAGAAGTTCGCCTGTTTTCAAACCCACAGTTACATTCCTAAAGCGTAGAGGTCCAGGAAGGTGCCCCACGCGCACTCACACAGCTAGCGGAGGTCCCGGAGCCCTTCAGGCAGAGCCCAGCTGTGGGACCTGCCTCCCAGAGCCCCGCTGGAGCCTGGGACAAGCTCCACGGTGTTTTAGACAGAGCCCCATGCGGGGCCTCGGAAGGGGCCAGGAGCCGTGTAATGCTCAGCAAGGCTGCTGAAGGAGCCTGAGCACGCTGTATGAACAAAGGGGTCTCCCCCTGACAGACTTTAAAACATCCGGTCCAGCCGTCTCTGCGTGGATATAGTTGTGTTCCTCGGCCTTTCGTTACTTGCTACGAACATCTGTAGGGACTGGTCTGCTTCTGCCACTGCAGAGGGCATGCACCTTCAGACGGTGTGGATGGGAAGGGGGCCTTGGCACTGGGAGCAAACGGCCCGGCTGCACACACGCGCAGGGTGACGGCTATCTGGGTTTAGGGGGGATTCAAAACCACCCTGTGGAGAAACTCGGGAAGGGGCACAGGAACCTGCTGCCCAGCCAGAACACAGCCTGGGAGGGTCAGCAGCAAGGGCTGGGATTTGTTACCCCTCCCTGGAAAAGGTACGTGCAAAGGGAAGGTCACCTCCACAGGAGGGTGAAAGAAGAAGCAAATTCTTGTGGTTTGAAAGGTGGGCCAAGAGAGCGGAGAGAAAGAAAGGACATGGGGGCGGTTCTATCTATCACCACATGAACAAAATCATTTTAAAAATAGGCTAGAAATGCCAGTTCATTTCACATGATCCTGCCATCAAGGACAGGAGTAAGAAATTCCACTCCCTCAGCCCCACGTGCTCGCAGCCAAAACGCGCTCCGTGGTTACAAATGCCGTATCTGTCACAACAGACCTCGGCCAGGCAGAGCCGAAGGGTTTCCAGTCGTGGGGCTGTCCAGTCCTGAGACACAGGCTTCCTTACTGAGGGATGGACCAACCGACCATAAACTGAGACATCTCCACATTCCTCGCAAACCAGGAAACAGTGTGAACCCAGGATTTTAGGCTTCACATCCGTTTATGAAGCTACATGTTTTAGAAGGACTGAACCGAACTGTATCGACTGGAAAAAAAGTCAGGACGCCAAGACAAACAAAACATGGTCTAAAAGCTACCCTGTTGCACAAAGACCTTTGAGCTACTGAATCCCGTCTCTCCACAATGATCTTTAAAGCCTGGACGCGAGTCAGCTGTTGGCTGTTAGCATTCATCTTTACACTTTCAACTGTTCAGACATAAAATACTATTACAGAAAGGCTGGAAGATTCCTTCATCAAGAAGTTGTTCAGATAAAATGAAAAGGATAGTGAATTCCTGAGGTAAGAACAGTTTTGTTAGGCTGCTCTCTGTAGTAGACAAGGAGACAATTTGGAATTAAAAACGGTCTTGCTCACCGTAAAACAAAGACAGCATCTGTGGGATGTTCTCATAGCTGTATAAAACCAGAAACCTCAAAGATCAAAAGACACAAACCAGCCTTTTACCTCAAAAGCCAAGAATCAGAGCAGCCAGGGTCACTATCCTGAACCTGAACTTCTGAATTACAGTGCTTAGTTTTTCTAAATACAGAACAAATTTCAATCTTCTATTTCTCTTCAGGTCCATGAAATACCTGGTTTAGCTATTTCATATGCTCCACCGTGTATGAAAATTACCTGTAGGGCAACCTAGCACTGGCGAAGTATTTACTATTTATGTGAAGGAACTCTAATGAATTATCCAAAGAGGGGTTAAAGGAGTCCAGGGGGGACAACATGTACAGACTAACTTCTGATAATGGTGTCCAGACCGTAAGTCTGACATTGCATGTGCTCCTCTGAAAACATAACAAGAGGCAAAGGCTTGGTCTCCAGCAATGAAATTGGTGTGCTCTTACTACACAGTATCACTGCAGGGGAAGAGAAAAGATTACATATAAAAATATATTTCTTCACATTTAATCCACATGACTTCCCGAAGTATAATAAATTTTAACAGTTTGGAATTCAGATGCTATAAATAACAACATAATAACCAAGGACAGCAAAAAGGATGTCAGAAGTTGACCAGCTCTGAAATACTGCATGTTGTATTATGAATGGTTTCCAAAACTATTACTGTACAGAGAGCTACTCCTAATCTGCAGAAAAATTAGACTGCTATTTTTTATGTACATCATTAGTTACAAGTGAAGCATACCTGTTTAAAAAAGTTACAGTAAAATAAACCATCTACATTAAAATTATGCCTGGCAAATGCATCAGAAGATAAATATAAATGCAAGAGGGAAGATAGTTAAGTAAGAGAAAGGACGATCTGGCACAAGCAGAGATGGAAATAAACTCCCAGTAAGATTTGCACTTAAGCTGGAAGTGAGCAAAAAGTTCCTAAGTAATGGAGCAACCTCCGAGCCAGGGTAGCGAATGCGAGGAGCTCCGTGTTCGGAGTGAGGCACGGCAACGTGCAGCGCGCACAGCCATGTGAACGGAGCCCGCGCGGTCTCACACGAGCACAGCGTGCAGGTTCCCCATCTGTCCCATGCGGAGAGGGAGCGTGTCTGACCTTGCAGAAATGAATTTTCAGGTTCAGAGTGAACGTGCAAGCATTAGCAAGTTAACTGCTTTTCTTTCCTTTCCTTCTCCTCTTCTCTCTTCTTTTTCCCTTCTTATTGGGGGTGGGAGAGGTGTTGGAAGGTTAAGAAGGGAGAGAGAAAAGCATGGGGAAAGACAAACTAAGAAAATATTTTAAGCAAACCTGACATCATGTAACCTGAATTACATGCATTATTTCATACGGTTGCCCATACTTCTACAGACAAAAGATTTTAATTTTTTTTTAAATTAATGTAAAAACGATACATACAACTTCATTCTGTTTGTCCTTCCTCAAAGGCACACTGCAGACACAAATAGATCCTGCTAAAAAGTTCTGAATGGTGAAAAGATCCGTGCTTCAGCCTCAGGCTAAAAACGAATCTGTTCCTACTGTATCGCTTTCCTGTTAAATATCAATAAACAACAGAAGTCCTCAGTGACTTCTCTGCAAGACTTGCTGTTTCTGCTTCTGTTCATCCATTTATGTTCTCTATTATATTTCAGGTTAAGCATATTTTGTTAATTATGCAGCGGTATAGGATACATCTTCCTTTCACACGTTTTTAATTAAAAAACAAACACACACAGCAATAGGTAGGTTTTTCTAGTCATTTAAGCCTTTAAGCTCAGGTCAAAGCCTGCCCAGCAAATTATGCAATTATGTTTTATTTCCCTGCACATACTTCTTCATTGCAAAAGAAAAGCTGATGATAAAACTTTTTCATATACTGCCGAGGGAGAAGCAACTACAAGGCCAAAAAAGATTGCCATGGTGGCACAGAAGTGCCCTAAACAGGAATGCTCATCTGCAGCTCATTCCGGAGTTTGGCTGTAAAAACGATCCGCGCAAACACGGGGGCCGTTGGGGTATCAAAATACGACCATAAAATATGTGACACGCACTGCCTTCTGCCTCGATGCAGACGGCGAGCGCGCTGCCGTCTCCTTATTAAAACCTGCCTTCATTACGCCGCACGTGACGGGAATCCTGGCGCAGGCAGCGCTCGGACATTATTGCCATCGCGTCACGTGGGCTGTTTGCGGCGAGGCACAAAACGATTCAATAAAAACGCCGGAATGCAAGCACCAGCAGCGGTACAACTGGGAGAGATTTCACAGATATATCTGCGAGGCCGGAGACCGCGAAGAAGAATTATCCAATATCAGAAAGAAATTGTACAGGAGTCCTCACAAGAGATGGGCAATTTATTCTCCCAAAACATGGGGAACAAATAAAATTACCTGGCAACTTCATCAACTAATACCTCACCTCCCATCTCTCGTTCATCAGCGAGCCCGTTTTCACAATGACTTCCCATGTCCCCACCTCCATTTTCACCCTCCGTTTTATTTTTTAGACAAGCTCCCGCTGCTCGATGTCCACTCCAACTCCTCTTCCCCAGATGTCCTCCCCGAAGGCCCGGCCATTCCCACCCTCCCTCCCTCGTGGAAGGGATGCCGGCGGGCTCCCTCCTGGGCCCTTCTCAGGGCTGCCCGGGCCTCCTCCAGGCGCCCATCCCTCCTCCATGCCGATCCCGCCTCCGGGAACGTCTCTGGCACACTCCTGGGAGGGCTGCTTCCAATTTTCTGTCATCTCTTGGAAAGAGATCTATGAGCCTTGGACACGGCGTTTTACACACCCAAACCGGACGCCTTGGGGAGGGCAACAGCACTAAGTCAGGAAGACCAGAGAAGTGCAGAGAAAGTAGCCGGCATTTTTAGAGAAACACATAACTGTCAAGCTGTATTTGTATAAATCTTGCACTTTTCATAACAGACTCTCCACAGAACACCGCATTTCACAGAGCACTTGAGATGTAATCCTTGGCATTGATATGTGAGGAAGAAACACTGTCAGAGCTGCTGTTCTCACTCCTGCCCCACCTTGAAGACAGAAGACAACGACAAGACAGGAACATGTACATGCACAACGGGAAGGACCGAGCAGGAGGATCTCATGCACCTCGATGAAGACATGCACCCACCACGAGCCATCAAACCACTAAAAGGGAACAGGGTACCATGTACTTTGAGGATGCTGCTTTCAGTTGTTTTCTTTATTATTTAAATAATGTCTTTCAACATTTGCAAAGCATATTAATTCTATTTAAGTGCTACATTTAAATTTCAGCACTTCTTAATTATTTGATTAATCGGACAAAAAATCTGTTATTTCCAAATTTTACCATGCCTTCCTCTTGCATCCATTTACATTAATAAAACAACAACACTGTTTTCAACTCATCATTCCTGATATTGGAATGTTTAACTAACACTAAAAATACTTCCACTGACGAAATACAAGAGCTTATATCTCAATATGAACTATGGCATTGCTTCAATAGTGCTATAATAGAGTTAACATAATGAAAACCTAGTAAAAAGACTATAAATTCACCATATGAGCCCATATGGATGTGAAAAAGGAAATCAAATGAGTTCTCCAAGCTAAAATTAGATTCAAAACAGAACAGCATCCCACAGAAATAGCACAGACCTAAAAAGTCTATATAAATTCACTATGCCAAATCCAATTTTATCTAACATTCAGTTTCATCTATCCATGTTTCCACAGTGTACTTAAGGTATTGAGAGTTTAACTGTTCATAAAAGTCTTGACTTCAGTGTAGCTACTTCAGGTAGATTTCCACATTTCAAACAAACCAGAGCCGGGCTCATTGTAGCGCTATAAAAAATGGAGTTCAGTGAATGTGATTTCATAACCTAGCTTCTGCTCTCGGATTCTGCATTGCTTGTTCCGTTTATGTTTTCTGTGCAATTGAGTCTTCCTTTCTGATGATTTCAACACAATGATTAATTTAAAATATACTTTCTGAAGAGTGGTCTCATCACAAAAAGGAGAACAAAATCCATTTATTCTCTGTCATTGTATATATATTCATCTAAATATGCTTTTAAAGCAATTCATCTGTGAAGATGAGCCACCTCTCAGTTCAAATAAAGACAGTTTTGAACATGATATTGCTTTTCTTGTAGCCCCTGCAACTTTCTGCCACAAAACTTTGGTGTAAAAAGCCTGTGACAAAGCTCTGAGCAGATTTTGTTTGGTTTTGTTTATGCTGCATCTTCCATGTCAGTTTAAATTGCTGTGTCCTGCATCTTCAAATGTGTCATGTGCACTGAAGGTCACGTCAGCCATCAACTAGGAATCAAATCAAGCAGCAGCAGCGTCCAGTGTGCTTCTGGACTACCCCAAAGGTGTTTGTTGCAACCTATCCCAATCATCAGACCGAGATTCTGTTAAACTCACGGGCACTTCCTGTGGAGGATAAAACCTATTTCTTTTCAGCTGTTTAATTACCTTGCAACTTCTGGGATTTAGTTTTTCATTCTTATTTATTTATTTTTGAGAACTCAGATACACAGCAAACCTACACACCTACTGATGCAGCTATAAGAGACGCAGTAACAGAGGACATGATTCTTCTCCTGGCTGGGGAACCATGACAGAAGACAAGGCTGTCAGTCACACTGTTCCTACAGCTTTCACGTTTATTGCTTAAATGCATGGCAATCCCATGTATATCACAAGTATATCACAATATTCAGGTCCTCTTTAATATAACAAGCAACAACTACGTCTAATGGACAACTGAAGATTTACTTTCCTCACCTACAAGGACTTAGCTTCTTAGCTCATTTGACAGCTTTTCAGCTCTTACACTGCTCTGCCAGGTGCATGCTCCCCTCATCTTTCTATTCATTTTCTCTCTTTGAGCTTTTTTATTATCTTCTGCCACATCTTCCTGATCTCAGCAATCTTCCTCTCAGACCTTCCAGACTCAACAACAGATTTTATGCACAGGAAACTAAATTTCTAGGGCAGGAATCATATCACTACTTTTGTTAAACTATCGAGCCTTGCTAGGGAAGGGAAATGCAACCAAGTGCGTGGTTTAAAACAACCACTGCACTCATAAATTCTTTGTAACAGCAGAAGTATGCCTACACCAAGAAAACAGTAGGGAAGACCACGTATAGCCTTGGTTTTTCCATGGCCATCAGTGCCACCTGGATGTCCCACCAGCTAAGCCCGTGTGATGCTGTATGCACAAAGTCGCATGATACACAGCAAGAGTTCCCCAGGCTCTGCAATTCTGAGCAACACAATACAAATTTTCTCCTCCCCATAGCTAGTGCTCCCACTGTGATAACACAGCTGTCGAAGACGACACAACATGTCGATTACAAGAAGAGACTCTGGCCTTGCGTCAGCACGACGCTGCAGGGCCGTGGAGCCAGGCCCTTGCCCAGGTTACGGGTGCCCCGTCACCACGCTCGCTTACGGGCCTGACGGGGACGCCGCAGGCCGGTGGCTGCTCCCCACGGTCCGCAGCCCCAAGGAGGGACAGGGCACCTCGGGCCCACTGCTGGGATGAACGGATGAGAGGAGCGCCGAGCCAGCCAGTGCCATCATCAGCCTGGAGAAGAGGAGGCTCAGGGGCGACCTTATCGCTCTCTACAGTTACCTTAAAGGAGGCTGTAAAGAGGTGGGGGTTGGTCTGTTCTCCCACGTGCCTGGTGACAGGACGAGGGGGAATGGGCTAAAGTTGCGACAGGGGAGTTTTAGGTTGGATGTTAGGAAGTACTTCTTTACCGAAAGGGTTATTAAGCATTGGAATGGGCTGCCCAGGGAGGTGGTGGAGTCACCATCCCTGGAGGTCTTTAAAAGACGTTTAGATGTAGAGCTTAGCGATATGGTTTAGTGGAGTACTTAGTGTTAGGTCGGAGGTTGGACTCGATGATCTTGAGGTCTCTTCCAACCTAGAAATCTGTGATACTGTGATACTGTGATCATGACAAGAGCGTGGCCCTGACAGGCGGGCACCCACTGGCAATGCCCCACGTCGGCCTGCCGCAGTGGGAGAGACCGTGAACTGCAGAGATCACCTCAGAGCACAAAGCATTGTTGGTCTCTCCTCTCCTGTCTATAGATATGAAAGATGTTGAAAAAATTGAGTACCCCAGCTCTTCCCAGCAGAAGATGGCATTTGCTCTGTCAGACACCATTCATGGGACCTACAAGCCACGAAATATTCGCTTACCCAGAATTATGTGGTATTTTACCTGAGACAAAGTGTTGCAACAAGACTGAAAACACTGACATTTTTTATTGTTGTGATTTGTATTCATGAAACTTCAAAATCCTTTAGAATCACAGAAATATAAAATTGCCTAAAAAAGGAAAATACCTATTTACTGCCAGGAAATAATAACTTTCCTAGTGGCTATGCCACACTGAAGTACATGCTACACTTATGCGGAGCAGTACAAAAAAGACATATCACATCTCCTTGAGAAACTCTCTTAACACACCGGTATATAGCCACCTAAAAGCCCAGTGGAGTCAATGTCAACCTTTGCATTATTTCAAGGGATGCTGTACCAGACGCTAGACATCAAAACAGAGTTTCTCTCATATTGCATCTCACAAACCTACAGGTCCTTCCTGTTTTCCATGAACACAAATGTGAACAATATTTAAAAGAAATGCTAGTTTGCCAGCCTGGTATATAAAATTCACATTTTTAATCCCCCTCTCACTTTGTGAACAAGGGTGACAAAAAGACATTTTCCAGCCTAACTAAAGCTGCTTCACTGTTGAAGAAAAAAATCTTGCAACTCAAGAAAAGCAGCCTACCTTTCAGTAAACAAACTATATACAATTTTATTTACACAAGTTACATTTGTGCACCGTGGGGAATATCAACTTTAGTTTGAATTTCCATAGATAAATTTATATTGGAACTCAAAATCAACCTTATAACAACCAAGAAATCTCTACATCAGCATTCTTTATTTCTGCCCCCAAAGATCCCCAAAATCTAGTTCTACATCAGTCAATGCAACTTCAGACTAATTTCACAACCTCCTTAGCTTGAAAACATTTATTGTATTGAAAAATTCAAAATATAACATTACTAGAAATAGAATGCTACTCAGAAGTACTGCAACAGAACTCGTCTGAACTTTCACTGAGTCAAGGTCTAGAATAGTTTATAAGTTTATCCTGCTCAAATCAATACTTTACTTACATTTAAACAGTGATTTCTGTAGTCTAATATAAGTACATGTTGAGAACAATTTTCTCATGATGCATTTTTACAAAAATTAAATAACTCTTCAATATATTGAAAACAAGACTATGAATTTACTTAGGCAGTGTCCAACTCCCCAGAACAAAACTAACCAGTACCTACTTCTAAAGACAAATCTACATTGCTTCAGGAAATTACATAAAAATTTATACAAAAAAAACTTACCAAGTATCTCCTGAAAATTAAAACCTATTTCACATTATGAACAAAATCAAGGTAAAGGAATAAGTAATTTATTGTAATTTCAAGTCTCAGGCCAGAAAGAGCAAAATTCCTTATGGTATGTTCATAATCAAAAGCAACAACTCAAAAGAGAGATTTTAATAGATCTGTAACGTGCCCATGCAACATGCGTATTTATTTAAATTGTGCTCTATTGTGCTTAAATATTGCGAAGTTCGAATCAGCATTTGAATCTTTCTTGTGCTGATGAAAGCCAGTTCGGGCACAAACACACACACACAGACATGTAAAGCATATGTAAACAACATCTGAAAATACTGTACTTGTACAAAGTCTTTCAAAAGTTGTTTTCAACAAAATAAAGCATTCATCACATAAAAACTCAAACCTAAAATTTGAACTGTGGCATTCTCCCCAAACTTTGCATTACCTCATTGCTTTGAACATGGATACTTTATATCAGAAAATACAAATATGGGGTTCTTTCAAGGCACTTTTGTGCTTTGTTATTCACTGAGGGAATTTGTTTTAAAGACTTAATTATCTGAAAAAAATTCTAAGGAGTCAAACACTTGACCAGATGAAGAAGGTAAACAGTGATTAGGATTCCACAGTTACACTTGTGGTACTTCATCAGTAAACCTGAACCCCATGTTTTATAAACAGTTATAATGTGTGTCATTTATAAACGCAGTTTCTGACATGTGATCGAGCTCAATGCCTAAATGATTTCTGAAGAAATGTGTCATCTGTAAATCTCAGTCATTCTCTTTTTTACTATTATTATTTATTTCTAGAACATAGAGGAATTTTTGAATACTGTTAAGCAAATAACTTCAAATGGAAGAGTTTTTTGGGGGTGTTTTTTTGTTGCTGTTTTGGGGGACAAGAGATTGTAAGTGCTGGAGACTGCTGTACATCCACATTACATGCCACGCAATGTTTGTTTGTAGTACACTGACCTAGTTAAGTGTGACGGCAACCCTATGAAACTCAGCCAACAAATTCAACAGAGGAGGAACGCACAGCTTTCATGAGGAAAGAACGGAGCAACAACAAAAAAGTAGCTCTCAGCCACTGACACATCAAACATCCAGAATTGACCAACACAGTTGCATCACTTACAGTGCTCAAAGTCCAGATGCGCTCTAATTCTTACTTGTTACAGAGGCCTTAATTAGTGCTGACAGACAATAGCTCACAGTGAAGGCTGCAGATAGCTGGTTGAGTCTACTTCAAAGGCAAACCCACAGAAAGAAACGCAAAAACCACAGAAGACAGTTTTGGCAAATACTGGGGCAGCTATCCAAACAGAGCAAAGCAGGTGCAAGTAAGGCAACCAGTTTAAAGACGGAGCTCAATCCATTTTTGAAGAGGCCTATGTCATCTAGCTGCCTACAGTGGTCCTTTGTTTCCATTGCTCTTCTGCTACAACAGCTAGTTCAACGTGTCCAAACATGATGTCCTCATGCCTGAGTGTCTAAATGGATCAAAATGGGCTTTTTGTGTCATTTTAAGTAATAGACTAAGCTCGTGGAAGATCAGAAGGAGAAAAGGAAGAGAAATGACAGATAATGAAATTTCTTTAGGCAGCACTAAAGCTGCTCTGTTCTGCGGCAACTTCATCAGATGTTCCACCACAACCGAACCCCTACAAGAAACGAGCAGTGTCAGCACACTGATGCTCTCTCTCATGCTGTAAGCACTGTGGCTTATAACTACAGCTATATAAGAGAATCTACACATATCATCAGCAAAAATAAAACCCAAAAAACCATAGGTGAAGAATATCTGATATGAAGACAATATGAAAATGCAAACATATCATCAGATATTCAACCACAATTGCAATGGATCAGCTCGACCAACAGAAAAGACGATGACTGGGCAAATATAGGAGAAATGAGGCTGAGTTTCGTTCCCAGAAAATTTGGAACAATACCGAACAGTGCTGAGGGGCACTGTCCTGAGGCACCAGGATGTTGCTGCTGTATCGAGGCAGTTAACCTAATGTGAAGAAGTTTTATGTGCAGACATATCCTTTGTAACAAACACTTTCCCAGCTACTTGAAATACTGTGGCAATCCCAAAGCTTGCTAAAACCAGGAAAAGCAAGCATATAGATTGCTTTACAGAAAAATTAAAATACAAACTCATGTCGGAGGTAAACTTTTTGCCAACAGTATTCTAACGCATCTAAACCAGCTGCCACTGACATCAACATCTGATTGACATTAATGCAGAATAGGTGCTGTGCTGTATTTGGTGCAGAAAGCACTTCTCTCTTTGCCTATTGAACAGACAATTAGAAGCCACCTCATGAGGTTCCAGTGTCCGGTCCTGGAAAGAGAAGCGTGGGCACACGAGTGTCTATGCGACATGAGTCTTTCACTCTTGTCTCACACCTGTCTGAGGGCTACTGGTGGCATTGGTGCTGGTGCAGTGCACCAAGGGTGACCACAGATTGGGAGCCCATCACAAGTTTGTGCCCTTGCTTGCCTCATGGTAAGTTGGCGTGTCTGTACGTAGGAGCAGGGAGCACACAGATGCTGAAAAGGCCACACTGCCGTGCCACAAGTGTCCTCAGCTGCTGCACGCTGCTCACTGCATTGCCTAGTTATACCAACAACAGAACTGTGGTCAAAAAATCTGTTTTAAGATTTGTTTATTCAAAAGAAGGTATCAATGCAGAGAACAGATGGGGAGAAAAGAGAAAAAAATAGAGGAGGCGTGAGATAAGCCAAAAGTAACACCAGCAATTACTTAATAAAAATGGAGTAAAATATGATGAGAGAAAAAAAAAAGAAAAAGCAAGGTGCACCAAAAAAAAGTATGGTTTTGCTTTCCAATGCAGATGTTTAGGATTTACAATCAATATGGTTCGCTTTTTCATGCTATAAAATGCATATACAATTATGCCCAAGATGTGTGTAAATGTTTAAATATTAAAACAAAACAGATATTCTGGATGTTTGATGTTTGTTTTTGGAGAGAAAAAAAAATCTATTTTACAAGGATCTAAGCACTAAAGTGAAATTAACATAAAACAAACAAACCAGTGTAATAAAATAAAAAGCTCAAAACCAAAAGTTAACCAAGGTCGTTAATGTCAGTTAAGTGGAAAAGATCCACGTTAGCCAATGTTTAAATATCAATTAAATGGGAGAAGACTGCCTTGCAATTACACTTCAAAGATTTATTTCTGCTTCTTCTAGGGTTTATATTGTCCTCGCATACATAGGCATGGTTCCTTACATTCCTGAAGTTTAAATTTCCTTATATAAATTGTCACAACTCAAATTTCAGATTTCTTCCTTCTTGGTGCCATTTATTTCTCTAAATAGTTAGAAAAACACAAGCAGTGATCTGCCAGTCCTACCTCTTCCTATGGTAAATCTGTAACTAGCGAAACCTTATGCTGAACAGGAGACAAAGCTCTTGCCTACCTCTTCACTCTAAAAATATCCCAACGATTAAAATCTTGAAAAACAAAAGATACAGCATACATCAACACAAATTCACAATGTTTTGCTGACAACAAAAAGGGTCATTGCATGAATGGAAATGGAAGCCAGAAGAAAAATATAATTAATAAGATTTTTTTGGTGCCCTATCTCTCAGTGATACTGCCTGAATGGAACTTACATATAGCTATAGTCTAAAAACATGGAGACTAAGAATTGCAAGGCTACATGGGTTACATTCAGCTCTTAGAAACCTTTTTAGCTGCACAGGAAAACCAACTGTCAGAACACCCTTCAACAGCATTGTTCCTTCCCCTGTCTTGAAAAATTAAAATTTAGAGAACAAGTAAAATGTACCAAACTACAGGAAATGAAATTCAAATGTTGGCCACTGCACGATGCCCACAAAATATTCACATGGCAAAATGTCAGATCGAACAAGTGCTCAGAGAATATACAAACAGATGATAAACCAATGAAAACAGCAGTTTCTGGTGTTGTTTTTTCGTTTTGTTTTTCTCTAGTTTTCATTGCAAACCCTGCCTTTCTTTTTCCTGCCTAAGGGAAGCGAAGTCGGTCCAGCTATTCTAGGTAAATTGGCCTTATGGGCCCCATACACATCAGATGGTGTCAGAGCTCTTCTCTAGGAAAAGGACACAGCACAGAAGGACTGCCTTCAGTGAAATGAAAGTGACTACAATACTTTTCTTTCAAGAAGTCAATACAGAAAAACGGACTTCACTAGCAGTCCTGGCCTTTCACCTTTCTGTATCCATAAACAAGTTCAACAGCCAAGTTGCTTACACTGCCAATGGAAACATGGATCGTGCTTAAGACTTCCCCTTCCCCTTTTCCTGTTGGTCCTTAGAGTAGGAGGTTTAGTTTTTTTTCTTGGCTCTTCCAAACATTATCATCTGAACAAGTACGTTTTAAAAGAGATGATTACCTAATTTGATTTTATTGATTCCTTTCCTGGAACAGGAAGGTTCAAATTTGTCCAATACAGTCAGAGAAGCAACCCAATTTAGCAAAGTTGTTCTTTAGCTCCTGCTTGGTTCACTTTCATAGACACTACTACCCTGCTGAGCAAGGCAGGATGTTTATGCAATCTGTATTTCAAGGTGAGGAGGATTATTTAGGCAGCACCGAGCTTGCAAATGTCAAGGCAGGGATTCCTGATACACTTAGGAGACACTACATAACTCTTCAGCTCACATCAGCTCTTCAGTCCCTCAAACTGTAATCTGTGGTCAGCTAAATGTAAACCATATGCACTGGAAACATCTTTCAAGATACAATTTCTCCCAGAGTACTGGCTAGAAGAGCATTTTACATGAAAGCATATTCCTCGCTCAAGAACTGTATGTTGCAAAGAATTCAGTTCCTGAAGTCAGTAGAAACTATTTCAGGTTCCTCTCAGTAACACTGCGACAAAGGCACCGAGTCTTCACATGAAACACCAACTCAGAAAGTCCATCAGTAAGTGACCAGAAAAACATGCCTTGAGTTAGCGAATAGTGTAATGCTTGTCCAAAAGGCAAACAGTAATAGTGCTAATAAATGAGTTCTCTACTAACAGGAAAGAAAAGAAACTCCTTGTGAATTCACCACCAGAAACAATCAGGCTCGTAACTCTCTCAGCCATCGAAGTAACCAGCTCAACATCCAGTCCCCTCAGTAACATATACTAGAAATCATCTGATGGAGGTCTACAGCACTTGTGTAAAGATAAGCACCTTGAAGATAAGGACCACATATGTAGGGGAGGGTAGAATTAGAGTAGTCCCACCTACCACCCATCAGAAGACATCAAAAGATGTGCAGACAGATGTATGTTCCCAGGACTGATCCCTGCAAACACACGCTAGCCGAGCTTTATTGCTTGTGCCAGACACTTCAGAAACGAGTTTAATGATTTCAAGCTTTGAAGAAAAATACCAGCTTTGCAAGATTTTGGGAACAATATTACCAGCCTAAGAAGAGGACAGAGGGTAAGTATCCACAGTACAGAGATACTAAAAGCCTTCTTCCAGACCCCACTAATAAGGAGAGAGAAGATAGAAATGCAGAACAAGGAGCTTGAACAGGCCACAGGCCTTTCTAGAAAGAAACGACAGTGTTTCTCTGTGGCATGGATCTTGTCAAGAACCTGCTCCTGCGGGGGCTCTCCATGGGCCGCAGCCTCCTCCAGGCCACATCCACCTGCTCCACCGGGGGCTCCTCCACGGGCTGCAGCGTGGAGATCTGCTCCGTGTGGGACCCATGGGCTGCAGGGGGACAGCCTGCTCCACCAGGGGCCTCTCCTCAGGCCGCAGGGGAACTGCTGCTGCCTGCCTGGAGCACCTCCTGCCCTCCTGCTGCACTGACCTTGGGGGCTGCAGGGCTGGGTCTCACTCCTCTCTTCCAGCTGCTGTACCAAGTTCCTCTACCTCATTCTTTAATTTATAGACAGCCTTGCTCCTCGACCCTCCACCATCAGTCTAAAATTTAAATGAAAGGCCAGGATGGTCTAGGGATGTTCTCAGTTTCCAATGACGCAGAAAATGAAATCAAATTAACAAAAAAAAAAAAAAAGAAAAAAGAAAAATAAAGACCAATAGCATTTATTTATCTTTTAGAACAGCAGCTTCCTATTGTGTCTTTTTACACAAATTATTTCCCTTTCATGGATTTGGTCAGTGATACCTGAATGGTTGCAGTGCCCAGCTTTTTGAATGCAACCTGAAAAACTAGGTTAGCCCAGAAAGTGAATTCCATCTGTCCTGGTTGTCATCAGTAAAAGATACCTATTCACTTCCTTTCAAGCATATGATCTAGTACTCACTCTAAAATAGGATTTTAAAGACTCCTCTTATCGGCTTTTAGCCTTACTTCAGTAAGCAGAAAATACACTATTTCAAGTTAGTGCTATACTGAAATTAGAAAATTGAGAATTTTTTTTCCTCAGAGGAAGAAGAGGTACAGATGATACAGGAGGTCAATCCACCAACTGATGTGGAGAGAATCCAAATACTTTGCAGTCACAATACCACGTACCATGAGCACTTGCAAGAACCACATAGCGTGCAACTTTGGGAGGGGAAAAAGGGCACTAAATGATTATTATAGCCTGTTTTTGATACTGAGTAGATAGAAGATTCTGCCCATGAAAACAAACAACACTGCTTTGAACAGATTAATTTTAAAATCTATTTTGCATTACAATTGAATTATTTCAGAAATTTGCTCATTTCACTGGAAGCAGGGAATTAAATTTGAAAAAAATTTCATACCTTCATGAACAGTTAAAACAAATTTTGCCCAGATGTACTTTTTTTCTTTTTTCTACTAGATGTATTTATTCACAAAGTTTCCAGGATGCTTGTGTTACTTAAACGAGCCTACCAAAACAACAATGGTTCAGCTTGCACTAGAACGGTGTTATTCCCTTCAATACCTACAGTGTACCTTCAGTACAAATCTTTGGAAACCGAAACATCTTCGGTCTCAGTTAATGGTCAGGACACGACAAGATCAGTAGTCCATGCCACACAGTAAATGCAACAAGTGTTTTTTTCTAGTTAAAAAATCCAAGGTAATATAAATGGCACATGATATTTTGTCTCTCAGTAGATTAGGATGATGTAAACTCTGCAACACTTCCATGCTACTTGCACATCCAGACAAGTTCTTAGAAACCTAAAGCAGTATAGACAGCACTCTACTGTTTTTACACTTTCCAAGATTTTGGGAGGAGTCAACGTTGCTATCTGTGCAACTGAAACCAAGGATTTCACTTGTCAGTATGCCCGGTTATAAAAATCAAGACTGGGTGAGCAGGAAATTAAAATGCATGCAAGTAAAACAAAGCGGCGTTATCAGTTCTTCAATAAACTGCTCTTCAGAGAAGATGTGGTCATGCCTGTGAGAGGAGGAAGCAGGGCACAGTCCATCTCACAGCCTCACGAGGGTTTACCACAGCGGTAGCTCTGCAGAGTGGCTTAGGCCCCAATGCAGAAGAGCAGGCTTCCCAAACCCCCAGCCCACAGACTGCAGAAAATATGCCAGGGAAAGGAGAAAAGCTAACCAGAATAGATGGAGGATCTCAAACCGAATTAGCACCACCAAATACCTCACGTTTCGGCAGCCCTCCTGGAGCAGCTTCATTGCCTTCTTCACGTCTGAGGTCTCGGCCCTGCACAGCACGCCCTAATCCTCGCCGCAGCCCTCCACCGAGCGCACCGACTGCCACCGGCTGAAGCGCAGTTTCCCTTAGACAATGAGCAGTAAGCACCTCGTTGCCTTGCCCAAATTATAATTGCGTAGTTAGAAGGTCCAACAATTATTTTAAAACAAATGGGGAGCAATAGTGTTTGAGTACTGCGAGACTGCAGGGCAACTACCATTAACGTGCTTTAGCTAATGAATTTATCAAGCAACATTACTGGTTTGACTCAGATTTTATGGCAATTACAGGCTGTATTACAGAATTGTCAAATCAACAGAACAGCTATTTTATCCCCCAAACATTCTCCGTTTTGGAACACGTCTTTTAGTGCTCATTATTTACTTCTTGTCTCTTTAAAAGCACAGAACGTGTATATTCACTTTCTGCTATTCTACTCATTTAATGTAGACTGAAACTCAACCTAATTCTTCACAGCTGTAGGTTCCCAAGAAAACCTCGAGTATGACAAAATAAAGTCCAATTCCTAGCTACTATAAACTGACTTTTGCTCATGTGAACTAAACAACTACTGACATATGAGTTAATATGAGCATACCAAACTTTATTTAGGAAAGAGAAATGGGCTATTATAATTGTATTTGATTCCCATTCACTTACCAGATCCACTCCAGAAAATGAAATAAACCATGCCAAAAGACATTAATTCTCTTCAATATATCAAAAGTACTTTACAGAAGCAGTGTAAAGAGAAATAGCTATTGTTCTTATTTTATTTCCAATCCCCTTATGCTACTTGCTGTTATGAGGATCAAATTCAAATACACCAAGTAGCTATTCTGAGTGTTTGCAGCCCTAGTGAAACAGAATATGAGCACATAGCAGCTACATCCTAACTTGCCTGCCTGCCATCCACCCGTCATTTGGATGGGTAATTTCTCCCCTCGGGACCATATGCAGTGCTTAAAGCTGAGTCAGTTTGCCGTATGGCATTATACTATAAAAGCAACGAGACTTTGCTGGAATCTGACCTAGGAGGGTAAAGGCTTCTACATAGTTGGCTCAGTAGTCGCTAGACATGTTAAAGAAACAAACAACAAAAAAGATTTTAAATGTAATCCACTTTTTTTTTTTAACATGGCATTTTTCCTACCGTATACAAGCTTTACACCGTTAGAAAGCAGGGTTCTGAGCATTACTCTTATTATCTACACTCATTTGCACACCAGAAATGAAAAAATATAGAATGCAAAAATAATTACGTTACTTTAAATTACAGATCTACAACTGCATTATAGATCCACTAAATATTATATCTACTGAATTCATATATATATATATATAGTCTTATAATTTGCACTTTTCATCTCTATCTTCCCTTTCTTCTCAAACATTTTATAAGAATAATTTGGAAAAAAATGGACATCAAAGGCTTCTAATAAATGGTGGTGGATGCAGGCTACTAGCATGTTAGATATGTTTATTAATATTCTCCCAACTTATTTTTGTTTTACTGCAGCTACCTATTTCAGCTTTCTACTGAGTAGTGGGAAAGTAATTATTTCAGACTGCTGTAGACAGAATCACTGCTTCGTTACCTGTGACTTTCTCGAGCGCGATACAATAAAAGCAAGCCGAGAAAGAAAAATAATGCATGAGCAGGAGGGTTCCTTTTCATGCCTACTCTTGATTTGTTTTCCCTCACAAATGCTGCTAACATTGTTTAAGATCAACAGAAACAAAAATATGAGGAACAACCCTAAAGCCTTTACAGATGCTGGCATTTCTGATGACATGCATTTCCCTGCCTGCCTAAGCAGCACAGTATTAGTTTACCATCACTTCAGACATCACAGGCAGCAATCGCTCGCTAAGATGATTACGGTAAAAGGCCATACATCATTATCAAATCTTTCTGGCCCCTTCTGTTATGAAAGTTTTACTACGTACATGAGAAAAGGAAGAGAGCAGCATTATAATGTACGCGTTAACGCAGACCTCCGCTACGTCTCCACAGTTCAGACAACTGGAGCTCAGGAGGGTTCCAGCCAAAATGGAACATGTGCGCGTAGTGCAACCCACTGGCCTTGACCACGGGTATTAAAATATTCATATCTCCTTTCAATGTCACTTGCATACAAACAGCTTTTCCTCCTCCTTTGAAACATTAACCTCTGCTCTCCCAGGTGATACCAACTGGTCACAGCATTAGCGCTGCCTTCCCCTACAAAACCACCGCTGAGCTAGAAAGGCAAGCACCTGTCAGGCACTGGCTCCTGCCTCCTCGGGACTCAGATACCCATTAATTACAGCCTCCCCGCTCCACCAGGAGATGGGCCAAAAGGGTGTCTGTGTGTGTGCGGGCGAGCGTAAAGGTCTGCCCGGGAACAAAAGGGAGGCTGCGTTTCGGCCCCCAGCCCCGGCCCTGCTGCTGCCGCTCCCTCTCCCCGCCAGCCTGCCACGTACGCTGATCATAAAGGCTCCTTACGAAACTTCATTCTTTTCACCCATTGTTTTATTTTAAAACGCAAGGCTCCGTAATGCCTCCTTTGCGACACACTAAGGAAAATGAATAATAAGCTGAGGATTCATATGGCTTTATTATTACAGGGCTTTATAAGATAAAACACCCAGAAGAGTTAAAACAAAACAAGAAACCTCCTACTGTAGTCAGTCAAGTGTTTTGATTATGGAGTTATCCAGATTATGTATTTATCTTTTTAGCATACAACAGACAGAACTATATTCGCAGGAGTTTAAAGCCCAGAAAGATGTTTACTCATAAACTCAAACTGGGGGGGGGGGGGGGGACACGACTAAACCAGCACATGATCAAACCAACGTGCCACCCCCAGCCAGGTATTATCAGCCCCTAAACGAACAGCAGAATTTTGTAAGACGGATGCCCATCGGGAAATCAAATCTATATTAGGCCGGAAAAATACGGTTGAAAAATATTTACTAAGAAAATTGCGGCCAAAGCGTAACTTCAGTTGAGGCAGCAACTCGGTGAAGGCAGACGGGAAGGACATGTCCTGTCCAGTGCTTTCACCACCACTGCCCACGAAAAGGGCCACCAGGAGCATCCCTTCGGCATTTTGCTTTTTCTTGAGCGTAATTGTCGCCGTGATGGATGCATCAGAAACACGCATAAACCAATTTTCCGATCGGGAACGCGGCGCTCTCCCAAGCCACGCAGCAGGCCAATTGCTAAGCTGGAAGCAGCACTCAGGTTGGTAGGACCATTAGCCAGAGCTCTCCTGCTATAAAAGCCTGCAAATAAACGTAGACTAAAATAAACAGCAAGTCAGATGTTTTATCTGGGGATGTTACCTCATTAAAGGCTATATATGCCAACTCCAATTCAATTTGAAGTAACCTTACGAGGGAAGACATCTCTCCCCCCCCCCCCAAACAGAATTAGATCCACTTGATCATTTTAATTATATCACATTGCTCTTTTCAAAAGAGTACTGTGAGCCTTTATAGGTTGCTGTGTTCCCCTTTGAAATTAACAAATTAGGCTTGGTAATTAGAGAGTCAAAATGGTGCGGTACATAGTTTGGGAGTGACAAGGGATTTAATACTGTTTCGTTTTAAGCAGTTTTCGATGTTTAAAGGTAAAATACTATCACTAATCATGTACGTTCCCATTTTCCACCTACACTGATTAATATCTACGCAGTGCACCGAGATAAATTTCTTAGCATCTTAATTAAGAACATTTCGAGACAGATTCCTCCAAGTTCTGTTCATTCGAAATGATGCTGTAAATATCTTTTAAATGTTATTTACCAGAAGAAAAAACTTCCAGGGTATAATACTAACTACTAATTTATCCCAGAAACGAGAAATTACTATTTTTCTCCTTAATAGGCCTGCTGTCAAATTTTAAGATGTCACTGAAGTCTGATACATCAATTCAGGAATATGGCTGAGTCACCCTTCCTTCTGAGAACAGGTCTGTGCATTTGCTCATTGTCAAACAAACTCGAGTAATTTACATTACAGTAGGCATCGCTTAAGATTATGCTGCAAGCCCTGAATTGACGATGATTAGCCCCACTGCCTCTGCAGAAGGACTGCCATGATACTGACTGATGTCCAGTTTTGCTGGACAATACCAGTATCGGATCTGAGCAAAGCATGTCAAAATAAATCTAGGGGGGAACACAGGCCTGAGAGGCCGTAAGAGGGCATTTATAGCATTGTTTCTTTCATCTCAGGCTCTCAAGCCTCGTTACATACACAACAACTCATGGGTACTTAATTACTTTCATATGATACACAGTGAAAAACCTCAGCGATCTTGGTCACCAAACAGGGCACAAAGAATTGCAGTGGAAAAACCAGAAAATGGAATTAAAGAAACCCAGATGCCTCCTTCTATTGTCCTACCTTAGCCAATACGGTACAGCGTGTTTTGGCACTGTATAAGATTTCACAGCAAATCTAGAACAAAAACACGATGCTGACATTTTATTCTATTTTTCCGTACATTTGTTTTTCAGCAAAGGCACTAAGTTTCTTACGGCACACGGAATAAAGACAGCACAGCAGTATTTCTCATAATATTTGCAAAACCCGAAGCGTAAGGTTTTTTAATTCTATCCAAAGTTTTAAAGCACATACTATACAGGCTTTCTCCCCCTGAAGTACCGTTGTAAGCTGGCATTGTGTAACAGTAGGTGAAAGTGTCAGAAAGGAGGAGGGAACTCGGTACCAAATATAGGATCAAAGAATATAAAACAGAGGAGACAATAAAAAGAAAGCAAGCAAGAAAAAGAGGTATTAAAAAGGTATGATGAATGGCACATACATCCTTGTGATAATTCCTTCCCTGCTTTATTGCTCGGTAATGATCATACAATACTATACTTCATTGATCACTGCTTGAAATCTAAGCTTCATTTCCTTCACATACGTTAAACACCTTTGACTGGAATTCACTTCATGTAACTTTTCAGTACTTTCTTTTTCGTGTAAAGGGAGACTGAATATAAATACTGAATGAAGGAAGAAAAAAAATCATTCAACGTTATTGTTCTCGAACATCTATAGCGTTAGGAGATTTCTTTGAGGTTCAAACGTGTCTGTGGCAAAGCAGGGCACCACATCAAGGCGCTCCGTATATTAAGCGCACGCCTCGGGCTAGCGATTGAACATCCACTTTGACCACGAGTTGCAAAGCCTTCATGCAGATTTCCCCGTGGCCAAATCGTTCGCCGCCTGGACAGGAAAGACCAAACCTCTCGTACGGCCCAGAAACAGTTAGTTACGCCTCGGGGGCAAGCCAAGGCGTGGGCTCGCGCTGCCGGCTGCTCCGCGTGGCCCCGTCTCCCAGGGCTCCTGGCGGGCAGCGCACGTGAGCGTGGCGCACGCACGAGGTAGACGCGCGCGCTGACATTTGTCACAGAATATTACCCGGCGCTTCTCGCTGCACGCACGTTTTCAGATGCCAAATGAACAAATAAGGATGCTGGCGGCCCTGTTACGCGGATAAACTCCAGCTGGAACGACGTAATTTATGAGCGGTTCCTCGCTGCATACGCTTCCCTTTTAATCAGCTGCTAATGGTCACTGTGGTGCTCCCCTCGGACAGCCGCATCTCCGGCTCGCCGTGGAGCGCAGTGACTCCCAGCACATGAAGGCATATAATGGATCAGCCGGCCACTGGCAGCTAATATTCTTTTGACAGTTTAATCATTTATTATGATGAATTCTCTCCCACAAAAACATCGGGGGGAAAAATATATTAATTAAAGAAAAAAAAATACCTGTTTTGCTCATACTGCATTTTCAGCAGTCTGATTTACTCAATGAAACAAAGCACAACTACCTGCAATTTTACAATTAATAGATATGAAAGAACAGACAGCACTCAAACCTGAGGTCTCTAAAAATCCTTTTTTTCCTTTTTTTTTTTTTTTTTTAGGACAAAGCCCACACTGTGTAGCTAGGCAGAGTAAGGCTTTCAGAGACACCACCAGGAGAGCACCTCGCCAAAGAAGCAAAATCACGAGTGGGAGAGGGTTAGGGGTGCATGATGAAGGCACCTGACGGGATGCAGAACGTATCTGGATGCAATTCCACCTCTGCCTCAGGCTTCCTCCCCGACCTTGGGCAAATCAATCAATCTTTCTGTGCCACAGATACTCAGCAGGGATAGTAATAATATTACTTCCTACCTCCCAGGACTGTTGTGAGGAGAAATTCACTAGTGCTTTGAGGTCAGCTCCCTCCCTCTTAGGTCACATGGACTAACATCTACTTTGTTTGCAGTATCAGAGCACTCGCAACAACAGCCCAACACTATCCAATTCCTAACAGCAAGGCAGCTATTTTTACAGATTGTTTTATGCACTAAAGAACCTGAAATTCTAAAGAAACCTGAATTATTAGTGTGACAACATACAGGAATGGTACGTTATGTACTTGTCGCTTATGTCTGCTAACCACATAGTACAAAGTTGAAAGAGCCAGCAATTCCTATGCCTTTATCAGATAGATATGTACCGGACTGGAAAAGTATTTGTGTCTGAGACATCTAGAAGGTATTTATTTCATTTATTTCATGCACAGAAAATGTTTAATATATAGACAACCACAATTTCAAAAATAACTGATCAAAAAGTATCAATTTTTTCAACGGTCTCTGTATTAACTGAGAATTGAACAGAAAAAAATGACTGCTTTTTAATGTGGTCCCACAGTCAACTTCGACTACGTGGACAAAAGACAGAAGGAAGTGCCTCACACATGCAAGAACACAAGACAAGAGCAATGGTGTCATGAGGAGCTTGCGGGTCCTGTACTGGACTGAAAAAAATAACGTAGACCATCTTGGCAAATAAGGCATCGCTACGTGTGAAAGGAAAAGAGGAAGAACACTAGGGAATACTGGACAGACAACCCTGACGTAACTGCCATTAAACAGACCATCCAAGACTTGAATGCGCTGAAATTCCTGACACAGCTGCTGCCTATACACCAGTATGCGGCTAGAAAATCCACTAAAATAATCCTTCCAGAAAGAGCATCAATAGCTTTGAGGACTTCAGTCTTCATTCAGACCACTGGTTTTAATATGCATGGGTATATGCAACACATTGCACTGCTCTCAGCTCCAGACTTGTCTCTTACATAAATGATAAAATGAGACTGATGTGTTCTGTTTTGAAGGAAAAATGAGAAATACTGCATTTTGTATGCTTCAAAGTGCACAATGAAATATATTCTCAGGTATGAGAACAAAATAGCTAGACGAAAAGAGTAAGTTCTGTCTAGTCAAAACAACACTTGATATTTTTATAAATATTTCTTTTATTGCATACTTCAAAGAAAATTAAATTTTGATTTTGAACAACAGGCTGGACAGGTGAGTATCAAAGAATTCTTGAACACAAGAACTGAAAAAGCAGCAAGGGTGCCTTAAGGTCAGCTTTGCATTTCTCCTATTTTCAAGCCAGTTTGGCCCATTAGTATAATTCAAAACCTCCAAGCTGATTTAATTTTCATCTATCTGCCAAAGCACTCAAGAGATCTAGAAAGGAGCCATTAGACAATACAACAGTGCTACCGAAATTCCCCCAACTCTGGGTCTAAAGGATATGTAGTAGGGCAAGTACATCACCACTTTACTATCCAAAATACACCCTAAGCGTGGGCAATTCTCAAATACCTACATACAGATCAGTATAGATGTATATACTTAACTATACAGAGTCCCCCTTGCACAACTCTTCTAGAAAGAAGCTGTACTAAGGATAATCAGCCTCTTGTCTTTTTATGATAACTTTAATCATCCAGGAACAAAAAGTAATGAGTACTACAGCTGTGCTGTACCACTAAACAGCATTTTCTAGTAGAGGCAGAGGTCTCTAACAGTTGTGTTTTCATTTTAAATTACGTTCAAAATATCTTAAATCAGTCATGTAAGCTGCACTCAGCACCAATGACATTAGAATTTTTTTAAGAATTTGTGATTATTATTACTAAAACTTCTGGGCTCTTCCTATCTGTTAGCCACTCGTCAGGACATATTCAAGAATATTTTCTTGCCCATCCATGGCTGAAAACAAGAATAAGAGATGAGGGGAAATAAAAGGAATTTAAAGCTGCTGAAAACTAATGTCTACCACATGAGGCACAAAATAAGCATGTCGTTGTGTATTTGATGAAAAAATAACTGTTATGAAATATTCATTTGAAAAGTGATTAAGCTTTGCAATTGAAAAGCTAACCCTTCACAACACGAAATAATCATGCAGCTTGGGAACGAACACATCCTGTGTCCTCTGGTGCTCATTATAATTTATGCACCATCTCTACCCCAATACTTCGGTTGCTTAGATATTTTCCTCCCGTTTCTAACATTCAAATGAAAAGAATCACTAGAATCGTTTCGTAGAAGCACTCCTTAAACCCAAAGAACCAGATTTACCATCCTCTTACACTTCTGGACGTGCTACAGTAACGTGTGCTCTGAGTAGTCTGCACGGAAGAGCAACAGCATCTCCAGAAACCAGCTCAGGGGCTCCTCGGGCCCCGCTCCGAATCCCACCGACTCACCTTCAGCGGGGAACAGCTTCGTTCACCCAAGCTGTTTACACAAACTCAACAGCAGAAGGTCCAGTGTCTCTGCTCAGGGTTACAAGTGACCTTTCTGGGTGGAATGGGCAGCCCATTCCCTAAACTATGAGCGATTAATCCAACGAGCAATGAAGTGCTTTACAATCCCACTTATTTTAACTAAATATCTTCAGGGATATTTAACTTTCCATGCAAAAGCTGTGCTGTGTACACCGTATACACGCAGACATTATTTATTTATAAACCCCAGTCACAGAAATCACGAGTTCTAAATTTTCCTTACAATGAATTTCATAATTAGCCCTTCCGCAGTCAAGGCACATACAGAGATCAGGGATTATTCATTAGAGGAAGGAATTAGCAGGATTTTAGGCTTCAATGGCCTGTACAGACTATTAGCTCGCATTTGGCTATTAGGCGGGTAAGCAGAGTGGTCTCTAAAGCGCCAGCAACAGCTAACAATAAATTCTCCGAACGAGGCTCAGCACCTGCCTTCCCCAGCCTGATGGGCAGGGGGAAAGCCACCTCAGTGGCTGGGACCACCGCGGCGCTGAACCCCGGCCCCCAGCAGCACGGCCCGGGCCTGGGTGAAGGATGGGGGCTGCTTCCTCTGGCAGAGGGGCTCAGGAAGGCAGGGAAGGGAAGGTGCGGGCAGCAGGGCTGGCTTAGTTGGGGCTGGCTTAGCCCTGGCTCTCAGCTGGCCTCCTTCCACCAGCGCCATGGTCTGCAGCTCAGAGGTGAGAAGAGCGCTGCAACCAGCTAATGAAGGCTCCAACGCCCCACGTCCCACGCACACACCGCATTTATTGGTTCTGAATGCCACCAACACCCTCCACCTTCTGATAATACCGCCCCATGCTTTCCTTCTAACAAGCTAATTCACGGCTTTAAGTACACGGGAAAAATGAGAGGAGTCTAAAGAAGGTCTCTGCCTTTTTATTTTATTGAAGCTAGCTCACCGTTGTACTTGAAGATGAAGGACAGAATAATGCTTCTACCAAAAATACAGCGCAGAACCACCTTGTTCAGCTACGGCTGGCACTAGAAACCAAGGGATTTTGATTTAACTCTCCTCTTGCACAAACAACTAACTCTCCTTTGCATTTCCAAGGCAAGCAGAAACAACCGCATTAAATACAGCTTCTAAGAAGGGGAAGTGCTGACAGATAAGCAGCATGAACCCAATCAGGAAAACATCTCGCAGCTCAGTACAGCATTTCATCCTCACCTGGATCTGTAAAATATTTCAACCAGAATAAAAAGCACCATCAAAAGAGCCACCCTAATTCACCGCTCCTGCGATTTTGTATCGGCATAAGTTCAGTGACTTCAAAGTAATTACACAGATGTAAAACAAGGATGATCACTGCGATAAATCAGTCCCACTGCACATTCAGAGGAACTCTTCCATGCCTCAAAACATGTACAAATAAAAATATTAAGACGAACCATTACAGGAAGACACATGCTATTGCATGTAATCATAAATACAGATTCTACTGGATCCCCGCATCCAATGATGAAATGGAGCTACGCTGTTCCTGACCATTTATTACTAGATTGTTTGAACATGATTATTACAGTACACACCTGTTTTGGAAAGGAAAAAAAGCACCAATCTTTTAATTTAGGGAAGACATATTTAGTACACAAAATAATACAGTAAACGAAGAAGCAGAAGTTCAACAGATCCAAGCTGTCCACATTAATTTGTTAGAGCCATAAATTGATTTCCCAGCTCACATGAAAAGATTCTGAGGATGCTGAAAAGAAAGCTTTTCTGGATACTGATCAAACAGAATACCTTACATGAGAAAAAAAAAAAAAAGTAATTACACACAAAATTATTTGAGCAACATTTCTGGAAAATAGAGGAAACTTAGAAGGGAACCCGTGAGACACAGGGACATAGAAAAAACTGGTAGTCTCCTTACTCAATTAGTAGGACAGTGAAATGTCCTCTGTTCCATCTTCTCCTTTAAAAACAAAGTTGTGATTTTTAGTTAGCCATGATTTTTATTCCTGGGCATCACTTATCTCAGAGCAATGTTAGTACGAGTGAACTAAGCTTGGTTTTTCCTTCCTCTCTCCTGCCTTTCTACTTCAAAACCGTGAACAAAGCGACGGCTCATGAGAATGAGGGGCTCACCGCGCAATTTTGAGAGGCGCAGACAGTTGTACTGTGCAAATCTCTCCACTGCTTGTCAGTGCAGTTCAATCCATGACCTAAAACTCCTCTGCTAATTTCAACCCCAGACCGTACTTGCAAAATGAGTACTAATTTTCTGACTTTTTTTTTGACAGGGACAAAAGGATTCCAGGAGACAGCAAGGAGCTCACTTCCACTCGAGAACTGATCAGCCTGTTTGAACCCGGCTCTTTAAAAGGTAACATTTTCTCATTATATGAAAGTCTCTGCACATCCCTTTTCCCTTTTCAGATCACAACCAAATCATTAGGGCCTGCCACAAAGCCTATTAAAGCCAATGGAAGTCACTCAAAGACTTCAAAGGCCGCTGGCTCCGGACGCGAGGTGAAGCGCTGAGCGGCAGCGCAGCAGAGGGAAGGCCGTGCCGGCACCAGCGCTGTGTTTGGGGCCAGCCCTAGCCCAGGCCCGGGGACCAAGCACCCGCAGCCCACTGGGTGGGCTCCTGAGGCACGTGTTCGCGGTTTCATTTCATCCAGAAGGAACCCTGCTCTCTCTGTGCCTGCAGGGTGATGTGAATCGAAGCACGGTCGCGGGGCACAACAGGGAGAGTCTCTTCAAAGGCCTGCTCTGACAGGCGCGAAACGTTCGTCCAGTCCCACCCCGACACCAGATGAACCAAATGGTTCCAGCTGCCGCTGACAGGGCAAGGCCATGTTTCTGGGAAGGAACGTCCTAAAGGAACTGAGTGGATTTCCCCCAAAACTGTGAGCGAGGCAGCTCTTGCTAGCTTCGCGGGTCACAGCACAGCCAGCACGCCAGTAAGAAGTGACGTGCGGCAGCCAGCACGACTGCCCTGGTCGGTGCCGACAGCTCGATACGGGCCAGCTGTACCCACAGCTACTCCTGAGGTTTCATAGGTAGTAAAGAAAACATTAAGTACTACTATCCAAAAAAAAATCCTAAATCTCTGACTGAACTTAAGTGAAATTACTGCCTATAGGAGGCCAAGTCCAGCTAACAGAAGTTCCTACAGCCTGGACCCAAGACCCAAGACCAATGGCATCACTCTTCCTTCTAAGGCACGTAACCAATTTTCTGTCATTTTCTGATGGTTGACTAATAATCATGAAAGTTCTCAACACTTCCTATTTAACTTTGAGATGTCTTGATCAGAAATTTACATTATGTTTCATTTCTAATACCCATAGTTTTTCAAAAATATACTGTACAAAATTAGCAGTTTAGAAAGAAAACCTAAGCAAAGGATCCAGTGCTGTCTTTCAACAAACCAACTCCAAAACTGCTTTGGTTTTCCAAAAAACCCTATTTCAAAAGTACAAGTGGGTTTTTTCAGTGTGTCAACAGATAAACGTGTGAAAATCTTAACATGCTTCATAGAGACTTGATTTTAGAGTGCAAGTAAGAAAATCTTAAAAAGGTCTTTACCGCTGTAAGGAATTACAAATACACATATTCCGCTGACCTGCCCTTCTCCAAGTTTAAACCATGAAGTTTACTAAAAGTAAATATGTGATGAAACAGAGCATTGACAGATGTTCAACACCTGCTTAAGCAAATGAACCCTAGAGTAACTGTTAATCAGTTTCATAAAATATCTATTTTGTTCTGTACTCTGGGCAATTTCATCCTAATTTGGGGTTACAGCTCCTTTTCTGAGGTATAAAAGCTAACCTAACATGAAAAAAAGACAAATTAGTGTTGCCTTTTCATTTGGTAAATGAATGAAATTAAAATACAATTTCATTATGGCAGTGCTACAGCAAACAAATGCACAGAAAACACCAAAGCCAAAACAAACTACACACTTAACCTACTTCTAAAAGGACACATCAAGCCAAAAATGACAGTGTTATATCACTATTATTAGCTTTAGAAATGAAGCATTTAGGAGTAATTTCAGTTTTTAGCCTGTTACCCTAAATGATGGCATATGTGAAAAGAGCATATACAGAAATGTAGTTTGGAAAAGATTAAGAGATTATTTTAGAAGCAAATCACTCCATAAATAAAGCACAAAGGGAACACAGCATCATTCAGGAATGGACATCTGTCACCCAAGCAGATACCACATCACACATTCACAGCTTAATTTTGCAAGTGGAAAAACAAGACTTAACACAAAACCTTACATGCATTACATTTATTTTTAAATTTCTAGTTACCATAAATATCTAGACACCATCAGAGAGAATAAACATTATATGCAGAGGAAACAGTAAGTAATAAAATGAACAAAGAACAGAAGAAAAGAAAAAGACGCATGGAGTTGGAAAAATTTAGCCCTATCATGAGTAGTTGCAGTGCTGCTTTTCTTTTAGTGGGGGAGGGAATGAAGAGGGAAGAGAAGTCACATTCAATGTCATCTTGACAGCGACCTCTTATTCAAAAACTATTATTTTTCCATCTTGAATAAGAGAGAACCAAGTGCTCTTCATAATCACATAAATGACCTACCACTCTCTAAGTGCTCTCTCTTAGATCAACAAAGAGCTATCGGAAGCAGAAAGTATTACACACTACTCCCCTGTCGTCTCAATCCAAGATGTAGGCACAGTTCAACCTTACCCATAAGAGAAACCTTGAAAGGCCAAAAGCTTTAGGAAATACACTTATCAGGCTGTCCTTCCTCCTCGCAGCAATCCTTTCAGAATTTTCCAGCGTTAAAATGATAAAGACAGAAGAGAAAAAAATAAGAAAGTTAAAAGAGAGAGAAGGAGAGGAGAAGCATGATGGGAGTTAACTTTTATTTTTCTAGGGGAAAGAAATCAATAGCTTTAAACCGGCATTTAACAAGGGTGGGAGGAAAAGTTTCCGTTGTCCTTAGGGGCAGAGACTGTTTGCTAACGCTGCGTTTCAGAAGACCCTTGCAATTAACTAACTTAACCCAGCAGCTCTTACTGCCAGGCACTCCGCACCACTATGTAAACTTGCAAACTCTCCCTGCCCTCTCACAGGAGAGATCGCAAGAGCCCGTCCTGATAAGGTCAATGGCAAGTCTAAGGATCCTTAACCCAAAAGAAGAGCTGCTGGGGGGAGGGGAAGGGTGTTGGGATTTTCTTTTTTTTCCAGGAAAGAATGAGGCAAGAGAAATCCTATTCACTTAATTGTTTGCAGTTCTTTCCCATAAAAATTAAACAGGGAAAGTACGCAAGAAAAAAAAAATTCTATCAAATGAAAGAGAAAGCAAAAAAAAACAGTTTTTCAGACTACTGTGCTACTGAACACACAAATATCTCCCAGAAAGGCTTTGCTGTTATGTTGAAATCCAACTGCAAATCAAATTAGTTCAATAAAAAAGAAGGATCTGGTACACTGAATGACTCAGCAAGTCAGAGCTCGGGCTAGCTCCCAGGATGGAAGTGCGGGATAACCCGCGTCCCGAGAGTCCTGCCCATTTTGAGTGCTGTTCTGCCGTGCTACTGCAACCGTTCCAGAACAACCCACAACCTGGAAGAACAAAAGGACAATCATGGAACGCAGGGAAAAAAATAAATTACTTTTTCCCTTGGAACCTCAAAAGCTAAGTCATCAGTAATGAAAGCTTACCTTTACCAGCCAGGTCGGTCTGAAATACTGAGTGCAAAAACTTCCACTCATCCAGCCGAATATCACTCCCAAACAGTCCAAAACAAACTATTCCCAGTAGATGGGTTTGCTGGAAATTCAAATCCTCTCAAACAAAATGGGTAAACCACAGCTGAGAAAGGGTGTTTGTTGAAACGTTCGGTGTTCACAGGGCTGCAATGCACTTCTTGTAATAAAAAAGAGCTGGGGAATATACAAGGACCATGGCAGGCACTGGGATGGCTCAGAACTCCTTCAGGAACTAAATCCATAAATTCACCTCTACCACTACCACAAAGCAAAAAGATCAAATATACATTATCAGTAGGAGGAACCAACAGGCCATAATGCTTTCTTCTGTTTCTACCAGGAGAGAGCATAATGAGCCACAAAGGAAGAGCAAACCCTAGGAGAATCCTTGGATCTGACCTTCTCTCCATATTCTCCCTCCGTCATCTTTTTTTTTTTTTTTAAGCTTCTATAAAATCCTTGCTGTACTGCTGACTGCAGAGCACTTACTGAAGAATGCATAATTACATCTCTTTAACCCCTTACTGCCACAATAGATACAGTGTGTTTGGACCTATTTTTCAAACACACACACAACCAAAAAGAATGAAGAGAATTTGCACAGCCTAACAGCCCCCCCCCAAATAAATAAAAAATAAAAATAAAAATGGTAATACTGCCAAAGATTCTAACCCATAAACATTTGACTCTGCATTATTCCACTCCCAGGTGCTCTCACGTATTCTTCCCCACCACGCATTGTTTCAGTCTGCTCACACACAGCAGAGTCAGTTAAAAGCAGGAACATCACCAATAAAGGAACATTTCAGGCCCAGCGGCTTGTTTCACTTGCTTTTCTCCACGTGAACCTTGCAACGGGCAGCCCTTTTCACTTCCAACATTTCAATCCCTACTCTGGAAGAGCTTGAGAACCTACTCATATGGTGGAGGTAACAAGAACTTCCTGTGAATTTCACTCCTCATCCAATGCCTGGAGTAATAAGCAATTCTTCAAACTAATAAGTAACTTTTAATTTTTATGGTATTGGTGTGAAATCACAGGCTATAGCACTTGTGTTTTCCAAAATTCCAGAACTAGCATACTCTGAAGCAACGCTTTCTCATGTAAGCATTTTTGCAGACTGTATTTGCTGCAGTGTTTCAATGGACAGGAGACATGAACTAACAAGCATACGTGACCACAGTGGCAGTCGGCTGGAAACGATGGGAAAACACATCCTGGCCTAAAAGACTTAAATGAAAAATTTTCCACACACTGTAAGCTACTGAGGAATATTTTTTTTCCTGGCCATTTTGTCTGTATTTCCAGCTAGTTGGAGGAATTGCTGGAGGCTAAGGAGCCTGGATACAGACACTACTTACACGTGTAATACTGGTTTCTACAGGAATTTTTCTTCATTTATGAATGGTTTGCAAATACACTGTTTTCAGCAGGACTTCCGCCTGTGCTGAAGAATGTGGTTATAGCTCAGCCAGAAGGCTGCAAGTGTTAACAATGGGAACCATACTCGCTGATCACTACAGGTACAACAGGCACAGATGGAAACGGTAGGTTTACAGACCCTGTCCAAAGAAAAAGGCTCAAAACATCTGTTAATGCAGAGGAGCAGGGTGACAACTGGACAGAATGAACATAAGAATTAATTGGCCTAATCCAAAACTTATGGAAATCAGTGAAAGACTGATTTCAGCAAAGTTTGAACTGGGCCCTCAAGGCATAAGTAGATAGAGGAAAGCAAAGGGGAGTTTACACCGGTTTGGGACTACTGCAGTTGGTATTAGTTGACTGATTTGGAAACAATCCTCTGTACAGAAAAGATGCTACTAGTTTTTAGGCACAGATCTGGATTTTGCTTCCATGTGGTATTTCTCTTTTCAATAGGCTCTCCAGTCTGTTCTTTTGATTCCAAATCGCTGGTGTCAAAGACTAGTATCAGCTACAAATAACCACTATACTGTTCTCAACTTGTATCTTCTAAACGCTCTTCTGTATTGTGCATTATTATAAATAAAACTGAACTGCTTTTTGTTAAAACATTTTATGTAAAGTCTCGTGGTTCTATGAAGCCAGCAAAGATACGAAAACTTGCATCAATGAAAGGCTTAGCCAAAAGATTTAAGAAAATGGAGAAACTGAAAACACTAGGAACTCTGGAAGAATCTGAGTACGGAATAGTTTTAAGTTGTTCTGAATTCTGCAAATACAGCACTAAGAAGAACATTGAGTACCTAAATAATTAAAGTTTATCCTCTTTATTGAAACAGTCCATGTTTGAGAATTCGTGCGAGTTTTAATGTTTAATTAAGGGATTTAAACATTGTTTTAAGTGAAAACTCCATGGAACCTTAACTATAGGCCCACTAGGTCACCTCCATAATATATTCATGTTGGGAGATCCAGGACCTAGCTTTTATAGAACTCAGTTACTACAAACACACAGTTCAAATATCAGTCACAAGCATGTGAAAAATCAATTTACAAGGAGATGAAAAAATAAATGTTCTAGGAGATAGGATATGCTAATGAAAATTAGTGTAGTATGTTTGCTTTTTGTCCACGTCCAGGTTTTGGTTTCACATGCAGCAACTGCTGAGACATGTTTGTTTAGTGATTAAAAAAGAAAAAAGATTAAGCAGCAACTTTGAAAAGCCCTGTGCAGATAAAGATACGCCTGTTTTATAAGCAATTACTTATTTCTTATTAATGGAATGTAAACTGTTTTCTCTAATTTTCCCAAAATTTGCACATTCAAGGGGAATGCAACTCAAAGGATGAAATTCATACCCACAACACCAGGAGATGAGAGTAAACCTCCAGTCCAGCCTATTTAATATATTCAGTTGTACAATACAATATCCACGCAGAGCAGATTAAACATTCTTTAAAAAGTATACATAAAAATATCTCTTACAAACATGTTATTGCCACGTTCTACAACACTGCAAAACACTGACTCCAGGCTAGGCTGCAACACAGCCCACAGCTGCTGTTGGCCGAGAGTAGAGACGGGCTTTGTGCTGGTCTCAGGTGGCCGAGGAGCTAGGGTGACTCTCCATCATCCACCTATCCCAGGGCCTCCCTGGGGTAGGGAATGGATTTACTTGAGTTGTTCCAACCAGCACTGAGAGCGCATGTTGGCTTCACACAAAAGAGCTACATGAAAAAACAAACGCAGTGCTTTGAGACACCGAGCGTTGAAGATGGAGGTATTGTTCATATCAACATCACTACACGTTGTTGAAAAAAAAAAAAAAAAAAGACAAATTGAGGAACATCTCAAGTATTTGGGCAAGCAGGATCTGTGCTAGATTCAGACGGACAAAGCAAGGTTCTCTAGGTGCCGGTAAGTACCTCCCTGTAATAACAAATTCACAATCCCACACCCAGAACCTAAAAATGAGGGTGCTAGGGGGAATTACGAATGCTAGGCTTGCTTGTTAGCCTCCAAGTTTTTGTACAGGGACTGTGTCTGCAGGGACGACTGAATCCCTGTATCCACAGCATTTGACAGCACTTGGATATATGCCTCCTACTAGAGACTAAAATGAAAGCTATATTTTAGAGCTCTGGAAAAGCAAAACAAAGCCTGCAGCTTGTGTTTATAATATTTCTACCTATCTAGATGCACTTCGCCAGCTCTGTGTTAAAGAGGAAGGTGACGGGGGTAAACAACACACCCCCAGAATTGTTCTGGTTTTTTTTTGGTCCCCGTTTCTTCAGCCACGAGGTGCTTCCCTTTTGAAGGCTGCTAACAGAACCCTGCATACGCAGAGGACGGGATAACGCCGCGGAGAGGGGATAAAATGGGCACAGACATTACAACGCGCAGCCAAAATACTTCCTTGGTTTGAACCCTTTGCAGCTGTAGCGAGGCTCACGCGTGCTGACTTCAGTGAAACGCCAGAAGCTGAGCAATCTGTGCTGCTTTCTATAACGCTTCAAAAAATGCAGAGTTCTTCAAAAAAAAAATAAGTTTAAAAAAGCCTTTTCCGGTTTTTAACATTTTAAATGGGAGCAGTCGGAAGCGTTTGAGGCCTCCCCGCAAGTTTTTGAAGATCAAGGAGAGAAGGGGTTAAGCCCCGAAGAACAGAGGAGCAGCAGAGCAAATCTGACTACGTGTTTGAGAAAGCCCGTAAAATGTTACAAGCAAAACAGGAAAGCGGGCGTTAATAATGCATAAACCGAAGGAGGGGAGAGGAGAAGAAGAAGAAGGAAAAAAAAAAAGCGAAAAATCTCCCCGTTTAACAGCACGAGGCTTTTATCCTTGCAGCTGAAGCGATCTGAGCCGTGCCCGTTACCGCGGCGGGAGCAGGCGGCGGCGCGGCCCCTCAGGCTCGGGGCCCGGCCGGGCGCTCGGTGCCGGCCGCCGCTCGGCGGAGGCCGCTGCCCGCCCCGTCGCCCTGGCAACGCCGCCGGAGCGCCCGGCTTCAAAGGCGGCGCCGTCCTGTCAGCCGGCCCGGGGCGCCCCGGCAGCACCGGGGGGGGGCCCCGCCGGGCGGAGAAAATGCCCCGCGGGGTCAGCGGGCAGCCCCGGGAAGGGAGAGGGGGGCCCGAGCAGCCGGCCTCTGGTTTTAGATTTTAGTGGGGATCCAGCGTGGGGCGAGGGGAGGGGGCGGTTTTCGCTTCTGTTTGTGCTGAATTAAAAGCGCAGAGACGCGCAAGATGGATTCGGTGGAGGAAAACGCTCGCAGGGAAGGAGAAGGCTTTCAGATATGTAGATCTTAGCAATAAACAACAGCAGTAACGCAGAAAAATGGAGATTAGCTTAGCCCATGTGCTCTTGCCTCATCAATACAGCCGTACCAAGCGTGACAAAGATGCCCACGCGGAAATCGATGCGTGGTGCGGGCCTCGCCGCCCAGCAGCAGGAGGGCACGCTGCCCAGCAGCCACCGCTTCAGGCCCCGATGTTTTTATCCCGCCTGCTTCACCCAGGCCTCACAGGGGAGCACGGCTCTGCCCCTGGGGCCTCAGACCCTCAGGAGTTGAGCCCCTTGCTTCCCTCCCCGCTGGTCACGAAGTACCACAGGGCCCCGCAGTGTTCAAAGACACCTACATCCCAGATACCACAGTACGCTGCCTCCTTTTCACCACAGGAGCAGCCACGTACAGCCCGTCCCGTCGTGGCACTGAGCTGTGCTCTCCCCATCCACAGTGTGACAAGGGGCAGCGCTTGCTGTTAGGTCTGGTCACCCATCCTGGTAAGGCTGGGATGCACACAAGCACGAGCTGGGACTGGTGCTTGAACCCAGCCAGCAAACCCAGACGGAGCTTGTGGGATACATTAAGCAGCCTGATCTGCCCTTGGCTAATCACGAATGCATAAGCTTTGGGGGCTACAAAACCCAGCTTCTGACAAAACTGAGCCCATGGCATCTATTTTAGAGCATGCAGGAATCTGGAGCCTGTGATAAATTCAAACGCACAGAGCTTATGCACGATGTCTTAGTATAAACAAGGACTGCTTTTCTAGCAAAGTTAAAGACTAAATATAAGAGGAGGGTTGCGTTTTTATTTTAACTGAATAATTTTTTAAAAACCTTCACGTAGCTGTTCATGTTTTGTTTCCAAATTACATTTTTCGTGGATGTGGGTGGTGAGGAAAAAAAGAGTGTCAGCCTATAGGTGCTTTAATTACATTTCAAACCTGTAGTGTCACTGTACACTGTAAGTGACAGAAGATAGCTCTTACCCTGAGTGGCTAGCTGACTACAGCCCTCTGACCACATCTCCATGGAAATGGAGGTCAAGCAATCAACATTATTATACAGGAGGGGAAAGTTCATTTTTTCTGGCAAAAATAAGGTAAAGGTTCTACAGGATTTACTTCAATCTGACCTGTACTGCTGTGAAAACAGGCATTAAAAAGCAGGCACTAGAAACCACTACTTGATTTTTTTTTTTATTTTTTGAACAGGTTCTTCTTCTGTAATCTAACCAGTAAAAAATTAAAGAGCTCAAGTGTTCGTAAGTATATGTAAGAAGTGCCTTTCATGGGATCTGGTATGTGACCTCTGTCTCTTTGCAGCTGAGCAAGACTGCTCCATGGGCAGCCTAAACAGGCCCTCGCACCCCATGCTGCAGTCCGACTGCCAAAGAGCCCTCTGGCCAGAGGCAGATGAAGTCTTCCAGAGCCAAAAAAAAAAAATATCTGTACTTTGTCATACCTCAGAATAGGAACAAAAAGGCTGTTACTGTGATTTCCAACAGGACAAAATGTCTAATGAGCCACACCGGAAGAATCGGCAGTCATTTAAAAACACCAGTATGGTATATATACAGTCTTCCTAAGCCTTCTATAAAGGCAAAAGCAAAACAAAGGAAGAGTGAAGATCGAGGGAAAATGGACTAAGAGAGAATCCAAATGAAGCCACAACTATGAGATGTTACTTATTAAAAAAAAAAAAAAAAAAAAAAAAACCAAAAACACAGATCCTACAATTTTATAGCCCTGTTTCAATATATCCTGGAGAACTGTGCTGAAAATTGCACTGAACAACTTTCTTTTTTCCTACTTTCATGTAGGCATCTAATGATACAATAAACAAAGAGGATGGGAAAAAAATTAGGCTTTTATAAAGTTTTCATTAAGCACTATTATTAAAATCTTGACATGGTCTGTAAATTAAACAAGGGAAAGAGAATCTGGAGTTTTTCTTCTGTCTCCATTGCAGCATGGTATGAAAAGCTGGTAAGGCTTTCAGTTCACTATAAAAGTCTAAAATGGAGGGATAACATTTGGCGTTGTTATAACCCATAACATACTAGTTCACTAGGGCTAATGTGTGCACTTAATCCATACACCATTTTATCTACCTATATAATCTTGCAAAGTTATTTTGATTTCACAAGAGAATCTAAAAATCTCAGATCGCTTTCAGTTCCTTTATTCCCATACTTGCGGAAAACAAGTACTGGCTACTCTCTAGTTTGCAGTTTAATAAACAAAACCAGGAATGCTTCAAACCTCTTTCATTACCTTTCATACAAAAGGTGCTCATCATTTATGGTAATATAGATGTACACATGAGTGAGTGTACATCTTACAATGCTATGATATGAAATAAGCTTTGTTCTCTTAACTAGGTCCACTGCTGCGTATTCAGCAAACCTTTATAAAGCTTACAGATGCATAATGTATTATTACATGCAAACACATAAATACATAATCTCATGTATGCTTATCTTTATATAACTTCCCAAATGTTAGCTTCAATAATATAGTAGAAGACACACTATTAAGAGAATTTCCCTTTTGAGAGTGAAAGAAAAAAAACATGTTCAGTTATAAATTCATGCCACTTAACTAAGATGTGAAATAAATGATCCAGAATGACATATTTTTCTATACTAATGCAATTATTCAAATGTGCATCAAAATTCAGGTCCTCATTCTAATTTAGCACAATAAGTCTCATTTCACAGGTTGAGATGATTAAAAGGGTCATCTGCAATTGTTTGCATGGAAGGAAAGAGATCAAAAGCCTAAACACTGCCAACTGAAAGTAGCCTTCTCCTGATGTTACCAGCTTTTCTATCTTGATTTCAACACGTTACGATGTTTCACTCCCTGAAATGACATTGCCAATTCAAACAGGACCCTCAGTCGGGTGGGACTGGTGCTGTGTTTGGAATTACGGGGAAACGGCACCTATTAATCTGTATGGCATTAACGAAAACTGATGCAGTAAGTTGCAGTGCACCACAGTGCACACAGCATAGACTGCAAAAGCCATCGTGAATAGTCTTTAAGGGAAGACTTCACATGAATCTAACACAGCTCCAGCAAAGGAAGGAAAATTTAAGAGAATTAAGCGTTACAGAAGACATTAGATTTCAAGAAAGCACAATGGAGAAGAATTGTAAAAACAGTTTCAAACTATAGAAAAATAAAGCAAAACACGTGAATGGCCTCACATTACAGGACCAACTTCACTGGGATTCCAGCATAGCACTACCAAACAAGTAACACATGACAAACACCTAGCATTTGCACTGTGGCTGTACCCAAATCCCTGGCAATTGTAGATACACCATAAACAGTAGAAAAGCACTGTGAAACCTTAACACCACGAGCGTGAACGCACTGACACCTGCTTGCACAGAAACAGGACCACTCAGAAGCAAGCCTCGGATCAAAGGCTAGTCATGTTTTTTTTGGTTTTTAAAAGGAGAGTTGCAACAATAGCACCAGAAGCCAGCTCATTCCAAGTAAGCAGGGACGGATGGCAGAAGAAAAAGAAAAGGCATCTACTGTTAGGCTTCAGATGTTGCTGGCCGGAATGAGGTACTGTGTTTAGTCAAGGTTATAAAGCTGAGGTCACCTCTCTGGACAGCTGGTGAGACCAAGTAAAGGAGTCATTCTAGGAGGAAAAAAAATATCTTATCTTACAGGAGTACTTGTGGTAAAAATAAAGGAAAAAAAAAAGCACAATTACAGTGTCTCAGGTACTTCCTGAAATGGTATTCCAGTAATACTCTTCTGTCTTACTTTCTGTTTGGCAATCCCAAAGTTCACATAGGCATGAACAAAAAATATGGGCCAGTGAATACATTAAACTTTGGAATTTAGAGCATGCTATCAACTCAAAATATACAAATAGCAAAACAGATGAGGCATGCACGCCTTTATACAACAACATGTATGTACACACAGTGTGCAAAATATTCCAAAAAAAAAAAAAAAAAAAGAAAACAAATCCAAAAAACAACCAATCACCCCCAGGAAATCCAAAGCCCCAACCATTTTCGAATGAGATTCCTAAATCCAGAACCTAAAGGGACGGACTTGGAAACTGAGGCAGGCCAAAAGGACAGCTGCTGTAGCAGGTAGGTACCTCTGAGCCATGCATGCAGAGGCACCCGCACCGCAGCAGCTCCTGGCCCTGCACGTTTCAGTAACGTGGGGGGCTCCGGCTCACCCCCCATTTTGTGCTGCAGGCCGCCACAAGTGCAGGCCAGTTGCCCTGCTATGTGGGTGGCAGCCTCTGAGGAGGGAACAGCTGGAAGGGAAATATGCTTCAACCACCCAGACTTGATCTAGTTTCTTTAATTCTTGAGTCAAAATCAATACTGCCTTGGTATTCGGAGGCAAAAAGCACATTGAGGCAATTCCTAATGGCTTCAGAAAAACACTGCAGGAAAAAGCTACTAATACTTTAATATTCCACCTAGGACAATATTGGCCTATTTAAATACAAGTTTTTGCAACATTATCTGCTACTGGGATCTATAATCCCTTATCAGGTTTCCCAAGTAAGTTTCACGTAGAGGTCAGACTAAGTATTTCTTTTTGCATTTCTAAATTTTCTTAGATCCTAAATGAGTGATCTTGTTATTACAGGGATAATGTAACCATTATAAATGCAGAGTGTTTTGAAAACTGAAAACTTGATGGAATAACCAAGCATCTTTTTTTTTTTTACAGTACTTAATGAAATTAGTTTTCATACTTCAATAGCAGCCATAACACTGTTTTTAATATAAATATGATCATCCTATCAAGCAAAACCAAGCAATCCTGTAAAGCACAAAACACAAATGATTAACAACAGGACTGCCTCTTCACATTATGAAGTTTAATTTTTATAGCAACACTACTAAATTCAAGAATCAACTATTTTAGTTTCAGTATTTCGCTTTACCACTACGCACACAGAACAAGCTCAGGGCTGCTCTGCACTACTTTAATCACACTTTTGCCCAAAAATAGGACTTAAAAATGAATATATAGGTGGACTCTATGATGGAATCAGTTTGATCACCTATATGAAAATCCTGGCCCCCGCAGAAGTCAAATGTAAAAACGCACGAACATTGACTGGGCCAAGATTTTCAATGTCACATACACACAAAGCTAAGTTCATCCCTCCTGTAATATCTTGGGGGATATGATTTCAGTGAAGCTGCACTGAGCTCGGCCCACTGTTCACACCTACTCCAGGACATAAACAGGAGGTCATGTCCAGAACCTGTATGAACACCAGCACCAATGTTTTGCACCTCAGAAACGCTCAGAAATACATACACTTGGTATCTCTGCAATACATACGAATTGCATGAAAATTACTCTAGCAATAGGTTTATTACATGGAATGGCAAGAAAAGAGAAATGAGCTAGATCAACCACGCTCGATCTGGAATTAACATGACTAGGAGAAAACAGCAACTTTTTCCAACTCCATGCAGAACAGCTAAGAAAAGCATTTGAGAAAGCTTAGTCACTTCTTTGCAACTTGAGGCTTTTTTCCTTTTATTCCAGGCTTAAACAAAGTTCAGTGGGGCATCAAACTGCCTCAGTTTTAAATTACAGTCTGTACTTTAAAATAGAATGCATGCACCACATGTTCCTGAAGCTAGAGGGTGGGAGTGTTATTCACTGAAAATTGAAGGCTTGTTGAGTCAATAATCTTCTTTCACAGAGTAACAATTTTCAGCTAAAATTTCTTGACCCAAACAAAGGAAAACAAGATCATTCAGTTATTTTACAACACTGCAGAAAAAGAAAGGAAAGCGGGAAAGAGGCACACCAGTCTTATCCTACTTGGTGTAAAAACAATGGAGAATTTAATTCACAAGTATTACATGTGTTTCCTTCTTGTTCATGGTTTAACATACTGCCAGTTATTTTCAGATGGAGACACAAATAGCACAGAACTACAGGACACAACTGCTACCACTGTTCTATCAACTGCACACTGCTTTTACCTCCTGTGAGTTACCAGGGATCCATTTACAGATTTTCCCCCTCTTTCTTCTTAAACCAGAAACAACATCCTGGATTTTAAAGTATCACTTAAATTTGAATCGAGTTTTCTACTTTTGCTTACCTGCTTACCTTGACATGGTCTGCAAAGTAAGACTGTTGCTGTACCATCTCTCTTTTTATGATGATTTCTCCTTACCAGAGGGGCTACAGTGGTAATTAATGTTTACATTATGGTAGTGCCCACACCCTCCACCATGATTAGGGCTTACTGAACTAAGCTCTGTATAAATGTCACCAGAGTCCTTCATCCCAGCAGTTTAACCTCCGAGAAAAGAAGAGGCATCTCCTACCAACTCTTAACTACAGTTACTCTAATTATACTGGAATCTCTTTTCCTGGTCTATAAAGACTTCAGCCACCAATGGCACTTGTTCAGGGAGAACTCTTCTTGATGGAGACGATTTTCCAAGCTACTTCATATTCTGGACATTAGACAGGGAGTGTGGATTCCCAAACCTTTCCATGCATTTCCACGTATATGAACAGCATGCTAGCTGTTGCTTTGTTTCACATAAAGATTGCTCTGCCTCCATGAAAAGACCCAGTGAAAATGTGATATCAGAATTAACGTGTGAGCACCGACATCTAAGTGACCTAGGAAAGCACCAGTTCCCTCCACTCCAGATACAGCCTTCCACCTTCAACACAGCATGACCTCCAGTAAGCATGATACAACGCCCAAGCTAGCTGACAAGACCGAGGCCGTGATTTCGCTACAGCTTACTCTGACCGAGCCGTCTTCTGCCTGTTTAGAGCCCTGTGACTGCTGTGGGGCAGGACTAAGAGCACTGTTTTGCCACCACATCTCAGCCGACAGGATGACAGCATCTCAAACCCCTCCAGCAAGACCACACAGTCCTTTAGGATGTGGCTAAAACCAAAGCTGTTGCAGTCCCACTCTCCCACCGTACCTATACATTCCCATCTCCCCCTCCGCGGTACCAGGGATGCTCACACAATTACAGTGATTCAGCCAAAAACTAACCCAGAAATAAGATGGGTGATTATTTCTGAGCTGGGCCTGTTCCCGAGTCGCAGCAGTGAGGGCGGAGGAGGTGGTAGGGCGCAGCGGGCGCCCTGTGGGGCACACGGCAGGGCTGCAACCGCCCGGACTTACAGCAGCTCAAGAACCTCACCCACAGGTTGCAACAAGATGAAATCGGCAGAAACCCTGGTTTCAAAAGTCTGGCAGCCTTGGGTAGGCCGTTTGACCTCACACCCCCAAGAACCACGCTTGGTGCTGAGCACGAAAAGGACCTTATTAAAGCAAAGTAATGGCAAAAAAAATATGTCTATCTGAAACGGCTTTCATACTGATGCCAATAAAAAATTAAATTCACCCATGTTTTCCGCCCTTCGTTCTATCAGCACAATCCAACAAGAACATTTACAAAATTACTCATTAAAGGCAAAACAAAGTATTAGTCTTCACAGACACACACAGCCTATACTGACATAAGCTCCTTTACTGCAACAACAAATTTGCAGATATATCATTTGGAAGGTTTTTCCCGTAAGTCTGTTCTATCTTTGTCACAATAGCAGAAATGTGTATTTGGCTATTATCCCTTAAATCTCAGTAAATATATTCGGTAGTAGCTGTTCTCCAGACAATTGCATTCAGGCTTCTCCCCCTTTATTCCTCCACTCTAACTGGGAACAGTTTCTGTTTATTACTTCCTTTCCTTCACAGAGTACCTAACTCCCATGTTTTCTCAAAAGCCTGAGATTTCCTTCTAATTGTGACCCCAACAAAAGTGCTCGGAGCACTATTCTATGCAACTTTTCATTTGGGCTCTCAGTGACTCCACATGGTTAAAGACCTCCAGGTCAAACCTTTCAGATATCAGAGCATTTAGGAGAAGGAAAGCAAGCATTGTATAGAATCTGACAGGCCATTAGAAGTAGCTAATAAAGCCATATTTTGTTTGTAGCCATTTGCTACCAACCCACATTACAAATTTGTCCGCTTTGAACTTTATGGGAACATTCATGCCAGGACTTTTATATACAACGTGTGAAGGAAACGGAACAACTATTGAGCTGTTTAGCTGTGCTTACTGTGACACAAACCTGCTGAAAAAACTCTCCAAAAGGATGACACAAGTCAGCACTCAGTGCTGCAGAAAGTGGCCAGCTCCTCTTCAAATTCATCAAAGGGAAACTCTTTTTTCAAAGCCACATCAGAGAACACCATTCAGCATTTAGTGTTACATCTCTTTTGTTGTTTTTAAACATTCGTATAAGCTCACTATGTAGCTGCTGTGACTTTACACAATGCCCTTAAGAAATAAAAAGATAACGGGCAAATTGTATAAATATCAGAATACCATGAAACAAAACATTACCAAATTTTATTAAAAGCTTAACACCACTATCATTTCAAGCTTCAATATACAAAGATGACTTACTGACTACCCTCAAGAACAGCATTATCTTGAAAGCAAGTTTAAGAAGCCACATTTCGCATTCCAAACTGACACTATAGCTAGGAATGAACTAAATGAGGAATAGTGATCACAGGCTTTCATAAGCAGCTGAAAACTGAATACAGACCCCTTGCTCAAGGGGAGAAAAAAATACTTATATGGTCAAGCTATCCTCGCTCCCAACAGAATTACATTAAAGTCTTCATCGTGCTCACCATATTATGCATGTATGGACTATTCCTAATTTCTAAGGCATTTTCCTGGGAAGTAAGGAAGTTTGCTCACATTACTAAAAAACAGTGTCACCGTATGTGAAGGGTTGCAACTGTATTTAGATTTGGAACAAAAACAAACCACAAAATGGTAATACCGCTCATCCCCGTCCGAACAGCAAGGTTTTTCAGTATATAAGTGATCTATGGATTAAAGCTTTTCAGTAGTGAAGTGCTTGAATAACAGCATTTAGGACAAACCTACAGTTTAAGCTACATGGCCAAAATGGTTAACATTCACTGTTAATACCACACCAGCTTACTCATACCTAGAATAATAATGAGCTACTAAATATACCAAACACTTAGGGACACAGATAATACCCAACAGTCTGCTTAGATATCATGATGATGGAGGTAGGACAGAGTATGGATTAAAAGTAGGACAATTGTTTAAGAAAAAGCACAGGCAAATTAGAACATTAGCTGATAAATAACTATTTCTATCTATCCTTATAAACACTGTTCATGAAAAACTGAGGTAAAAAGTCCTTTTTAATATTATTCCTTTTAAAGCAGTTAGTTGTTGCCAGAACAGTTCCATGTCCAATAACTACTATTTTTAAAGTAATTGCTACTGTTCACTTTTGAGACCTGTTCAGAGAAATTAGTCTTAAAAAAAGGCTTCCCTGAAAAACGGTCAAAATTAATACTAGTTCAAAGCAAACGGATAGCTCTTCTCACACCAGTTTTCATAGCTTCTCCTGAAGCATACATGTTTTAACATCATGTAAAGAAAGAATTTGTGGCGTATGTACTCTCCTAGGTGCCAAAGAGATAAACATCTTCATGGCATTTTAAAGTTATTATCCTATTCTTAAGGGTTGACAATAGTGCCATGTGTCAGAGGTAAAATATACAACAGTCTACCAGATTTCACACATACATTCAGTGTCTCGATAAGGTAAACTCCAGAGGAATCCCTGTGCTAACTGGAAATGAATACACACTCAGTGAACCAGGGGAAACATCCTATAGGTTTGCCATACATTATTCTGAGCCAGAGGTCATGTAATTTATGAACAGTTTTCATCTTTCAAGCTGACCGTATTCTGGTTGGTTGAAATTCATGCTGTTTTACTACCAAAAAACAAGAAAATCCCCAAAACAACAGCAGCATACAGAAACAAGTCCAAAGAGTACTTTGTCCATTACAGTGAAATAAGACCTTCAACAACGCAAGTAGCCGCAGTGTCTTTGCGAAGTGTATTAATGTGTGCTGTTTCCCCCACAGCAGAATGCACAGAGCTCAGAAAACTAAGAAAGGTTAGTCCAAAATAATCTTCCAGCCAAACAATCAACCTAGCCAAAGTATCATTACCATTCCCTCTTCTGCACTTCTGACTGTAGTAATAGACCGTAGCAGAATTAACATGTCAAACTCGTTATTTATGCTCAGGGTTTGGAACAAATAACTCATGGCGGCAGTGTTCTAAATCAAAATACACTGAAATCCTTAGAAAAGGGCACAGAAAAAAGCCTCTTTCTCACCAGATTGTTTTGTGCAAGTACAGAATTCCTGAAGACAAATATCAATCCATTTCCTCTATGCAAATACATGTGCACGAACATAAAATGTGGATGTACAGGGATATTTTGGACCAGTAAAACCCTAAGCTAAGTCCACTCATACACAGGCTGTCTGTTCTCCCCCCCACCTTTTTTTTTTTTTTAATAATAATAATTCCGATCAACTTTGTTTATTATTGCTCTTTTCAGTACTTCTCATCCACTTATTCTAGGTGCAATGAGGTCCTACATAAAGTGCTTTCACTTAAAGATATTGTACGGTAACAGAAACATTAGTTTCTTACTGGTAAGCTCGATGGTCTTTCTTGCTGGATTAGATTCAAGTCTTCATGGTTAGGCTTTCCTGGGGCCATAGGGGGTTGAGATCTGGTTCCATAGCCTTCCTGAGACATGTCCTGCAAAAACAGTTGCAACAGAGTTATTAACCTGATTCAGTAATTACAATTAAATGCACATCACAGAAGGGTGAAAATACAACAGCTGAGCACTCATTTTTTATTTTTTAATCACAAGTTTTCACTAGTCACATCTTCCTGATGGAAGTACCAAGCCCACACAGGTCCCACTACGGCTGGCACGGTTCGTGAAGAAATCCCTGCAGCAGGCAGACGTGCCAAGGGGTGGCAGGGAATCAGACCACTGCAACATGGGGCAACGCACACAGACAAGCCTGCTAAATTAATGGCCCCCTTCCACCCTAAGAGAAGCAAGCACTAAGTGGTCAAAACGTTCATCCTACTCTTTGATGAAATACTGAGCCAGGTGGAAGGACTGGACTTGAAAATTAGATTGTAACCATGCTGTGTAATCAGATGCCTGTAGCAACCCTGGATTTACCATCAGTACTACTGACTTTCAAAAGCTGCCTGTCAAAGGGCGGCAGAGACGACAGTCGCGTTGCATCCGAGTGCTTCGGAGGCAAGTGTATTTGACCAAAAGCAGCTCCACAGCCCGCACCAGCAACTTGGGGATTTTCCTCCCGGTGCAAGCCCAAGCAGTGTTAGGTAACGGCCTGGCACACAACCCACTGCCAAGGGGCTGGGGGGCCACCGAAGAACCCTCTCCCACCCCACAAACTTACTCGACGTGCAAGATACTTGCCCATTGCAAAGCCTTAGGTTCAGGCTCCGCTGTAGCTGCTATACTTCACATTAGCTGCTCCTGCACTAACTTCTTCAAGGAAAACAAAGTGCAAAACCTACTTCAGCATGGGTAACTGGCAAGGAAAGTTGAAGAACCAGTTCCCGACTGTTAGAAAAAGATATCACTCCTTACTGTTTTTTCTTTATTGTTTTTAAATCATTCGATTCTCTTCTCCCCCTCCCCGCACACCGGCGGTGCAATTTGCTCAGGCCGTCCTCTCACGGCCTCAGCTTCGGTCAGCGCCTGCGAGCGGCCAGGCGGGGGGCACGGGGAGGGACATGGAAGTGTCCCTGTCACCCCCTCCCCCACCCGCACCGTGAAGACTCCATTGCTGCTGCTGGCAGAGTGCTGCTCTTGCAGTCCGGTGTCCCTATCGGTGCAAGTTACTGCTCGTACACAGGCTGCGCAGGCCAGCCGGCCTGCAGAGCAGGAAAGCTTTCTGCCTCAGTTTGAGCCCTGCTCCTGACAGGGAGAAACTTGTTAATGATAGCACCGTTTCCGTCCGGCTCCTTCCATCGCTTTGGGCTCTCCTGAGTTACTTCAGGGGGTGCCGAAAACTCAGCGAGGCTCAAAACAAAACCCGGCGGAGCTGAGAGGATGTAAACCCAACGACGAACGATCCGGTCTGCGAGCCTGTGCCAAGCGAAATCAAGCAGCACTTAAAAGGCCAGCACTTCAATGTGGTTACCAGCAGAGGGTAACAATTAGGCTTAGGGGTGACAAAGGCTGCTGGCTGAATGATGATTATCCCCGGTGACCCCCCGCGCGCCCCCCGCCCAGATCTCCACTTGTCACACAGCTCTCCTGCTGCGCGCACCAGCAGGTTCCTGTGGATTAGCAGCGAGGTTTAAAACCAACAAACGGCACAAGGCCGCCATTCAGCAGCCTTCACCCTGCCACAAAGGAGGAGAAAGGTGCAGGACAGCTTCACAATGGGCAAACAAATGAGCAAACCTCTGCTTTCCCCTTTATTTCACAACACACGCGCACTCGCGCGCACGCACACGCCGGTTGTCCCTGCACAGACATCTGCAACAAACCCTGCCACCTGAGGTCTGCGCTTCCAGCTCGCCCTTCTGCTCGCTCCCCTAGTTCTTTACAAACATGCAAAGTACAAAAAAAGAACCGCTTGTTAAATCACCAACCGAAACAAAAGAAAAAAAAAACCACCAGGAGTGGTGAAAAAAGGATAAAGGGAGTATTCCACTTAGGAGACATCATTCTAGAAATACAATTATTTCATTTTCCATACAGACACTACAGGCGTAGGACTTTTTTTTTTCCTGTGAAGCAAAACATGTTTTGTACATTGAGAAGTCAAGAGCTATTATTCCTGACAAAGTACCAAGCACGGGTTTTCCCACATTTGCAAGATTTTACTTGAAACCTCACTTCCTACCGAAGCTTCCAGGGGAGGGAAGGGAGAGAGCAGAGACACTGTGCTTTTCCCCGAGAAATACTGCATGTTGAATGGAATTTACTTTTACCTGGGTATTTGAAGACTATCTGTGGAGCATCTTTGCACATGCTGAGTGCACATAAAAGAAGCTGGACACGGCAGCCTTTGTCTTTTTAAATGCGTAACGTTCACAGTGCCTCCCCTTCTGACTGCTGAAAAACCAAATCTATTTGCTCAATTCTCTATTAGGTTTGGAAACAAATACTGCAGACATCTGTGTTTGTTATGATGGGGATACCTGTGCACTCCAAGTAGGGCTGAAATCACATCCCATTTCCCTATATTCACTATAAAGCCATTAGATACTTTGATGACTGGAAACTTGGAAAGTAGCTCTTGAGAAGTGAAAAATCGGTCTGCTCTCTAAGTTTCAGACACAGGAATCTCCCAGAAGAAATGTGCATGGGGCTATGTGAATAATTTTATGTGTTTATACATATGCAGTGTCCAATAAAAACAGTTCATTTATATAATAAACATAATGACGATTAAATAATAGCATGTTACACTAAGAGGTTGGCTTCAAAACCAAAACAGTGCTTAATATCATTCTCCCTGAAAAACGGAGAGAGAAAATCCCCACCGTCTTTCTTCAGTTTTTCTGTGTTTGAAAATTTTGTTAACATTCAGCATATTACAGACTAGATAAAAAGATTTTGAGAGATAAATAAGACATAAGTACAGAGGTATTAGGGTAAATTGTCCGTCACTGAAGAAATGCACGGAACTGGCAACACTCACTTCCAGTTATGAAAGGTCATTTTTCTTTCTAGCATCTAGGAATGGATTTGTCAGGGGGCGAAGAGGAAACATAAGGGGAAGGGGAACGTGTTGCCACATGTGCGCTATAGCCATGGCTGAGAAGTCCCTCATTGGTACCGAGGCTCAATCTTCTCCCAGGATCCCTGTGGTTTTGTTTTTCTTTTCCTTTGACTCCCAATATTTTATCCACCAATGATATCAGATTTCAGGGCAAAGCTTCTGATTTTTTCTAATGACTCACAGAAAAACCTTCCTCCCATAGAAGACAAGTATGTGTGTGACAGAGAAATCCAGGCTTTCATAAACAGAAGGCTACAAGTTTCCACTCAGAACTTCCCAACTTGGCACAAATCCAATCATATCATAGCTGTTACAGCACAAACTGTCAACAAAGTTGTAAAATAACTAAAAGCAGGGTTTCCCCCATCAGATTTTAGAAAAGACACTGGGAGAAATAATCAGCAAGTCATAAACATGTACCCCAAAATAGACGAAGTTCAGCCTGTTTTCGAAAAATATTTATACTCTGAAACAGGTAAACCAAAAAAGAAAAAAAATGAACATGCCTATGTGCATAATGCCTAAAACCTACAAAGTGGATAAGCTGTTCAGAAATCAGTCCATGTACAACTATTATATTTGGGCAGTAACAATCAATTGCTCATCACCCATAGAGCCAGTTATTCACCTCCTGCTCATGTGCTTTCTTACCTTGGGCTGCTAACTGGGGTATATGGAGCTCGTGACTTGTGTACTCTTAGGAGTATGGAAGGAAACGGATGGGTATTTTCTTAGCTTTTGTTCTCTAACACTATATTCATTTTACTAACTTTCTGAGTCTCTAATTCTGATGTGGGGTGTCACAGGTTTTGAGGAAAAAAAAAAAAAGGCCTATGTAATGGCCTGCAGGGAAGTCAAAAGCTCCTTGCTCCTGCCTCTCCCATTCTTGGCACTGGGCACCACCACCACCACCTTCCTGTGTTGGGTCCTTACAGGACCGCTTTGTGAAACGGTGCAACTTAAAGCTTGCAAGAAGACTAACCCCCTGCCTCCCAGCTTTGTTTTCTGAGCAGGAATGGCCCCTGGAAGGGTTGGGTGAGAGGAAGAGGTGAAGGAGCCATGAGTCTGGCTCCACCAACCACCAAATTGTAGCCCAGGTCAACAGCACGGCAACCCTTCTGGAGCAGGCCACAGATAGGCAACCTTCTCCTTTGTAATGTGCAATGCTAATAATATAATTAGTGTCATGCTTTCATTCCCTAGCTGGGCCTAGTTTAAAACAAGAATTCTGTCCACATTTTTGTTTCCTATGCAAAACTGAATGAATATAGTGCCGATAATGCTCAAAACCGTGTAGATGGAATGCACACTTGTTTTAAGTTCTGCTAAAGAAATTAGGATCTAATTATGGAGCAGTTTAAATTATTCTTAATGGAAAATGAAAGCATAGGGAAATTATTAATTTTTGGGGAAACCACATTTAAAGAACGGCTGGGTGAGAAATATCATTCAGGCTTCATCCACTTCTACTGCAGTAAATTTCAGAGGGATAACATGACCACCCAGGAAGATAAGTACCACGACGGTTAAGTAGAAGCAAAATAATTTATGGAAAATAATATACTACTTTTCAATTTGAAGAACTCATTAAAAACTATTTTAGCTTGTGTCCTTGATTCATTTGGTTGATCTACAAAAGACTTCAAGTGTGAGAGCGCTGAATTCTACAGCAATGTGACAACAGCAAAATTGAAAGCAAATGTTCATTTTTCCCCCCACATCACTTGAGAATGGAGGTCAGGACCCAGTATAAAAGCCAGAAGAAGCATACAGCCCTGCTATACAAAATTATTTTCCTCATCTCTGAAGGGACACTATGGAAGAGGAAAGAGGCAAGTCATATCTCATTGGACACAGAAAGACATTCCTTCTTATCACTTACCAAAGTAACCGTTTGTGCTGTGATGGTAAATACCCACCAAAACATTTCTCCTCCCTTCCACCTTCTGATGCAAAAAGCTGCAATAAAAAAAATTCCGTACCTGAACAGTGGCATGTCTCCCTCCACACGGCCAACTTCTAGCCCAGCCATGATCCCTGAAACATTACCTCCTAAGTCGTACACTCCGACAGCACAAAGCACCAAAGCACAGCCAACCTGCTGGAGCTATATTGCAGGTAAGGCTGTACTCAGAAAAAAAGTGTTATGCCCAAGGGCACAAGCAACACCGAGGCTCACGCAAGCAGGCAACAGAATGCAAACCTGTGGGGAATGGTCCACTAAGGACAAAAGAGCAGAGGGGTTTGCCCGAATCTCAGGCAGATGGTCTGCATAGGTCCCACAGGGTGTAGATGCTGGGTCAGGAAGAAATGCATATATATGTCTTGAACTTTGACCTTTACGAATCAGAAAGGGGGGGGAGGGAGGTGGGGGGGGGAGGAAGGCAAAAACAAACAAAGCTTTAAAGAAAAGGAAACTTGTATCTTGCAGCTGTGCAAGGTACTGTGCAAGCACTGTGCACAAGCCAGCGAGCAAGTCTCTTAAGTGCAGAGACAGAACAGGTGATGGCAGGAAAAAAAGGATTTGGTAGGTCCCATGCCAACAAAACCACTTTAGGTTGATTACCAGTGCAGTCCAGTAATCCCCTTCAGCGTGATAGTCTATGTTTAGGTGATGAAGTAAATAAACCCTTCTCATAATCAGAATATGTAGATCTCAGCCCGCTACCACCACCTGAACAGAGACAAAGAGAGCAGCTGTCCTGAGGTACAGCAAGCACCTGGAGAAACTTGGAAAAGCTGCAGTTTCGATGTCTCAGGCATAGAGCAGTCACCATCAGTAAGACATCTGATCTTCAGTGTAATTAATGCCGCCCCTTCCAAGATATCTGCAGTTTCATTCAAAACAGTTGTGCTTCCTAGATTTCTTTTTTTTAAGCTAATCCACATACGTCTACAACAACGGGAACACCATTCTGTCCCTTCATGATCCCCCCTTATCACAAATTGATAAGCGAGTTAAGTCTCAAGGCACAGGAGAGAGAAGAAAAAAACTGTACTTGTAGCAGCCAGAAGTTGGTGCAAATTATAATTATCTCAGCCTCAATCACGTATTTGCTTACATATGTCCATAAGCCATCTAAACACTCAGGAAGTCATTAGAAACTCAGGCTACCAAACTATGGAAAGTTTTCCCCAGCAGAATACACTGAAAGCACATTAAACGCAGACAGGGTCAAAAAAAGTCTCCCACATCTGAGGAAGAACATTATTTGTTTGGACAGGGTAGCTTCCAGTCACATATCAGGTAATCTGAAACAGCTAACAAGAAAGATGGGTCCCTCTTCCTAAACACTCTAGTCCATTTTTACATATGTCTTGCCTGTATGGCCTCCAGGAGCCGCGTTAAGCTAATGATGCAGGAAGAGCTCAAAGATGAAACCCTTCTCTGAAGCCCTTATCTTGCTATTCTCCTTCCCCCACTATTGCATTCCACGGATCACAGAGCATATCAGTAGTGGATTTAATCAGAGACAAGGCATTTCTTCTAGTTTTATTCTCTCGTAACATTCCGCATGAAAAAAAAATGTGCAAGTTTGGTGTTTGTATTAAAATGTGACTGTTTAACATTTCACAGCCTGATAAATGGCTGTCAATTCTTAATTTACAGGCCAAAAAAAAGGTACAGCTTCTTTGTTCTGCAGACATGATGTTCAAGTATGAATGAGGAGATGAGAGAAAACCTGAAGATGCAATCTGAGAACTATAAATATAACTTGGAAGTAAGAGGTAAAGCAAGCCTTTTATTTCCATGAATTTCCCCATGTTTAGAGAGCCTTTTGGACTTTTCCTAAAAAACCCTACGAGGCTGGGCAGTCCAACCACGCTTTCATTTTCTACACCCAGTATTTCCTTTCCCTGCCCATCCTTTAACTGACAGAGCTATATTTAAAAGAAAAACAAACAGAGAAAAAGAGCGTTGGCAGTTGGTTGGTTGTTGTTTTTTTTTTTTTTAAAACTTTCTATTCTTTCTATTCATTTGGGACAAGCTACCACATTAATGCGATGACTTACAGATTTTGTGCCATCCGGTGTCCTGCCCTGCCAAACTACTCCTTCCTAACGCTCAGGGAGGGACGCGCTCTTCGGCAGGCCCGAGACGCCAAGCTGGGCCGAGACCCCCGGACGGAGCTGGAAGCGACAGGAGGCCGGAGCGGGGCAGGATTTGAAGCCTGCCCTTTCCTCAGAGGCGGCGCTGAGCCGGGGGGCCGCGTGCCCCAGAGGGCAGGATTCGGCCCCAGACGCCCGCCGCGGCGGAGGCGGCTCTCGGAGCATACGGCTGGCTGGCAGAAACGAGGTCAGGGACTGCCCGCAGCTTACAGCGGGGCTGGGGCCCTGCCGCCAGCTTACGGAATAAAGAGAAAAGCTGCTCCCCGAGCAGCTGCTACCTCCGGGCCAACCCAGCGAGGTACCCGAGGAGGAGACTTCCGCACTCGAGGCTGGGAAATATTTCTGCAGCGTTTTCTTTGGGGCACGGCAGCGTGAGCCAGGACTTCACCCGAAGGCTCAGGAAAACCTGCGACTCCGTAAGGAAGGGCTGCACACAAAACATCACTGCGGTCACACAAAAACTGAGTGGTGAGGGGGCTTTGTTTGCTTTTGTTTTCTCTCTTTTATTTTTTCCCCCTAAATATAAAGCTCATTATGTGATAGACAACACCTACATCACAGTCCAGTGCAATCCGTTATGTCATTCCCTAATACTCCACCACAGAGTCTCTTATAAGAAATGACCAACATGAGGCTTACCCACTACTCATCAACGGGAGAATCGCAAGGGAAGGAAGTGAAATTCAGATGCGGAAAAGCCTGCAAGAACCCTGGTGAAGAGGGTTTTCTCAGCTGGACTCTGCCATCTGAGTTAACTTAAATTTTTGGAACGTGAGAGGGTTAGCGTGGGACATGTGGGGCTACTGGAGGTAGGGCATTAGCTGCATTCCTCTCCGCTCTTCCTCCGCAGTCCTTGAAGAAGGAGTGCCTGCAAAACAATTTTTAAACCCAGCCGCCACATGGAAAAATGTCTTAGTCCGAGGAGTGGAAAGAGAACAGTAATTTACAGAGGACAATAATTTACAGACATAAGCACCTAGCTGCAGGAGCAATCCAACAGACTGCACAATACGAAAGTTTAAACCAACAGAGGTGAACCATTTCTTTCATCTCTGAGGTAGAAAAGTCTTCACCACCATTGCCACAACCACAATTTTTTCAATAAAAAGTATTCCCAACTGGGCTGGCGTTGGGAGTGGCAGAGGACAGGGCTGTGGAGAACAAGCGATGAAAACTTAAACCTCAGCTGTGGCCAGACCACTGACCATTCTCTAACACATCCCTGAAAACAAACAAACAAACAAACCAGTGAGATTCGCTGAAAGTTGGTAAAGGAGTGCTAGGTAATAAAGGAAGAGGAAACCTTTTTTTTTTCTTCTTCTGAGGGTGAAAAGCAAGACCTTTGTGAATTCTGTAGGCAGACACCCAAAACCATAAAACCTTATACCTGTATTTCATTTTCTACCCCAAAACATGCATGTGGAACAGGGGTTGTAGATTAGATGGGTACTTGGCAATCAGGAAGAAGTCATAGGAAGAGGTGGAGAGAGAGGCTGTACTCTCTCATAGCTTGATTTACTGAGGGACAGCTCACAAAGACCAGCGGTTTTTCTCCTCTCTCCACCAAGCAGTTTTGTCAACACGTACAGATAGCTTGGTTTTGAAGCGGTATCTTATTCACCTTGATTTGCTGTTTCATTCTCTGGTGGTCACACCTGATCGCAACAACGAACAAACCCTCTAAGGTTTCAGCTGCGCATTCCAAATCCCGCTATGGTAGGACAGAAATGCAGTAAAGGGGAAGTACACGGAAGGATAATGAATATATATTAAATATATGCTGACCTATATTCAGATAATACATTGTCTTAACAACAAAATCCCAGTTCAGGATACAGAAAATAAAACTAAATATACATACAGCAAACATCTTTGATTACTAAAGAAAATATGAGCAGCAAAAAAAAACCCACAGTGGTAAATTTTATGCCAGGAGATATTAACAAACTTATTTTCCCCACCTCTGAGGAAAATAACGTGTTAATTTAAAGGCCATAAGAGAATATTGCTGCATTGCAACTGGCCATAAGGTGTAATTTACAAGACCACTAAAATCTGAAATATATACTGCTCACATACAAAAAAAAAAAAACCACATCCAGATCTATTAACATTTTTCAGACTTCACAATGTTATCACTTAATTCACTGTACAGTCCCATTCACATTTCAAAATTTTTCTTAGACCGGGATTTGTGCATTTATATTCTAGAACATTTGTGTGGACACATTTGTCTAAAAAGAGCCACCAGATTAATGGATCATAAAGTAAATGACTATTATGTGATCAGGTATCTTTTGAAAAACTTACTATTCTGCTTACTATTCTGTTTAACTTACCGCTACATTTCAAAGGTATAGATAAAATTATTTCTGGGATATTAATTTTGGTATCCATAACAGTAAAATAAAATCATCATTGGGTAATAAGGAGAGTGGTAAGGGGAACAACACTAGTTATGATTACTAATCTCCTAAAACAAAATAGTTTTTATCAGCCTGCATTCCAAGAGTTTTACTATCAAGTTAATTAATAGACTCCTACACTAATATCTAAATGCCAAGCAATTAATGGCACTGAACTATAAATGGCTTTGTCTTTGCTCTTGTAGGGTTATTTTATAAAGCAAATGCAATTCTATCACTTCAGTGATTTAATGCAGGCTTTGTGAGGTTAATATTCCCAAGCAGTTGCAGAATAAAGAACTGCTTTAATTAACCTTCTGTGATTTAAATACTGAAAGAAATCAGAATTTAGAAACTTTAAATAATAATGCCACTGTAACAACAATACTACTATTCTGTGGATCAAAGCCAAACCGCTAACTGATTTGAGAACTCTGAAAAACACATTGAAACATGTGCATTTTACTGTATTTGTAACCTTGAAAAAGACTTTTCTCTAGACATAACACTCTACATCCATGATAGATTTTCATGTTTTTTTTTTTGTAGTTAAGGTTAAAAAAGTTTCCTTTCAGAACTATTTACTTATAAATACCGAATTTTTTAGTTTATAAAAAAATATTTAAGTACAGCATCCCCATCTTTTGCGCTTCAATGCTTTGCAGGGATTTTTCCTACTGTCCACTATGCCTGCAAGCTGGTTGCGTGTAAACAACTGGCTGCTTACCAAAAAGGAGCAAACAGGAGTTAAGACCTCCCCTTTTCCCCCCAGACTAGATTTTCTCTCTTTCCATTTAGCAAAGAAGAGGCTCATATTGCCAGTCTTTCTTTATAATACTGAGGGCTAACTTCATTTCAGTACATGGAAAAAAAAAAAAAAAAGCTCATCAGGACTAGGGCCTTTCTTCCATGCTCATCTTACAATCCCAAGAGCTGTGATATGTGCTTACCAGGTTCAGAATGATACAAAATAGGGAATTAAAATTAAAAGCCAGCAGGGTCCAGGCTGCCATGAACTCCACTGCCAAGCGGGTGTGCAGTGTGCTCTGGCCGAGCTCCTCCGAGCAGCCCGCTCACCCTCACCAAGCCCCACTGGCAGCAGATGCTTGGAGAGGTGGACTAACTGCTTTTGTGGGAGAAGAAAGCAGACCTTCACATCCCTCCCTCAAACTGCAGGTGGAAAAGCCCGCTTTCAGCAGAAAATCACTAGTAGGTGAACACGGTAAAAGAATTAAGTGAATGGAAAAATGTCTCCTAACTACAGCTGGGGATCTTTAAACTGCGGTGACAGAATTGTTAGACAATGTAGAAGCGAACACACACATACTTTCATCACGTATGGTACACGGGCTCTGCTTTTGGAAGATTATCAAACAGAGGTATAAACAACTTTGGTACACTTTATACATAAGCAGTAGCACCACTCAACAAGACAAAATATTTCTCATTTCCCAGGAATACCGTTTAACAAATCCAGGTTTACTACAGAGTTAGATGCATACAAAGGGCTATTACACATGCTAACGTTAAAGGTTTCAAACCCAATAGACTAGAGTTATTTTTTTTTTATCTTGCTTTACCTATCACCATGTCTGCAAACAATCACTTTAAAACAATAGGCCCAAGAAAGTCTTCCCAAACTCTGAATGCATGTTTTTGGGTTTGGTCAATGTGCCTTCAGCAAAAATAAGCCCACACTGGTGCGAGTGCTGCTTCACGGTACGCCCCCATTGTGTGTTCGTGCTCGGGTGTGAGTTCACAGGAAACGGTCCTTGCTTCTTCCGCCTGCACCTAATCCTTCCAGCCCCTTGACTTTGGAAGATGGCTCTCCAAGCCTGACGAGCTAGCATCTATTATAAATAGACATAAACCTCTGAGGATAAAAGAGAAGAGCTTGGCATTTCCTGGAATGATACAAACAACGCTGAACAAACAGAGCATTCCCCAAATGGTCCATAAGCAGCTATTCCCATTACTGGGACTTCTCCCAGCACAACAGGAGCCGTGGTTTCACTGAACTCCTGAGCTGATCAAGAAACCTCAGCCACAGAGATAAACAGTCATATGCTTAGCACTTTTTCGGTATTATGGCAGTATCGTGCTTATGAAATAAGACTTTCTAAAAGCTGAAACCTGACTAACTGGCAAAGAGTTCAATCAGTTAAGCATTCATTGAATCTACAGAGGTCCAAACCTCATTTGCCCCTCCTGAAAATGTTACACACTTAAAGGTTAAAAAAAATATATAAGTTAATTTTATGCACAAGTATGGTTCCTAAATATTTCCCCAGTTGTTTTGTGGTTTTGTTTGTTTTGTTTTTTTTTTTTAAATCTGCAGTGTTTACCATGGTAAGGTGACGACTTTCTTTCAGAGGTGCTGGCCATTGGTGAGATGTCTAGAAGCCGAGATTTAAGTCATGGTGTGAGAGTTTGAGAGCCAGTTGCTGAAAGACTGCTCTCCCACTCCTTCGTCCCCACAAATCTCTCCAAGCTTTATTACAGATGCAAAAAGTCAAGACTGCACCCTGGCTTTTGATATCCGATATCTCTGAAGTACGCTGACAACAAAGTGCTCAATGTACCAAAACGGATGCCTTTATAAAAAGAGGTTATACTGTTGTTTTTCCTTGACTCTTAACTCAGGTCCCACAGAAAGGAGGCTGGAAAAGCTGGCAGAAGAACCCAGCTATGTGTGAGAGTTTTCACCCCTCCACCTTCTTGTCAGAGATTTCCCTGCTCACTACATACAGGCAGCTCTGATTTGTAAAAGCCAACCAACAGGTACGCATCAGAAGCACGAGTTCTTAATGCTATGGATTTGGGGTTGAACGGCTCAAAGGAATCACTTCTTCCTTATTCCTCTTTACCTTGGAAAGAAAATAATTACCTCTGAAATGAAAATAAGGCCAGCATTTCAAAACACCATCTCTGTTGTGGAGACAATGGAAGCCATGAAGGATTTACGGTGCACAAGCAGTGGTGTCAGTCACTGTTGACGGCGACAAGCACCAATCTCTTCTGAACATTAAACTTGCTTATGAGTTCTCATATAACTGTAATAGCCAACTTTCACAAAGAATGCTTTCCTATATGGCTGGCAGCAAATGTCAGATTAACATGCAGGCGTGTTCCTTCCCAGATTTCCTGTGGTTCATAACACAACAAACATTAAGTGCAACCACTCGTCAGTGGTGGATGACTGCAAACGCAAGAGTTAAAAGGAGAGAAGGACAAACAATCCTTATTATAACTTTAAGCCTTGGGCAGCTACATGTTACTTGCAAGGCCCCATATATTCTGAAAGAAGTTTAAATTAAATTCTGCGGGAGTTAAGACTGAACTACAGTACTGTCGACGGCTAATTCTGTGCCAGTTTCTAATAAGAGAGTGGGGATTTTATTAAAAAGAATAATTGAGTTGAGGTATAAAGCTTTAATTTGGACTCACTGAGGATTATCTGTTACTTACTAATGAATTTGATATTTGCATGCAACACAACTATTCCTAACTTACAACAACAGCATTTTTATACTGTGTTACACCCCAAAACAGCTTGACAATGTTAATTAACATGCTGCTTATTACACTGTTAAAGGAACTTTAGCAGCTCACATGAAATTGCAAAACAAAACTTCATCCTCTTGGTACCAAAATCACTTCAGCAATTTGATGCATTTTGCCACAATACAGTTTGTTCTGTTTTCATGACAGCCATACAGCTTGGACATGAAAAGCAATTAATTAGTTTCACATTTTGTTCACATTTTCAAAGACTGTTTCAAGTGGGGTAATGTTGTATCTGTCCTACCTTGCACTGACTCAGTGCTAGAAACAGATGTCCACATGGGAACATGCCCACAACGCTCAGGCTGCCGACTGAGACTGGCTCAATCCGTCGCCGCCACTTCAGAAACAAACCTGAGATTTCTGGCTTTCAGTGACCCCCTGCACAGAACCAGATCCATTCCTTCCGGTTATTGCTGCGTAACGAACACCTTGTTAAAAATAACGGGAGACCTGAGCGACGCATGGACCCTCTTTGCCCGCTATGACCTTGGGGGCAGCATCCCATTGCTGATCCTCCTCCCCTGCGGCCGGGTCGCTGGGGCACAGGGACGTGGTGCCCTGCAGTCCTCAGCAGGAGAAGGCGGCCCCTGCCCCATTGTCCCATGCTGCTGGTGGCCCACAGAGCGCTGGGAATGCCTGCTGACCCCACAGGTATGTTGAGCTTTCTTCTGGAAAGCCACTGCAGCACCTTCCAGGTACAGCACACAATGCATTCCCCAGCCCCAGCTCGGCAGGCACCAAGGGACTGCGGACGGGGAAGATGGTGCTCCCCAACACCATTACCCAGCCCCAGGGCTTTGGCCAGCTTTTAAACAATTTTAATAAAACCCAATAGTGAGGGCACCTTGTCTACTTGCTTGTTTATAAAACATCTTATCCTTTTAAATAAAACCAGACTAGGGACTGAGCCTGAGTGACCTGTTTCGTTAAGGCTTTTTTTTTTTCTTATTTAAAAAAAAAAAAAAGTCATGGTAACCACAAAGGAATGGTCTAAAAATACATCCACACAGCCTTTTCGTGCACACTTAACCAGGAAGAGCAGTGCCCCAGAAAAGCGTGCACACCTGCTGCACCTCAAGGATCCGCCACGCTCTCCTCTGCTTTTAATCTCATGCCTGCCTGAGAGAGCAGGGATCAGCATAATCCCGCTCTATCCTGCAAGTTTACAAGCAGAAAGCTTCCAGGAATACTTCAAGCTAAAGATGACTTCAGGATAACAGTAACAGGTGTAGAATAAAATCACCATTTTTGTTTAAACAAGAGTGAGACCATAATTATTTTTCAGATCTACTTTATCTGTCAAAAGAGTGATACGGTCCCAACTCGTAAAATTACACATTAAATCTCAAAGGCACGATCCTCTCTTGATATGTACGAACACATGCTACATAAAACAAGAAAATATATAAACATGGCTGTTTAAAAGCCATTTGGAAAGCATAATAACCCAAAATATACATCACACTATCTTAACAAAATAATGTTTAATGATGACAGTTTAAGTTTGCAATTACATGACATTCTTGAGCAAAATATCACTTCTAGTTATGGCAAAAGATTTAAAACTGCAAAAACAACTGAAGCATTTATTCATTTATATGCCATTTCAAGATGAAAAACCCTGCCAAGGGCAACACTCTAGTAGTATAACACACATCTTTGTCTTTTTTCTTTTAAGGAGCAGTAAAGGTAAAAAAAAAAAAAAAAATAAAACAAGGAGATACCTACATCTACTGGCAATATCTAATGATCAATGAATCTGCTGCTACTGCAATAAATTTGCTTAAAACAAAGCTCTTCCTTTAATGGTTTTCATTTTTATTTTATTTTTTTAACACACACAGCAGGCTCCTGATTCAAAGAGGGGATGACTGATGCTGGCTTACAATATGGCTCTGTAGTAAACTATGCCAGTATTACTATCAAATCACCCCTTATGAAACTCCCTTCCTACCCACCAAGCAATCAATTTAACAAAGATCTAAACAGCTTACGGTTTACACATTCAAATAAATTCCGCTTTCCTTCTTCTCCTCTATGCTTATTTGAAGAACGGGAAATCACAAGTCACTGGAACAGACCCAGAAATTATTTTATCCATTTACTTTTATTGACAAGATTGCATATTGAATTCAAGTGAGTCAAGGAAAAGGAGCAACGGTTTCACACGTCCATGATACGTGAGAAATGAAGATGAGCACCAATTCCAAGGCACGACACTAGGAGTTACACCTGACTGCAGAAACTCACTCGCATTCTAACAGAGCAAAAATAAAACATCATCTGTATGAAATTTCCTATCAATTTTTGTTCACATAATAAAATACTCCATAAATCACACTACAGGATTTTATATAAAAGGAAACTGATGGCACAAAAAAGCCCATCATCTATCCAAAATAAACCCTACTTTCGGTTTGATAAACTCCAAAACAAATACACTGGACAAAGTAGGGAAAAGAAGGTATCTACTGAGCAGACCCCTTTCTCCAATCTGGCATCTCTCTTTTATCTGGAAGTAAAACCCGTTCAATTACACTCACATCACAAACAATGCAATCATGTAGATGGATTATTTACCCTAAAAACAACATGAAACTTCACCTCACAGCTGCTCCCCTGTCACAAGCGAGTTCAGCTTCCAGTCCATCAGGCACAGAATAGGATCCATGGATGCCCGCACAGACCACATTAGAAAAACTGATCAAATTCCACAGGACAAATTTATTTATATTTGGGAATCCTTTAATATCAGCTAAGACTTAAGAAAATACAATTCTGAAACTTTTAAAATCAGCTCAGTCAATCTATGTCAACGTATATAAGAAGCTTTGTCCAACTTGTGGGTTTTGGTGTTTTTTGTGGTTTTTTTTTTTTTTTTTGACAGCAAAAGACAATAAGAAAGATTTTTTCTTCCTTATTTTTTACTCCTCCCTCAGTACCTTCCGCAGCAGATTGATCTTTTGTTTCTCCCTGACCACAACGTGGACTGAAAACAATTCTTGTTTACCTATTACTAATTGGGAGAGTTTGTGCCACCCAACCCTCAATAATCATTCACAGTAATTGCATTTTCTATTCAAAATTAATACTTTTTTCTTTTTTTAATTCAAACTGATTTCCCTTGTCCAGAGGGCAGGCGACTATAGTCAGCATTTTCCAACACTGGGAAAGAAAAGAACATCTCTTGTTAAAGCTAATGAGCATTTGGCCATCATTCAAGGTATCGGATCATGAACCAAGCAAACATTCATATTCTTGAAATGCAGTTTTCTGCTGTAGCAGTAGAATAAAAGGAATATCCTAATATGAGAATGAACCAAATGAACGCCTTCCACGTTACTAGCCTACACACCAATGACAGGTAGTTCCCATCTCTGAATTCTCAGACCAGTGTTTGCTACTCTGAGCATTACTGTCTTTCTTATTTATACCTCCCTTACTGATCTGACTTCACCTGTTGCCACATTTACTATTTAGACTATAAACATTTTGGGGGCAGAGACAACCTATTTGTTATGTACTTGTCGAACACTCAGAATAATAATGTACTGATCCATGGCTGGGGCTCCCATGAGATAATTCAATATTATTAGAGCGATCATCTCTTGGTTCACAATCCATCCATGCTCTCCAAGAAAAATACTTGTAAGTCTACAGCTTTCACATGACTCTGGCTAGCCAGCATGCAGCAAAAACATCTTCAGAGGCCAGTCTCTCTTCTTGAGGCTAATATGCTGAAACTATTGACTTTCACATTCCTCAAAGTTGTGACAATTCAATAGTAGGACATGCTAATACCAATTCTGAGTGCAAAACCCAACAAAATCGATATAAAAAAGACAAGAAAATGGTTAATGGAATACAGAAGACATGGATGAAGTTCATTTTCAGGATGAAAAGAAAAGCAAAACTAAGGATGGCAGAACCAGTCTCTGTATAATCGAGATTGTCCCCCATTTTCTAATTGACAGAATCAGATAAACAGGAAATAGTATTTTAATAGAGTGGGGGAGAAAAAACGCTCTAACTGGTTAAACAGGTATTATATGACTTCATAGCTTATTTTTAAGTTATATTTAAAATATGTAAAGCCAATATTAAATCAGAGTCACTTAGGTTTTGGAGAGACCTTCAGAGAGAGGTCAGGTAGTCAAGCCTCTGGTTCCAAGACAGTCTAGCAAGAACAAGGTGCATGGGGATCTTGTCCAGTCAAATTTTGAGCATCTCCAAGGATGGAGATTCCTGTCTCTTTGGCTCAATATTTTAATAGCATTGTTTTTTCTTTTACAGAGTTAAAATCTCCCTTGCCTCAGCCTGTGTCCATTGCCTCTTGTCCTTCCACTGTGCACCTCTGAGATGAGTTTGGCTGTGCTCTCTCCTACATCCTCCCATTAGGAAGCTGTAAACAGCAGTAAGATCTTCCCTGAGCTTTCTCAGGATCCTCAAAGTAGTAGTTTGTCTATAGCAAGGCTGATATCTTCTACCTGTGAATCTCCCTTTCTTCCTCTATCTCAGTTCTCTGACGGCCATAATATATGGGAGGCTTTACTCTCATTTTGCCTTTACCCTCCTTCTATGATACCCTTCACTTCGCTGCACAAGCCTTCGCTTTACTGGCTATAATAGCAAAAAATTATGTAATTGGAATGCATATCAACAGATAAATCAGTATCTTGCTATTTTATAAGTTCTGTATACTCAGCAAATTTTGTATATTTTTAAATTAAAATACTCTATCCATTCAACTGACAATATTTAAAATATGATGAGCTGTCCAAGGCAGCAAAATACATTTCAGTTTCACAAACTGTGATGTGTAAACACTGTGTTTCTTCTCACTCACAGGATGTATTACTAGGACTTTATCAGCTAAGACTTTACCAAGATGCTCATGAACAGTATTTTCAAGTCATAAAGAATTTAAGTATTCAATGCCAAAGTAAAAAGGAATAAAATTAAATTTAAAGACAACTGCAATATTTAAAGTGAGTTACGTATAATCCAAAAGATGGAAAGGTATGTCATTTAAAGGATATCACAGACACAATTAAGAATTCTATTTCATAAACGATCCAGCATTTTAATGAAAAAAAGTTAATTCTCAATGGAATTTTAAAATGTAGATGAAGAAAAATTAACATGTAATTACACAGTGAAATTATCATAGCTTTATTTTAAAATCAAAGGAGGGGAACTTCCTGTATCATTCCTACCTCATGGCATCTTTTGTTAAGTTTATTTTGTACACTATTTTTATTTCAAGCTGAGATTTCTTCTTTGCACGAGCATTATCACAAAATGTTAATCAGCCATGCCTGACAGAATTCCCCAGTGATCCGCAGCAAGTGCTGATGCTTTCACTAATACCCAGTCTTGAGCAACTTACTTTTGTTAGATTTCCCAGGATGGTGAGCATGCTTTAGCTTCATCCTTCCATTTCCAGATCAGCTCTCCGTGATTAACAGAGCTGAGGCTGCAGACGGACCTTAGCCTACACACTGCAGTTGTATCAGCTATGGACATCCATTTTGTTCAGTATCTACAATCTGAGTGTTTCTCTAGCTCCAGGAAGCAGACCCATATACTACCAGTTCTGATCTTAGTTAAAAATAGAATCATTTAAAATGAATTTTAACAGCTAACACATAAAGCATAATTCAAGAATGGCAGTGGATACTGAATTATGCAGTTTTACTACCTGGATGGGCAAACTGAAAACATTCAAATTAATAGCTGTGATATCAATTATAAAAATAGCTCCTAAGAAGCTCCCTTGGCAAAGCAGCTGCAAAATACCTTGAACTCATCTATCCTCAAAAATGAAACAACACAAAGAACAAAGCAGTGACCATATTAGAGCTCTCAGCATCTGCCTTGTGAGGGGAAAATGTGAAAAACAAGGAAAACCTTCAGCCTCTACTGACATCTGATCAAGCAACTTGGTTGTTTTTAAATGCAGAATGAATAGTTGCTGGGGTATAAATACTGGCCTTATTAAAAAAAAAAAAAAAGATACAGAATAAATCCTGAAAGTGTGCGTGCACGTATTCACGTATTTGTATGTATATGCCCAAAGACTTCTCAGAAGGATGTTGTCTGACTCCGCGTGAGTTTGATTTTGTTTATACCAGTGTTATCTCGAAAAGAGGTCAGGCAGGTTTTGTTTGCCTTGCAGAAAACATTTCGCACTCCGGGATGGCGCTTACCTGCTGGGCCTGGTACCTCTGCTGGGCCTGCGACAGATACTGCGCCTGGGGCGGCAGGTGCTGCGGCTGCTGGTTGTAATACGGTTGCTGGCCCTGCTGGCAGTAGCCGCTCACGCCTTGCTGACCATACTGAGGCGGTATCTGTTAGAAGAGACAAGCAGAGCAAATATGTGAGTCGAGACACAGGAGACATGAAGCCGAGCTCAGTTACAGCTGTACTTTAACCAGGCTAGGCGCGATACCCTCAGCTGCAGCCCCGACCCACCTGTCCGACTCTTGTACCCAAGAGTTAATGCAAGCCCTTAGATCCTCTCGCCCGAGCAAGAGGAGCAAGCCGGAGTGCTCTCTGCACAGTTTCCCTTTTCAGGAAGGATTTCTAAGGAAAACTCTATGCTTCTGAACATCACGATCCCATAATGTCCAGTCTCAAAATACAGAGGCAGTTATTTTAAAGTTTGCACTCCATAGGCACACCACTGAGCCAAATCTACCCAGGAATCATTTTGGTACATCGACCCAAAAGCAGAACTGGATAGTACAACTCTAAAATAGACATTGAAAGAGAAATGCCATTTTTCTAGAGCAATAAAATACTAGCTTTTGGTGATTTTTTTAAAAATTTTTTTTTGCACAAAACCCTCAGATTTTTAGCTTTTGTGCATACATGTGTGTTTAACCTTTACACAAAAAAAAATAAAGGTTCGGCAGGTTTTTGTCTTTGTCAAGATCAATCTCTTTCTCCTATCCCCACTAAGATAAATCTTTTTATGCAAAATGAAAAGCACGCAAAAGAGCACAACATAAACTGTTAAAAAGTCCTATTAACAGACAAATCAGCACATGTATCATACACTAAGAAATCTTCCCTGCACACTGAGAATTTAAGTTATAACCACAATCAAGCCCATTACAATTTATCAGATGAATTTTTCTGTTACAGTTCAGGCGTTAAGCCTTGTATCAATAGACATTGACATTTTCATGAGATATTTTTAAAAATAATAGACTGTAAGTAATCTCCTGATATTGCATCTGTATTGCCTCTATTTTAGATACCTGTTCCCCCCCCGACACTGGTATTTATAGCATTTCAGGTGAATGAAATATGCAATATAGGATTTCCCCCCCATCGAGAATGGATCTCCCATTGGTCCTGCACATCTCTGCCCTAAGCAAACGTCTTGGATACCTGAGTGCATCTGAAATGCTTTGATCCCGAAATTGTTCCCACCAAGACTCTGATACTCCGATAAATCTGTTTACTCAACATACAAACACATACCTGTTTTACCTAAAGTTAGCTTATGATATTCACTCAACAATACAGTAATATTTACTAGGCAATAATCACAATATAAAGTCAAATTTTAACATATGTTTAGGTGTTTGGGGTTTCTGTGTTTTTTTGGTTTGTTTGTTTTTAAACCATCACACCTTGATTTGTTACTACTACTTCTGCCAGGAGCTGGTAGTCCTAGTTCTTGTGAACTCCTCACGTCAACACCTCAGCCCCACATCTGCACTTGCTCTCCTTGCTTGCGCATCCATTTCTCAATTTCCTCCAACTCTGGCATTTTTGTATGACCACACTAACTCTTTTTGACAAATACCCTCTTCCTCTGCTGATGTATAAGTGAGCCAGGCAGAATGCAAACTGAAAAGGGTTTCACCAGGCAAACAGACAGCTGGAGTGTGGGGCCTGACAGAGGAAAACAAGGTGATTTGCTTGTCAGCTGTAAAGGTCACAAAGCCTGGACTGGTTCCTAGGAAATGTTGAGGATAAACCTATGCTGCGGTCCATCTGGGTCCCAGTAGCACTGGGAAGAGAAGGGAAGAGATGCTGACAGCTAAATATGGGCTACTGGGAAGAGGGTGAGAGAATCTCAATGCTTGGTTGACACGATGATGACTAAGCAAGAAGTCAAGAAAGCAAGAAGGAACTGGAGCACTTCTGGAATAAAGATACTTGTACAGGAGGACAGAGCTCACCTCAACATAGGATCCAGGCTGCTGGTACCTAAGAATCAAGACAGTGGACTTTTAAACTGTAGAGAGGGGTTTAGAAGAACACATGGTTCAAAAGCATGACACTGCTGTTGTAAACGACGACATGGAGACTCTGGGTTATCGAGAAAAGCTGGTCAGAAGAATCAAAGAATGAAGACAGGCACACAGACAGACAGATTGCAGACTAAACAGGGTGACAAGTAGTTAACCCAACAATACATTGCCTTCTACACCAAGAGTGAGAGCAGAAGAGAAACTGGATCACCGGAGCATCAAGCCTCAAACAGAAGCACTAACTGTAGTCCCATGAGAAATCTGGTTAATGGAGGCAACTAGCAGGACACTATTTTGCATCATGCCAGGATACAAATACATAGGGAAGACAGCTGATGACATAGCAATAGCATATACTACAGAGTTAAGAAATGAATTACAACAGAACTCCCCCTCACGAAGCAGTAGAGTTCCAAAAACAAGGACTTTGTTCCAAAACCCGAGAGCGAGTGCTGGGGCCTCCAGGCACGGCCGGACTGTGGTGACACTGACAGCAGCACACCGCGAGAGATCAGCAAAGGCAGGGCATAAAGTAGCACTGGGAGACTGCAACTGCTTGCACGTAGACCGAGCAAGTGGAACCCAACACAGGAAGCTCTAACAGCCAGCTAGGAGAAATAAAACCTGAGTGGCAGCATCAAAGCTGGTTAACAACCACCACATGGAAAGCACAGAACCGATATTCGCCACCTCTTAAGAAAGACTTGAGAAGAGCAAAGGGACGTCAGTGTGGCTCATAGCAGGTTTCCAGAAGCAAAAAGGCATCCTTCAATAAGCCATTTGGACACCAGGTCCAAATGTAGAAAACAAAAAAGAATGTAAACTCTGGCACTTCACATGTAATAAGGCAGGCCAGAAGGAGTTGGAGAAACAGCTAGGAAAGCGAATCAAACGAGTAATGAATCATTCCTTCGAACACATCAGGAGCAGGAGGTCTGCCAGAAAGTCTGAAGTGCCAAGTGATGATCAAGGTATAAGAGGAGATTCAGAGAAAATGAGGACATCACAGAGAAGCTTAATGATTTTTTTTTTTCTTCACTAGTGTGCACTGTGGAAAAATCTTGGGAGGTTCCCATGCTGGAGTCCTTCTTTGTGAGGGACTCAAAGAATGTGCCTGAATATGATGAAACTATTCATGGAACAAACTCACAAATGAACAGTACGAAATGCTCAAGACGATACATCCCAGAGGTCTAAACAAATTCAAGAATGAAATAGTTGAATTATGAACGATGGTATGTAACCTCTAACTCAGAGCTGCCTTGGTATGCGAGAACTGAAATATGTTTTTGGTTGTTTTTTTTTTTTAAAGAGAGATTTGAGGAAGTTAAGACTGTAAAGAATTGATGGCTGTACTGGATAAATGAGCACAAGCAAGAATGAAGATGAGAATTACAAACCATCAACACAGCTTTTGCAAGGGAAAAATCCCTCTTGACTTTTTTGATTTATTAGGAAGGGTCAAACACAAAGGTTCCGAGAAATGCTACAAGAATCAAAGGCGTCGAACAGTGTCCATACAAGGAGCATAGCAAGCTAGAACCCTTCAAGTCTGGAAAAGACACCGGGAAATGAGAATATGATAGAAAGCTAACAATCATCATGTCCAGCGCAACAACCAGAAGGCATTAAATGAAGCTGGTAGAAGTAAACTTCACAACAAGACACAGGCAGGGTCTCCAGTAGCAGGCGTTTGAAACTCCTTGCCAAACAGTGTTTTGAAGACTGAAAGTTCACATGGGCTCAAGCAAAGACTGGACAATTTCAGAGAAGATATATCCTCTGAGGGTTACCAAATATACAGAGCCACATCTGGCTCAGAAAGTCTCTGAGCTGAAAACAGCTGGAGGCTTGAAGAGCACTGGGGGAAGTATCATATGCTTGCTTTGCTCTGACTCTTCTCTAGGCATCCAATTAGAGCTTCTGCTGGAGACGGGATACAGGGCTACATGAAACCTTCATCTGACCCAGCGCGGCCATCCCTGTGTCCTAATCGTCCCTTTGCAATACGTGTTTGTCTCCCTTGAGAAAGCAAGGGAGCTTGGGCCTGCAAGACACCTCGGTAACAAATTAAGTAATCTGAAGAGGCAATAACGCCTTTATTGCCAGAAGCTGGGAGGTTGCTCCAAGTCCTTAAACGTTACCCCTGCTTCCAGACAGTGGTGCGAAAGAGGGTACTGGGCTCTTCTGACCTTATGTATCAGTTATTTACGTCAGAATTTTCCTCCTTCTCTCAACCCAAGCTGTTTAGAGAGGAAAACAAGAAAAAAGCACAAACAAGACCCACCCCCCCCCCCCAATAATCTTGACATTACATGTACTTTTAGATGTCGTACATACAGTGCAGCGACCCATCACAGCTGCCTTAGTAGAAGGCTCAGTATAATTTCTGTGGCTATTTAAATAAATAACAAACAACAACATGCAAATTAATCCTCCTGCTTTACTGATGTGGATCACAGGATACCGCTTATGGACAAATGTTTATTAAACAGCATATAAAAAAGCTTAATTAAAATCTCCCCAGAACAAAACAAATCTGAAGCCAATTACTTACAATGCCTGGAGTGAATGACCCAAGCATCATCTTTCTTCTTAAAGTAATTGTTCCCTCCCTTTCTCCCTTCCACCCACGCTCTTTGTGGCCTACACAACACAGGTGACCAGCGTTTGGGAAACTTCAGCATGCCTGTGGCAGCACATATGTTCTTGGGACAGTACAGCAAGAACAGATCCCAGTTTCAATCTATTTCTAGGCAAGCACAGAAGCTGTAATAATTGCTTCGCCTCCTATCTGACTTGCACAGTACCAACAGCATTATTTGGGGAGAAGTATGACTGACCATCAGTGATTAAGCCACTCTGACTGCAAAGAAAGAAAGGAGGAGAATAAAAGAGGAACAAAATTGGCAGCCAGAATGAAGAGGTGGGAGAAATCCAATTAAACCCATAACTTAGCCCATTATCTTTAATTCTTGCTTGAACAAGGGGTCTTGTGGCAGACATTCTTTGTCCAAGTAATACCTTGATAGTAATGGAAGTTTTAAGCAATTTTTTGCATGCATAATCCATAACTGATGTCAAAGGAGAAGGATGATTAGACAGCATTACAGTCATTATAATAATTTTTTAAAATTAAAATGCAACAGAATTAGTGTGATAGCACAGGTACACTAATAATAACAGCAATACGCAGCTACTACACTCTTTAATCATCCTAATGGGTAGACCTAGTCAATAATGGAAGAAACTTTACATGTTCCCTAACACAAAAAGCTCTGCCAAGCCACTTTGGGACCTATCTGAACATCTCAGTCACCATGAGATGCTCACAGCAAGGAAAGGGTCCTGGCAACACTGGCTGGCCATTGCTTCTATTAGACTGCATGCAGTCTATTCGGTGCCCAGAAACGTAGACAGATCCTGCATAACTTCACTAGCAGGCAACAGCACGGTTCAGAAGTTTGATCCATACTGTCATAATATAAAAATCCCCAAAAGGGGTGTGTTTGGCCTGATTAGCATTAAGCCACATTTCCAAACAGATAACTCCAATGGCAGGGCTGACAGTCAGAGAGAAGGGTGACACTACTTGATGCAATGACCTACTTTGCTGAGAAACAGGGAAATAGATCCAAACATTGTGAAATAAGTACTGTTTTCAGAAAAGTAATCATCAGTAACATTCCACTTTCCTAGCAACTATAACACCGTAATTACATAGAAATTAAAATACAAAATGTATAGCGATTGGAATTCCCCGCGGGGAAAAAAACACCTGGTAATTCACTCGAGGAGTTAAAACAGTACATTCTTGCAGTCAGCAAATGCTATATCCAAATTTAATCCTAATTATTTTAATTTTACAGGGGTAACTTCAGTATTAACCGTAAAGAAAGTTGTCACACAGTTCCCACCAAACCCTCAGAAAATCACCAGTTTTATGTGAAACATTTACTCCTTCAATCTTACACTTCCAAAGCCATAACTCCGCCAAAACAAAAGTATTTTCCCCACACATTCAAATCACGCATTTCTCCATACACTTGATTAGAAAATTTTATGGGAAAGTTATCACTCTCTTTCACTTATAAAGATTCAGCTCATATCTAGAACTTTCAAGTTCACATAAGCACAGGTCTTCAGCAGTACCTTTAGCTGCAGTACAGTAAGAGGAAAGCGTAGCATGCTTGCAGCACAGGAAAACCCTTCAGCATACATTCAGTGGCAATAGAGACTGTTACAGCGATTTGAGAAAGGGGACCATGGTATAATAACTATGTCAAACCCCAGTGTGCTCGTGCACATCCAGTCCTAACGAAAGCTACAAATCCTTCTCACAATGGCAAAAAAATCTAAAAGGAAATCAAGTAAAAGCTCTGTGTTAACGCCAAGACTATTAATCAGAAGTAAATCAGAAATCCTGATGCTAAGGCATCTTATTCATACATTCTATAAATTCTATTACTACTTATCGCTTACATCTTTGACCTTTTGACAATACACTGGTCACAACGTTCACTGATGTTACTGTCTTTCCTAGACTGCTTGCCTTTACACTGAAGCGTGAACTTCAAAATCTTATTAAGAGCCTTTAAAATGTTAACATTGGGCTCAATGTTGGCCTACCCTGACCCAGAGCCACAAAGGAAAGGGGTAGGAGGCATGTTTCTATGCCGCAGCACAACAATCCTGATTCCAGAACGTGCAAGGGAGCAGATTTTGCAGAGTCATTAAATGTACGTCTATGTTGAAGACTGCAGTGCAGCACACCGATCTGCAAACCAGCTCAGATACTGGAAGAAGCCCACACCAAAAGCCATGCTAGGCTAATTTGCCTTGCTCTGTAGAAGGGTGAACTAGGTCACGCGTAGATCCACGCTCTTGTAGACAGGATGCTTCTTGTACACAAGCCAGTTCATTTAAAAAGGTAGCTCAAATATCTCCACAATACGCTGCAGTCTGCAATGCAGTCATCGCCTGTACTACTGTAATGTGCAGGACAGAAAGGACAGGACTTCAAACACATGTCTACAGACCCCTTTTCCTCAAAGGGTGCGCAGCAGCATGATTACACTACCTGTCAGAGCAATGTATACGGCAACAAATATGTACCTGTCACGAGGTGCTCTCTATATACTGCCTTTTACTGTAGCTTAAATCAAAGCAACACGAGCTAACCCATTATTAGTACAGGCAATTTTCCTCTCTTTCAAAAAAAAGAGAAACTATAAAAAAATAGAATGTAAAAAACTACTAAGATTACATGATTAAAAAACTCTCCAGTCAGAAAATATAGATGTTAAGGTTCCAAAAGTAACATTAACTGAGCCATGTTGCACATATATAGCACCTTCTATTTCTGATTTATGTTGTCAAAGGCATTTCATAAAATATAGAGGATGTGAAATGTGGCTCAGTTAATGTGGCTGCTAGAATCTTATCATTTATGTTTTCTGACTTCTTAGCTATGCAGCCTTCACATCTTATTAACATAGTTTTTTGCATAGACTGTAGTATGGAATAGTACTTATGTTTTATGTATTGACATATTTTTGATGTACTGAGATTTTGAATAAGTTTGCTATTCTTCATGATAAGAGCCAAATAAATAAAGACTACCACCACAAAATAGTCAATCATTTATAAGGAAAAGCAATATCTCTCCTTCCAAAAAAGAACACTTTGATTCCCTTGTCAGAAATTGATGAAAACTACCTCTGCTGTAAATGCTAAATCTATGCCAATATCACAACCACCTCCTACTCCCACCTTCCCCCAAAAGCAGCAAACAAACAAAAATAAAAAAAAAAAATGCATGTTTTAGATGAGCTAAAATTAGTTTCAAGGGAGAGGTAAACAGCTGAGTCTAAAACAATAGGAAGAAATTTTTCCCACACAAGAGCCTGATATTGCTGATTTGTACACTGCATTACAGTTTGTACTAATGCAACATTCGGTCCTTTTTGTAAAGGAAGGGATGAAAATAAGATAATTTCTAGTAACAGTATTCCATACTGTCATACCCATCCCCTCAGACCAATTCCATAGAGAATATTGAAACTTTGCAGGTTTTTTTTTTTTTCAGAAGAGCTATTTTGATATATTGTATTAAAAATAGAGAGAAATCACAGTGCCTATATATACACACACACTTAAATGAGTCACATATCTATTCTTATCCTCTGCCTTCCTCTTTTTCCTTTTTCTTTTTTTTTTTTTTTTAACAATCAAAACAATTAAAAGGGATCATGTTATCTGCTTAAGTACTTGATTTTCATTTTTCAAACCAATTTAAAAAAAGCACATCGCAACTGCCACAAACAATGCCAGCTCTTCCTAATTCCTATGGTGTCCCCAATGGTTGGTGCTTCATTAAAAAGCATACAAGAAGTCTCATCCCTCACAGCATTAATAGCATGAAACCCACCAATGAAACGACAGCCATCAACTGAAGAAAAATGCAAAAGCTTGTATTTAACCTGACTTGTAATCATTTAAAAAATAATTTATTAAAGGGAATTTATTGTGCATCTACAAATAGACTATAAAACAATCTTAGGTCCCCAAATCTTGCATCTACCATTTATTCTCCGGGGAACAGAGTGCCAACAGTTCTGACCACTATTTCTCATATGATGGTTAAAGAAATTGGTTATAAAAATACACACGCTAACATTTTTCTTCAGACAAGCTTTGCAGTGCCATTCAAACCTTCTAAAGCAAGGAACACAAATGAGAGGTATGGGTTGAGTTTGAATAGCAGGTAATCTAACTGCATGAGTAATGCTCCATTTTTATGTATTTATACACAGAAAGACTCGCAACACTTAAGTACTGGAGACTCAAAAATCCCTTTCACTCTGCATCTCTTCTGGCATACGATCTTGGTAGCTGGAAGAAATGCAAATATTATTATTTAATTGCAGTAGCGGGAAAAGGAAAAATGCACACACACCCTGTTTACCATTGCTTACCCAGTATCTTGCACATCCTTGAGTTTTCTTTCTTTCTTCCAGTCTCTTTCAAGACGGAAGGTGAATGCTTTCTAATTCATTCATACACTTTTCCAAAGATATCATTCTTGATGAATACTGTCCTTACTATATCTAAGTTCAATGGCTTTCAGAGCTAAATCACCTGGGATCATTTACAGAGCCCTTCACTATACCTCTTAAAAACAGCAAGAGATGAATATAAAATATTTTCTACAGGGAATAGTGCTGTGTAATCTTCAGCAGCCCGTGCCCTTCTTCTCCTCCTACCCAAACTTCCTGAGTTTCGCTAGATTATGGAGTTCCAGAGACCTTCACAATGCATGCACTCTCTCTCTTATGGCTGTTTATCTTCTACTTTCTTATTTATTGCTCTTTCCACACCCCCACCACACCCCTGTCCACTTGAGTTCACCTGTGGTGATGGATGTGCTTGCTTATGCGTTCTAGCGCCTCACTTTTGATATTACAGAACTGCAGTTGCCACTCTTCCATCCTCTTGGGGCTCCAAGGCCTTTGAGAAATATGGTGAAAGGAAAAAACGGCAGACCCTTTGTGGGAAATTAGCATGCTGGGGTGCCTCTCTCGAGCGCCTGTACGCGAACGCATGCAGCATGTGGAATAAGATGACAAGTTTGAGATCTGGGTGCAGCTGCAGAGCTATGATCCTGCTGGGATCATGGAGACACGGGGGTATGGCTCCCACAGCTGAAGTGCTGCAATGGAGGGATACAGGCTTTTAAGGAATGACAGGATGGGAAGATGAGGAAAAGGAGCGGTCCTTTATATGAAAGAACAGCTAGAATGTATGGAGCTCTATCTGGGGATACATCATGAGGGGTAAAGACTGAAGATCAGACCAGCATGGGCAAAAATGGGTGGACATCTGCTGTAGGCCACCTGGCCAGGAAGACACACAGCTAGAAGCAGTCCCACGTTCAGAAGCCCCAGCCCTCATTGGGGCGGGGGGGGGGCTTCAAAAACCCCAGCATCTGCTGGAGGGACAGCACAGCGGGGCATAAGCAATCCAGGAGGTTCCTGTACAGCGTCAATGACAACGTCCAGACAACAAGGAGAGGTGCTCTGCTAGACCTCATCCTCACAAACAAGGAGGAGCTTGTTGGTGATGTGAAGGTTGAAGGCTGCCTTACAATAGTCATGAGACAGTGGAGTTCAGGATCCTGAGAAGATGGAGGAGGACTGAAAAAGAATGATCACAACCCTCCGGGAGACTTCAGGAGAGCTGACTTTGTTCTCCTGAAGAATCTGTTTGGAAGAATCCCATTTGACTGTGGAGGTGAAGAGGGGCCCAAGAAACCTGGTTGACAGGCTGACAAAGTTCAACAACAAGGAAGTGTAAAACCACACCTGGGGAGGAATAGCCTCAGGCATCAGTAAACACTGGAGGCCAGTCAGGTGGAAAGCAGCTTTCAGAAAAGGATCTGGGGGTCCTAGTGGACAACAAGGTGAATATGAGCCACTTATGTGCCCCTGGGGCAAAAACTGTGAATGCACTCCCAGGCTGCATTAGAAGGAGTGCTGCCCGCAGGCCAAGGAAGGTCATCCATCTGCTCATCAGTGGTGAGGCCACACCACTTTTGGGCTCCTCAGTACAAGAGAGAGCTACCAGAGAGAACCCAACAAAGGCCTACAGAAATATTTAAGGGACTGGAGCATCTCTCCTATGAGGAAAGGCTGAGAGCTGGGACTGTTCAGCCCAGAGAACAGGGGAATCTATCTCCAGGTATATAAATACCTGAAGGTAAGGTGCAAAGTAGTCAGAGCCAGGCTCTTTTCAGTGGTGCCCAGTGCCACGACAAGAGGCAGTGGGCACAAATAAATACAGGAGGTTGTCTGAACATTAGGAAACATCTTTTTATTGCACTGGAGCAGGCTGTCCAGAAAGGTTGAGAGTCTCCATCCTTAGACATACTCAAAAGCCACCGGGACATGGACCTGAGCAACCTGCTCTGAGCGACCCTGCAGGGCAGTTTGACCAGAGATCCCTTCCAGTCTCAACCGTTCCGAGATTCTGTGACTTAATAATGTCAAGCTGCTCTAAACATACCTCAATTTAGAGTCTTTGTGCAAAGTTAACAGGCAAGGGACACATCCAGTTTCTGTTGATCTCTGACAAGATCTCCACGTCTGGATTAGCTCTGCCTCCTGGGCCAGGCTCTGAACCAGCACAGCAGTAGGTTGGTGTTATGCAAGCAAGTCATTGCCAGTTCTAGTCCTCCATTTTTCTAAGGGATATCACACTTCTAATCACAAAAAACTTGCTATGTACATGCACTAGGAGAGCAGATTTACAGCTCTTTGTGTTCTCATTATGGATTTCAAACCCCAAATAGTGTCCACAGCACAAAAGGTCAACGCAAAAGGAACAGGCATAACCTCTCACAGCTATCATCCGGTTTCAGCAATTTCTGTGACAAATTTAGTCATTTGTACAGTCCAAACTCGGCTAGTTTCCTCTGCTAAAGCAAGATCAAAATCATACTTTTTATCTGGACACTAAAAATTCCCCACAGCAAGGAATTCTGAGGCAAACAGAATGATCGGGTGAACCAACTGGAAAAGAGAATTTGATTACGTCTCTACCAGCCCAGCATAACTCTATGCTGGATGATAAAGTAACTGCCTGAGATCCAGAACCAATTCCCATGGTAAAGTCCCTCAATGCTAACATTCCTACAAAAAAAAAAAAAAAGCAGCCCTACCCCAAACTCTTCATCTTTAGAACAACATCAGCAATTAAAAAAAAAAGAAAATATGTAAGTTTTCTCTGCGCTGGCTTCTCTCTCCCTTTCTCTATTCAGAACAGGAAAAAAAAAAAGTCAGCCTCTTAAATAAGATCACTTACATAATCGGCCAAACACTACATGTTACAACTATAATATAGTTATGACTTCAAATATTGCTGCAAGTATTTTTAAGAAAAATTTCAAACCCCTCCCTATACTCGCAGAGTTTAGATATTTGAATTATTCCACTTCTCTTATTTAATTTGACCTATTACTTAGCACTGGAAAACATCAAAAGATCCCTGACAGAAACATCAAAGACATCAATCTTATAAATTCATAGTTGAAACCATATAGCACATAATAATTCCTTAAATAATTACATTTTTATTATACTCAGGCTAAGATGATTATTGTAAATTATTCCTCATATTGGTTACCACAAGTAAGTCTTAGAAACATCTGCTAAATATAAGTATCTGAATACTGATAATGCAATTCATGTAACATTATCCTCAAAATAGAACAGAAGAACAAGCAAGCCACTTTATAGTTATAACATCACTCACTAAAAATGACCTGTCCTGATTAATTTAAAATAGCCCACTTGAAAACTTATGTAGAATCAAAGACCAAGTTCATTCAGTCAGTCTGCCACCCTAATAATTTTTTTGTTGTTCTTGTTAAATTAACCCCAACCCATATATGTGCTTCATCAGACAATCTTTATAATACCTACTATTCTTTCAAGGCATTCAAGAATTTCCACTGTATCTATGTGTGCTCCTTCCCTTTCTTGGAAGCTTAAAACCCCAACAAGTCTGGTCATTTCAGGCTACTATCTGAATATCTTTTTTTTTTTTTTTAAAGCATTCACAAAACAAATTCTTAGACTCAGAGTAAAATGCTTCCTTCTCATTTATGTCCAGACTGAAGTCATATCTATCTGTACGCAAAATTAACACACAAGTGTATAATTGTAGTTTTATGTTCAAGTGCCCCAATTATGCACTTTAAAACACTTAAAAGGATCTATCAGGAGCATTCAATACTTCCAAACTGTAAAGTCTGTAAGAGTGTCTTCTGTCAAAACAGCTGCATTAAGGGGAAATCTTTCAGTTAAAAACAAAGAAACCAAATCAACTTTGGCTTTTTACTCAAAGACATCCAGATTGTAAGGAACGGTGGGAGCTGTCTGGTTCGATGTATTTCACCAGAAGTAACAGTCAAGCAGGAAACAGAGTAGTTCATCTTACTTTCGTATAATAAAGGTGTCCCAGGTAGCCTTTGTCTTATACTGCTAAATACAAAAGAGACCCAGACTTAAGCTTGTTCAGAAAGGTGATTAAGGATGTCTGCGCTGTACAAGTGAGGACCCTACACCTTCCTCATTTCACTCCCAAAATAATCCCAACTCCTCCCTCACCCCACACTTTGAATATTCAGTCCTCGGCATTCTCACTTCTCATTACAGAATACTGCTAAGAGACTCCCTTTTCCAAAAAAGCTGCATGAGGAGACTGTCAATATTATTTTTTTTGTTACATAAATGTATTTCCACACGTGTGGTAAAGAAGGGAAATCTATGTTAACTCATCTGAATTTGCACTGAAATGCACTGCAAGCGCTCACATGATGTGCTACGGTTTTTCTCCCAGTTTAGTCATTAAAATGTAGTTTCTTCTGTTGTTCAGTTTATTAGAATAATTCTAGTTTTTTTGTTTGTTTTGCTTTTAAACAAATTCACATGGAGATAGAGGAAAATAAGGACGACAACATTATTTAGTTGTTTCCTATGACAAACCCATTATCAAGATCTTAGTAAGAAAGAGATGGGAAAATTAGAAATGGGAAAACTTGTAAGCATAACAATCTAGACAATTCATTGCATTAAAGAGCAGCATACAAAGAAAAGTGCTTCAGGCTGATTCAAGGACGAATATGGAGTTATGCCATGCAGCAAACACTTTCCTCAATGAAATCAACAAAACATACATGGTAACCTACGGTGAAAAAATGCAATGCTCTGTGCAAATCATTCGAGAGGGGCATGTAATCATTTCTTGTGGACCACCAAGGAGCTGAGGAGAGCCTATTCAGAGGCCGGTCCTCCAAGAGACAGCAAGCACCAGTGAAAATAGCAGTTGCTGTTGCAGTACTTCAGAGGGCCGACAGAGCGCTAAGCTCTTCCAACGGCATTGGAAAAAGCTCATGTTCTCAGGAGGAAGCCATTCTAAGCTATAGCCCAGGAAACAGGTGGGTGTGAAATGCCCCTGAGCTCCTCACCCACCCCACAGAGTGGGTTCCTGCCCCGGGAATGCGCAGTGCCCACCTCTGCGCCCTGGGTCTGGAGAAGGACGGCATCTCCTGACAGCAGGCGCCACAAAAAGCAGGACTCTCTCTTCTGGGAAGACAGCAGGATACATGCAGTGGGGGGCTGCCCCCCTTTTGTAGAGGGTTTCAGAGGCTAAAGCACCGAGACACCCGGTCTACAGCGCCATGCCAATCTTACTGCAGCTCCAGAGGCCCTGCTGCCTTCTCTCTTCTCCCAGCCTGTCAGCTCCCCATGGCTGGTCCCAAAAACTGTCTGATCCTCTACCAAGCCTTTCTACCCCACTGAAATAGCAGAAAGTTAACGAACAGCCTCCTGCTGGCTCAGTGCACAGAAACAACTCAACATAGCCAGATGAGCCCAGAGGCAACAAAAGGGAAGTGGCACTGCAGCTACCACTTGGGTTGGCTTTGCCAGCTATTGAACTGCAGGGTCCTTGGTTTTGGTTTTCCTGGGCTCTCCTCATCCTGTGAATTCAAATCCACCATTTCCACTTTGCTAAAAAGCGCAGCATACACAAGCTAACAGCTCCCAGCTCCCCAGAGGAGTGATACAGGTGTCACAAGAACACTGCAAGCCCAAAGCGAAGCTGCAAGAGAAACCCTTCTCCTTGGCTTTCAGGGAGGACATTGGCTTTTCAGGCCTCCTCAGCTCAGACACTGACATCCAGCCATAAAATGTAACCCATTTTATGCAGCAAAGCAGTCACTGCAGCTCTCACCAAGGATGGCACCCAAGGGGAGGGACACACACACACACACCTCTCTCTCCTCTCATGCCTTGCAGGAAGCAGAAACAAACAATTAATGCATTCCAGGGACATTTTTATAAGGAAAATAAAGTTGATTTTTTTTTTTTAATGCAAATGGACAATACCTGTTTTGATTAGGTTCTAAGTATTACTAGGTCAGTGATCACTGTTGTATGTCGGTAGTTTGATGCTGAAGTCTCCCATTTGGTTTGGCAAGTCTTTCTCTTACTGGCAACAACACTGCTCAGGAATGAGCTTCTAAGTTTAAATTAAGCTCCTGATTTTGCCATTGCATACCTATTTAAAATATTTCAAAAAAAACAGGCCAATGTTTCTCAGCAGCTGTATATACCCTTCAGAGCAGAGAATTCACATCCCAAACCGTAAGAAGCAAGCTGCGTTTTAATTTTAAAAGCAGATATTTTTACTACTTAGCTGTCTCTTAAGTACGAAAATCTGTTTTTTTGAGAGAATAAAACTGGGGGGAAAAGCTGAGGAAGAAGCACTGTCTGTTTTGGAGGGAGTACTTACCCATCTGCCCTTCTGGCCAGAGGTTTAATAGATTTCTATTTTTATAAAGGACATAAGGGGAGGGGGCGGCTCCATCAGTTTCCTACAGAAACCCAGCTGCCAAACTGGATGTGCCAAAGGGGAATTTTAGGGAATTTTAAAGAGATAACCTCTGCTGAGACTGCAATGTCAGCTTTGTAACCTCATGACTGGAACATGTGCAGTGAATGCTGGATTGAAAAAGCTGTGCTATGGGAGTTAGAAGAAAGAAAAGGAGAGAACACGGGATCATTACTCTGTGATGAGAAGGGGACTGGAGCTCAAAAACACTGTTAGTTCACTATGAAAAAATACATCCATAGAGTAAGCTCACTTTGATTTGGGTATTTATTGATAATCTATGCTCCCTTCCATCCTCTCAGACCTAATACAGTCTCTGCTGATACCATCGTTTCATTTAACAGTTCAGTTGCAGCGCATTTTAAACAACGCATGGAGCCAAACTGACCTCTGGTTTAAACATTCAGCACAGAAACTGGGGGAGGGGGGAGAGGATCAAGCAGGGAAAAGGAAAGGAATAGGAGCACTGGCAAATAAAAACAAAAACAATTAAATCTGTGCTTTTTCACAGTCTAGCCCTTTAGCTTCTACTCAGCTTTTCTTTCATGTCAATAGGTAAAAATAAACCAAATCCCCTCAGTTTAAAATTATCAAGTCTTTCAAAAGCTGCAATTTTAGAGAGAACAGATAAAAATAAAAATAAAATATGGCATGTGCTACTGTTTACTCACCAAGATCATGGTATTTGAAGAGATTTAGTATGCTAAAGAATGTGTAAAATATTTGTGACTCAAAAATAGCTGAACAACCACACAAATACCTTCAAAGGTCCATAAAAATACTATTATAAAGCATTAACAATCTTAAATGGGTATTAAAAAGGTGAAACTGGAGATTTTCACATAAGTGAGATAAATGTATTTTTATATTTTTATGTGGTATTTTATATATTTTTATTTTTATATATTTTATATATTTTTATGTGGTATTTTTATACCACATTACAGTAAGGGAAGTCTCTATTGGATAAGACCCCATTACAGAACATTTTTAATGTCAACCTCTTTTTTGTTTTCCATCTCCTCACGTACAGTAGCGTGCTTGCAAAATGTACCCCTTTTACTACATTTAAAATAGATGGGAAAAGATGATGTCATCACATTTCACCTAGAAGGAAAGCAGCAATAAATACACTTTTGCTGTGAAAGCAGGAATGCTTTATGATAAAATATAACAGCTCTTTAAAAAGAAACATTTCAAAGTAACAGGAATGTTGGAAAGGTAAAATAAATTAATAGTCTATGTTGTTAAAAGCAATCTACAAATCTTTATAATCCAATTCTCTCAACAGCTCCGATATGTGGTGAACGTCATTAAATTATCAATCTAAGAAAAGAAGCTGTCTTCAGACTTAAAAGATAGATGCTCTGGTTAGCCTGGAAATTTGGAAATGTTGAGAAAATCTTAATGTTTTGGGATATTTTTTTCTGTTTGTTTGTTTTGTTTTTAAGGAAGCTGCCAACAGAAGACTCTTAAAAACAACTCAGTTTTGTAACTTCACAATATCAGGTGTGTGCTTCTAGAGATGCCCTCTTAAATGAAACACTAGCAAGTTTCCACAGTGTTTTTTCTTCTTCCTGGGAAGCATTTCATTGTGGACCTGGCTTGCTTGTGAAAAGACAAGCTGATTTAGTGCGGTGTACCTAGACGGTCTCTTCAGAAGAAAAGGAATACAATCAACTAATTAGCACTCAATGCAACCATTCTGTGTATCAGAGGAAAAAAAAAGCTAAATAAGCACCGATTTAAAAGCATTGCTTCTTCTACTTTGTTGCTTGTAACTGATCTGAAAATAATCTCGTTTCATCTTCAAGTCAAAAAGAAAACATCTTGTTACGCTGAGTGGCTCTTCCACTGGCTTTCTGTAAGAAAAGCTTTGCAAAGTCAGAAGATTTTTGCTCTAACAAAAAAAAAAAAAAAAGTATTTCTATGATGTATTGTAAATCTTTACCTCCCTCAACTGGGAGGTAGGTTTTTATGCCTTTCAAAATTTATTATGTCTGCTTGACTGTGCTTTCCTAAAGATCCCCTTCAGCTTCTGTTCCAACTAGCAAGTGAAAACTCTCTCAAGTGCAGTAATATAAAAGGAGTAGGAAAGAAATTCAGTACATCAACAGGGCAGGCACACAATGTAGTGCAGTGCTTTGCAGAACCCTACAAAGCATATTACAGCTGGATTCATGAAATACATGAATTCAAAGTACTTGCTATATAGGTCTTATAATTTATTAAAGTTTGTATTAGAAATAAAACCATAAAGCAAGTCCCAGTTGAAATGCATAGGTTTCCAAAGAAGCCCTACAAACTCAGCACAACCTACAACCTTTTCTATACATCTTTGCCACCCACATCCTTATTTATTTCCATTACATGTTATTCAAGTTCAAGTTCTACAAACTGCTATGCATTTTTAAATTTTAATCATACAAGTGGTGCTGCTGAGCTCAACGGTACCCATAACACTAGCATAACTGGTGATGCACACACAAACGTATGAACTGAGGATTTATACTGCAATATCCTTGGGGCAAGGAATATGGATTTATCTACATTTCACAAAGAAGCACATGATTCTGGCAGCAAACAGCAAATAAACAAAAATTCAGTTTAAAAATTTTCATAGATCATCAACATGAAAGACAAAGCCACTGTTACTCTACCACCAGCAAGCCCAAAGAGTACAGCAGAAAGCCCAGAAAAAGCTCTGTAGTGAGTCAGATTAAAAGGATCTCCACAATCCTTTCCTATGATGATGAAGAAGTCAAGAAGTCAGGAACAGTACTATACAAGCTACAATACAATAAATTTACAATTATTTGGAAGACAAAGCAGAAACCGGTTTGTTTGTTTGTTTTCCCTCCCCCAGTAGCCATTCCCAAGTGTTTTTCTTTTTTCCTACTTTTGTCAAAAGCAAGGTAATTCCAATAAAATAAAAGCAGACTATACTACTACCATTAAAAAAAAGTTTCCACTACACTAAATACTCCCTCCTTGCATTTTTGCTACTCTTATGTTTATTCATTTAATAAAAGCAGGGGGAAAAATTAGAGGTATTAAAGGTGGGAAAAAAATCAATAATTAGTCTGTCAACTTTTCTCTGGTATTTCAGCATATATATTGCAGTAAACATTCCATGCTATTTCTAGCTTTGAACAGTAAGTTCACATGCAGAAAGTGCAGGAAATTCTGTCTTGATAATTTTAATTACTGGGAATATTGTCACGGATTTCTAAACTGAACCAATGACAAGGTACCCAAAGCAAGCAAGATAGAGAGAAACAAAAGCCAAAACTACTTCAGCAAAATTATACCTTGCTAATACATTCAGACTGCAGTTTTGTTTGACTACCAAATATTAGTAAGCATATTATCAACTTTTAGAAGACAAATTGATTATTAACATGGCATTTCGACCACAAGCAAAAAAGTAAGGCTACACTACAGCAGAAATTCGATACAAGTTTGACAGTGGTGATTTTGAGAAACAGCTTTTCAAGTTCATACTAATGAGATTTTTTTTCATGAGCTGAAAATAGTTTTATTCCCTTCCATCAAATAACATTTATGTTTGAGTTATGTATCTGTAACATGTGCCATAGCACAAGAAGTAAGACACGAAGCAAACCCATGACCTTACAGACATGGCTTTATCATCACACGGCACTGCTTTATAAATAATGCCGAAGTAAACAGAATCGGTCTATAAATTAACATTTCTCAATACTGACTGTTAAATACATTGACAGAACTGAGCAGCATTAAAATGCTGCCTATCACAAAAATATCCCTGCTTTTATTTTAAAATATATAAACAAAATTGTTATTTTTGTAACCATCAAAGCATTCAGGCAGCTGACTTTTGATTTCATCTGTAAGGAGCACATGTCTATAAATAAAGGAAAAAAAGAAGGGGGGAGGCAGAGGGGAAAAACACGAGCGAGCTTTCACACTATTGACAAGGCTTATAATCCAGAAAAAAACGCCACGTGAGCCAAGGCATGGCAATACAGCGTTTAGGCACATCTAGAAAAAAAAAAAAAAAAAAAAACACGCTTGTAAATTCCCCTGGTCCAATGAACAGAGACACAGTTTTCATAATTTTATCACTGTACTCCATGGCTGACTGGCTGTCAGGCCAATGGCAGCGCACAGGTTCCCATTTGAATGACATATGGGTTCGCCCAACCAGAGAGATGTTGGAGCATTAAATACCACAAACAGACGGGGCAGGAATACAAAAAGCCGAATTAGCGCTCGCGCAATGGCACGGAGCTCGGCCCAGCGCTAGGCCCAGCGCCTTCGCAGGCTTGCCGGCTGCCCCTGGGCAGCGGCCTCGCACCTCATAAACCTGAGAGACACGCGGGAAAGTCAGACTTCAAAGGCAGACGGGAAAAATAGGAAAACGTGTGTTTTGAAATACTGGAGGATTTAGGTTTAGATATGAGGGGGGAAGAGAGAAGCGAGTAGGAATTACCCTTCCCCACAGTAATGCTGAAAAGCACCATGGAAAACACATTTTTACCTTTGTGGAAAGCTATTCTTTAGACAGAAGTATTTAACATGTTATATAAACACGTTACACAGTGAAATGTAAAACACGGGGGAATTTTCATCACATTTATTGCATTTGTTAACCAAAACGTAATAGTCTTGTAATCACCGCTGCCGCTGCAGTAAAACACCTCAGTGATATTAACAAAGTGCTTTCGGCCACGCTTGTTGAAGGGGAACGAAATTACACGGAGCAACTCGGACCTAAAACCCAACCCGAACAAGAAGAAAACCCCAGAGAGCCCCAGGGGAGGGCACGGCAGCAGCGGGACGGGAGGACAGCCACAAGGGAAAGCTGGCTTTGTCCTCCCGGCTGCCACCAGCGAGAGCAGGTCGAGCAGCTTGCCACCATCGCTGCGCCTGGTGGGCGCTGGCCTTGCCCGGCGGGGTTTGCAGAAGCAAAAGCAGGGCTGGAGGTGCCCCCAGCCATGCTGCACACCCCGGCCCTCCTGCCCCCAGGCCGCTCACGGCACAGGCTCGCCGCCTTCCAGCCGCAGCCCAGCGCTGGACTCAGTAAGACAGGGTCTACCCACGACCAACAGCGCCCTGACTGCAGGGGAACTCCTCCTCGGTCTCTCCCTGCGCTCTGTTTTCACTCTGCAGGTCTCTCTAGACACAGTCTCTCCTTAGGTTTGCTTTATAATACACGGATTCTCTTTTATTTGTACCGCATTTTCCTTTTCTTGTTTGTTTTACCCTTTCAGTACTACTTCCATTATTACCGTGTCTACAAAAAAAAGCAAATAAAAGGCTTAGAAGACTTCCCTAGGACCTGTGACAATCTGCAACAGTAAACTAAAGAAGGAGGGAGTACTATCATTTGGCAGCCGTTCAAAATAGCTGTTCAGGTCAAGGGTCCTGATCAGCCACTGCATCTCAGAAGTCAGTGACAATCTCTTCCCAACTAGAAAACAGCTACACAACAAGAGCAGCAATCCATGATTTTTTTTTAATGAAGATAAATAAATCTTTAATAAATCACACACAGTTTATGTTTTAAATAACCAAATCTGCACTTTACTAGGTAAACATTGGTTTCCTTTTTCTTATATATAAATATTAAATAGTTTTTATGACAATGAAGAATTGTTACAAAACAGCAAAAACAAACATTTTTTCCTTAATAATTCCAGCACAATACTACAGTCTCCCACCCTTTATTTCTTTTCAACATCTCCAAATACTTCAGATGCTAGACCCCAGTAAGCTGTACCACAGGCTAAGTTCTGCCCCAAGGTTTATCCCAGCAGTCTCTTCACTTCTGAATTTGTTCTGCCTGAGATCTTCATATTCCAGCAGGACTTGCAGTTCAACAAGCACAATTACTACCCCCCCACCTTCTTTCTGTGGTTAATTACTAAGGAACTATTTCAAGGCTATGGACACCAAGATGCTAGAAGAAAGTCCCTCTGACTCAGAAAAAGAACCAAACAACTCCATTTAAACGTTCCCCTAATTGTTTTTCATATAAGCAGGCAGTATGTCATCTGAAAGGATAAGGCTAAGAGTGAATGGATCAAAGACAAAGAAATGTATTCTTTAGTTATTTTAACATCTAAGAGTAGGAAATTATTTTAAAGCTACAAATACACATACAGAACACTGCTGGCAAAACACAAGAAAAGTGGATATGAAGTAGAATTGTCAGCGATGCCCTCCTTAAAATACTGTCTAGAGAACTACTCTTGTACCCTCTAGGCTAATCCATTCCCATGCTCTGTGTTGGAAGATGATGCTCATATTAGCAGATCCATCACAGCCTGCCCTACCTCAGACAAGGAAGGGAACGCAGCACAGCTAATGGAGAGAAACCCTCCCAGCCGTAGGCAGAGCAGCTCTCCTCTCACCATTATCTCTCCCCACTCTACCATGTTAAAGAAAGTTGGCAAACTGAGATAGGACTCCTAATTCAAAAATGCAGGAGCTTTCAAAAAAGGCTTAGGAAATGTTAAGGGTAAGGCTGAAGATTAATAGTGCCTTCAGAGCTCTGCAAAGTGCAAGACAGGATGAGGGGAAAAAATGTCTATGACACACTGAAGTAGAAAACCTGCAAACACCACCCTTCTCTTAGATGTTTAAGTTACATGGATACAAGTCTGATATGCAGATGTGAAAACTCCGAGGGTTGATTTTTTTTTTATATCATCATCATCATCATTTTTAAGCTCAGCACTAAAACATGGCAGAAACTATTAATAGTGCTTTTGAAAAATTTCAAACCAGGATAAAAGCAAGTTTTACACATACACACAGAAAAACTCAAAGACTGACAAAAAAGAAAACTGAAAAAGTTATAAAATATTAATATTTAGATTAGACTACAATTGTTAAGAACATACAAGTTACAAATTACAACTGGAAAAAAAAATAATTGAAAAGAAAAAAAATACTTTTCTGAAAAAAAAAAAGAACTTTTCAACTCCTTCCTCCTCGAACAGGGAATCAATTTTCTTTCAAAGATACTTGGACAAAAATTTGTTGTCTGACAGAGGATTACACTAACCACGTTTTTACAGCAGCTTACAGGTATCCAGTGTAGTGCATTGCTGTACACCAGGTAAAATTCTGATATATTCAAAATGAATAAGCACTTAATACAGATAAAATTAATGTGGATTTAACAACATGGACTTGTGCAGCACAAAACTAAGCTTCTTGAGTTACATGTATATATATCTCTAATAGTTTAATGGAGTCTCTGTAAACCTGCAGGCAGACACGCAACGAACCCAGTCAGAGCGGGACATGACTTTCCTCGATGTTACAGTAATTTTAACATGCCAAAGCGCTGTCCCCATATACACAGCTCCACAACATTCACAGGCCCTTTCTAGCTCCATTTCTCTGGAACAAAAGCAATTATACATCAATAAAAGGAATTGAAGGAATCATTCTCACAAAGTTAGTGAATACTGAGTCATGCTTATACCGAAGCATCCGGCACCCTCACTTCCCCAAATTACTCTGAAGGCAAGCCCTGAATGACGCTGGTGAACATGTTTTCAGGCCAGAAATAATGCAGCCCGACGCCCTGTGTTTGGGCCACACGGCTGGTAGGTTTTTCATAGATGAGATTTCAGCTGAATCGTGAGCGCTGAGCAGAACAAAGCCTCAAAAGCTTTTGTTTCTCCCACCCCAGTGCCACAAAACCCCCTCTTGAATATCATCTGAGCTCCCAACCAAACAGGTATTAAAATACCTAAGTGTGTCTCTTCTAACCCTAACCAGCTCGCACACAGAAGAACTGCAAGCTTTAAGGACAATATCCAGCTGCTTGTCCCCATCTACTCCCCGCTCAATTTGGGTAATGGATTGGACTGGTACAAGCTCCACCACGGTGAGAAGCTCCAAAAGCAAACGGCTGTCCTCATCCTTAACCTAACCGGACAATGAAGCACAGAAGTCACAACTGCCCTCCGTCTTCAGGGGTTTTTCCACTGATGGCCAAACTGCAATTAACGAAAGGACAGAAAGGCAATGGCTGCAAAGGGGGTGGGCATGTGGAGACACATTGACAAGGCAACAGTGCATGCACCTCAAAAATGTTTTTTTTCATTTATAGTAAACCGTAAGATTAGGCTATAAAACTGTCTCTAGATTAAGGGTATAGTTGGAAAAGTAAGCAGGTCTTAGGCATTTACCCACATCAAGGAAGGTTTCATGTATTAGGATGCAAATCTGCACTCCAAATAGAGGCTAGGCAAGGAGTTAATGGCAGTTTGATACATGTGATTTAAAAAACAAACAAGCAAAACAAACAAACAAAGCACATGGATAGATGGCAGCCACTGCCTATTACTGCAAGGTTTGGATTGGATTACTTTAATTAATGTTCTGTGTAAACTCTTACTTCAATAGTTTCAAATTACCATTAAGAACTACTAGCAACATCCTCAAATTAAACATTTCTCCCTACCCAAAAGACCCAATTTTAGAAGCTGCCTCTTCAACTAATTGTTTATTATACTGCTTATGGTACCACAGAAACCTTTACATCCTTTTAAATTTGTGGCAAGAACCTTTGATGGTTCTTTAAGAAAGGTCCTTTAAAAGAGAAACAAAAACACAACACTTGTTGAACAGATACGCACAAAATGAATGTCTCTTTGCATATGCCCAAAGAAGAGTGAAAAAATGTGAATATACTACATAACTTTACAGGAAAATTGGAGGACTCCTAGTATTTGATGCAATCTTCAGACTGACTTAATCCTGTATCTTTCTCTTTGTTTCTGAATACACTTAGGAACAGAGAAATAAGGAAGACCTTGCCTTGAAGATGCAATTTTTTTGTAGATTGATGTATCCTTTTTTAAAGAGATATAATTTTACAATCCCTCACAGGTGAGATAGTGGGTTTAATATCTAAAGGAAAGTACATATTTGTCTTTATGTCAATCTACATGAAAGAAAAATCACTGGGAAAGTAACAATGAAATACACGCACTGCAAGGATCCATCTACATTCCTATTTTGTGGCTCAGACTTGACATATTTGCTGTACTCAGAAATGCAGTATTTCTGCATGCACACATAAATCTTGACAAAAAGATCTTATTTCAGTTGTGCTGATCCTATTTTTAAATTTATTTAATACTCAGCTATAAAAGTAGAATACTATTTTATAATTGAAAAGAACATCACAGTCGAGAAATATTCCTGATTGAAAATACTATCTACATGGAAAAAAGAAAAATCCTCCTGCCTTTCTTTTAAAAATCAATAGAGTAAGACAGACGTGCAGAATTTGGAGAAACTAATAAACGAACTGCAACATGAATAGTGTTACCAGTTCAACACACACTCATTTTAAATCTCAGTCATAGTTTTCCCCACAGTATTATGACTTTAATAAGAAATCACACTGTGTATGCCTATGAGATGTTCTAATTAGGAATTTTTAGATGTTTAAAGATATCCACAAATTCCATTAAACAATAAAATACTACAGGCCTGCAGTTTAAAAAGAATAACAGTAAAAACTCTAGCAGGCAAAACTGAAATCTCTTTGAAGAAATGTTTTAAATCTGTTCTCCTGTGATACAGAATCTCTCCTTTTGCTTATTGCTTAACTGAGAAATTCCACATTAACGTATTGGTTATGGTATAGCCAAAACAACAGCACTGTAGATAGAGCTATATGCTACCTCTCCCCTAAGAAACAGTGTAGGACAAAAAATGAACTAAAAAAATCTGTACACCAATTATGATAAAAATTGACTATTAACACAGCTACAATACTGCAGACAACATTTTTAACAACATTTGCTTTCTCCATCTGTCTTTTTTGAAGACTTTCTTCAGCAGTGAGTCAGGTTTTGGACAACATTTGATGTGGTGCCATTTAAAAAGAAAGAGAAATGAGAAGTAGGAAGAGATTTTATGAAGTCAATTCTGCCGTGATCCAAGGCAGATATGGAATATGACAACAAATTCATGTCAAATAACAGACTGCCTGATGTTTAAATTCTTAAGATCTATTTGGGAAATGCGATGAAAAAAAATCAAGTTTTCCAAACGGTCCTGAGGATCTTATAATATGTTACTTGCACTAGGATATCAAGAAAATTAACAGATATATTAATTTAATGTATTTGCCTATTTCTGTTACACACGGTAGACCAAACACAGCTAAAAAACCTGGCTAGTTAGTGACTTTTGCAATTTTTCCTTTCAACACAGAATAGCCAGTACCCGTGTACAAAGCAGCGAGGAGAGCCAGCTGCTAGGATTTTCACTCTTTTGTTATTTTTCCTCCATGATCAGTGTTGCACAGATTCTTCTCCTTGTCAGAATTAAGTAGAAAGAAATATTTCAAATAGCCAGATGGGGCAGACAAAATTTTTTTAAGTGGATCTCCTGTACAAAGACCAGGTTCGCAAGCTGAGTCCCACTTCAGTAACGAAATGTAAGAGTGTACAGATAACACGTTTTCTTTACAAAAATAATTTAAAAACCAACAAAACAATCTACTAGCTTGACTACTAGCAACGCCTACCTAAACAATGGTTTTCTAACAGCCTGCCAAAACATGCCAAATTATAGCCAAAACTTCTTGTGCAGTGACCTCATTACTTCTCACAAATGGGACTGTCAAAGAAAAGTCCTATGCTAATGTATTTTACAATAGTTATCAGTCAGTTGTCGTCCTTCTGAATACATCTGGTTTGAGAATAGTCAGACAAAGCATCTTTACAAAAGACTGCTCTATAAAAACAGGAAAAAATAATGGAAACATCAATTTCTTTTAAACATTTATTGGGTCCAGAATGGAATTTCTGGACAGAAGAGCACACAGCATCACCACATAGTTTTGGCAGACCCAGACACAGCCTTACGCAAGGACATGAACTTTAACTAGCGAATTACTGCTTATTTTCAAATTGTTCTGACTGTGGCAATGCAGCAAAGCAAGCTGATCCGACTGCCAGGTGCCACAGATTCACTTTCCTCCCCATCTCTCTGAGCTGCCCCTGGCACCGGCCTGAGCTGAGCCATTTCAGCACACAAAACCAGCAGAAAACTGAACCTCCTCCCTTCCCTCTCCACCAAAAAAAAAAAAAAGCAAAGTCTCCTGCCAGTTCAGCAAAGCACTGCCGAACTTCACTCAAATCAGGCACTGTACCTCTATGCATCATCCACAGGGAAGGCAGGAGATCCAAATTGAATCAAAGTGCGCAGTAGAGAACAGAAAACTGTCCAGAATTAAGGAAGCTGTTTCCCACACCACCCTGGTTCTGACTCAGATTTGTAACACCAGCAAAATGCCACGCAGCAGTGATGGGACTGGTGCATGCTGTATTTTGCATCATGCAAAGCGTAAGAAAATCTCAGAAAAAAATGACTCCATCATATATATACACACATCTATACCTAAACACAGACATCCTGATATTACTTTGTTAGTAATTAGTCCTTCAGCTGAAAAATCTTCATTAATTCATAACAAATTATAAAATATATTGGTGAAGCTAGCATTATCATTTCAATAGAGACAGCATATTAAATCTTTTGTTCAAATTCGTGTCAGAGCTATGAAACCCACTGCTTACTTCAAGTGTTTTAGAATAAATTCTCCCTGTACCGAATTACATTTTGCCTGTTTATCTTCTACTGATTTAGTTTGCTAAATATTTTTCCCCCCATTTACTTTCTTCCAAATACACTGTAGTGTGCCTAGCACACAGTAGTTTTTGATGCACTTACGTAGTCAATGCACATATATAATCCAAAGTTATAAAGCGCCTTAAGGGATGTGAAAGGTGTTAAGAAAAATAAATAAGGCAGTAAGAGTTTTGGTTCAGCCAACCAGCCTAGAGTTACATTTTTCTAAGTACTTGCATTTATTCCTAGCCACTTTTAAGTATGTGTTAAAAGCACAGAAACAATAAAGAATTTGTGGTTTTTCTGTAAGCCATGAAAATCTCTGCAGCTCCCCGGTGTAAATGCAAAGGGATGGAACAAGCCCCACGGTCACCTCCCGACTGCTCCCGGGACCCGGGTGTTCAGCCAGCTTCAGCTGCTCAGCAACAGCTTATTCCAGCAGCTAGACCAAAACCAACAGTTAACAAAACCCAAAAACTTCATAACAAAAGCCTGCTGAAACCACTGGCAGAGAAAAGCCAGAAACCATCTGAAACTTAGAGAGACGACATAAATTATTCTTTGAAACCCTTTTATTGGGAGATTGCCAACACCCTTCAGAAATAAAAGGCTGACGTCTGATTTATCCAATTTGAGCCTTGTGTGTCTAGATGGTTACAAAACTAAACAACAACGTGCTTAACATTTTCCCCTTAAGTTTTGTATTTCAAGAACTGTTTTCTGAAAGATGCAACTGTTGTAGGTGAAACATCTCCAAAACAATTCAAAGCAGTGGCAGAAAACAAGGAGGGATGAAGGAGGAAGACAAGCTTGGATGTTTAATATATTGCCATTACTAAGGATATCAAGGTAAAAACTGAAGGGATGAATTGAAGGTATGCTCAGCGCTCAAAGCACATTTCTGAAATACAAGATAACAATTTGTCAGAGAACATCTTCTCTTTATCTCCCTCAGAGGGCTGCAAGATTATTAATCTTCAGAGCACAAAACACTGAAAAACTACAGCTCCCGATGTACCCTGCAGCCCATTCAATTACCACAAGTACATGAGTCCTTGCTAAGAGGAGGAGGATTAGATTTAAGGAAACAAACCTAGCTCTGCCGTGCAGTTCCCAGCTCCTAGTGTTTAGACACTTATTTTTACAATGCTCTATTCCTTTTGCAGAAAAAGAGGATTCATCAGCCAATAGAGGCTAAAAATTTTTTTTGTCTTCCTGGGAAAGAACAATGTCAAGGTGATACTGCAAATACACAACCGCTTTGGGCATTGATTTTGGCAATGCCTTGGACACAGCTGGGTGTGGTATTGACACAGTAGCCTCAGGACAGAAGGATATGGCACTGGGTAGCCACTATCCCTCAACAGAAGAGAGCTGACCAAGGGAGAAAGCACTCAAGCTGAAATGATGAATCAGTGTCTCTGAGACAGAATAAAGCTTCCCGACACTGCTCAGAAAATACAATCAAACCAGGATCCAACCATGTTTACCCTTTCTGCATCTACAACAGCACCCATAACGCAGGGTTCGGATACAGCTAAGCGGCTAGGAAAGACAGGGAAAATCCCTCACGTACTGCTTTAAAAGGCAGAAAGCATGCCCATGCCACATGCACGGGCTGATGGTACGGCCCGAGATGTTGCTCATCTTTCCAGACCTGAGGTCACAGCTACCCAACCGGCTTGGATACAACACTTGTTAATTACAGACAGCCATGAGAGAAAGAACTTCGGCTGAAGCGTCTGGGGCGCGTGTGTTTTTTTTTTCCCAGAGGTAAAACATGAACAAAGGGTGGTGATGGGGAAATGCCCACCCGCCGTGCTAGTGCTTCCCCACCCCAGGACCCCAGCTCTGTCCTACTGCCTGGCTTCTCCATCCCGCCCCCAGTCAGGCCAGCCAGGAGGTGCCCAAAGGGCAGAGCGGAGGGACGCCCATCCCATGTCCGTGCAGGAGGCCCTGGCAGCGCAGACCTGCCACCAAAGCCCTGTCACGGCCTGCAGCAGTGCTTGAGAGGGCACATGGAGCCTCCAGTTTAACAGCAGATCCCGCTGCAGTACAGGCCGCAGGAGCGTGTCCTCCATCACATCAAACTAATTACACGTCTTGCACCCACTACTTCAGGGTAAGAGAAAACAACAACACTTCAAACAAAGGACCACCCCGGCCCTGTTTGGAAGAGAGAAGGAGGAGGCCTGGGAAGCCCCGAGCGAGCAGGCAGCAGAGCTGCCTGGTGCTACAGGGAGAGGGCAGGCCGCAGTTTGTGCTAGCAGAGCCCCAGCGGGCCCAAACAAGTTGGATGTGCAGCATCTTGAAAACACAGTGCGCCGAAACACGTTAAAAATACCCTTCCCTCTGCCCACAATTCGGTGCTCACAGATCCGCTGCCTTCACCTTCTCAGGTCTGTAGACATGGAATGGCTGCACCTACGGTAAGGTATTGCAGAGCTAACTGCGGGGTGTGGGGGGAAGATGGCAACGGATGACGTGCACCAACCTTACACTCCGTACTGTAAGATCATTAATTCACCTCACCTTTTTTTTTTTTCCTCATTGGCACAAGCCCCACTTTCTAATGGTGTTCTTTTCCTGACCATGAGAAGCTTTTGGGCAGTTTATGCTAACTGCTTTCCATCGTGTTTCATTTCCCAACACCATCTCCTGGCAGATGAATTATTCCAATCCAACCCAAAGCGACTGTCAATGTGAATACTGATGATCTGTTCATTTTTATAATAATCTAACGTTGGCAGTGATTTCCACCTCCCCTCCTATTTGAACTCAGAAGACTAACAAAACTCAAAAGCGAAAAACACATTAGCAGACTCACCTTAGCATTACGGAAAATATATTCGGCATGCGTCACTTAACTGAACTGCTGTATTTTACTCTAGGAACAAGAACTACGGGGGTGGAGGGACCCCAGCGCAACCCAGAACGTCTTATTTGTATATAAACATTTTGCACCATAAACATGCACACTTTGTTCTTCTATTCCTGCTTATTCTGCTGAGTTTTAGCATGCAACCAAAAGCAGAGCCCTTCTGGAGGGGTAGAGCTCAGACCCACTGGCATCTACCACCCATCAGACTTCCATCCACGCTGGAAAATGCAGCAAAAAAACAGTGAAGACTGGGGGGAGGCAAGGGAGGGTTAAAAAGAAAATAAGGAATCCCTGGAAATGGTCCTGCTCTGCAATTATGTAACTAGATATCAAAGGTGCGAAAGCTAGAATGAAAATATTTGATGTGACAGCTCTTCACCTCAGTTGTAGCATGCCCTATCTAAATAGCAGGAGAGCAGATGGTAATTTTCAAGCACATTTAGACTGGAATACAAACGATACTTAAAAATAAATACATAAATAAACAAATAACAGCACACATGGAATAAATAAAGCAAAGCGCGTGTAGGGGGAGAACATGTCTTACCAAGCTAACTGAAGTAGCTGGGAAAAAACCACACACGCTAATTTACAGTCGCACAAGCCCCTCTTTGGATCTGACATTTACAATTTATTTCTAAGCTCAACTACCAAATTGTGTAACAATGCAAAGATGCATGCACTTGTCCTGGCTAAAGCTTCTCTGAAGTTCATTGGTATTAAATCTGCAGCCTGGTAAGCTGTGAAAACTCTGTCCTTTCAAATGAAGTAGCTTTTAAGTACTTGTTTTGAAAATTTAAAGTGAATAAGCAGACTGCATAAAATTTGTTCAAACACCCACCACTACCTAGAGATTTATGCAATGTCAGATGCACCCTCAAACCCAAACGATTTTAAAGATAAGAAGCAATAAATCATTTTAACACTAATAATGACTGGTTTCAAAATGCTGCTTGCTCCACAGATAATGCTGAATCGTTTTCCAACTGTCCAATCAAATAAATCAATATCTAGGGTCATGGAAGAGGTGGATTTGTGAGCTATACATGGTCTGTATTTAATTGTGACAGCAAATCCCAGATTTAAAGCATCACCCAGCCTGACACAGAGCCAAGAACAGCCAGTGCCATTACTAGGAGCAGTGCCTGCCACTGCCCAGAATCCATGCAGTGGGGAGGTTTCTGGATGGGGAAATATACACACCACCATATGCAGAGTGACTGCATGTACACACATATATATGATTTATGTATATACCTATGTCAAAGACAAACTTCAGCAAAACTGCGACCAGATGAAAAGACAAATACATGATGAATTGTTCTTAGGGATCTACCAACTACCAACATTGCTCAAAGGGGATGCCCACATGCACAATTCTCCTTATCTATACTGCATGCCAAGATTGTTTTCTTCTAGTCTTTTCAGGACTCCCGCCTATTCCAGAAGGAATCTAAACAACTTACCATTGAAAATCAAATGGAAACTGCTAAAATTTTATGCTTAAGCCCCTGTGTTTTTATGAAAAAATGCCGGTTTGATCACTTATACTACTTAACTAAATAAAACGTGTAAATCTTTTTACACATACTGCTCCAACAAGTTACATGCACCTACCTGCCCACGCCAATGTATGTATCATCCCGGGTTACAGTAACATCCTACATCAGTAAAGTGTGAAAAAAAACATACCACTAATTATGTCTAAGTAAAACAGCAGGCATTCCTACCTCAATAATTACTGCATTAGTTATTCCAACACCTTGATGCTTCATCCAGAGCAACAGTACCTAAAATTAACAGCTTCCCTGGCCTGCATAGGAAGGAACATCTCACTCAAGGCCTTGTCAATTCATGTCATAGTTACAGTAACATTCCTCTCCTGTGCAATCACACCAACTTTGTTACCCTGCTGTCCTCTACTCTACTGACATTTACTTGACTCTGCATTAACCGTATCATCCATTGCGTATGTCGTTGCTGGCTTCTGCTTCCCCTGCTCATCGAGAACCCTAGTGCCAGACAAGGACAGTTTCTCATGATGGGAACAAGGCACATTTTTACCTGTCACTTCATTTGAGACTGAAAAGATTTAAAAAGTAAGACTGCAGTAACAGGGAAAAAAAAAGATGAAATTAAGTGTTGTGATAAAAGCAATTAATTGTTGCATCTACAACACAAGTGTTTCCACCTGATGTATAAGAGTATGTTTGTTCAAAGCATGGTAGAATTTTAGCAAGCTTAAAAGTTGTATTTTGGTTCTGTATTTTGCAAGAACATGATTTCTGCTCAACAAACATTATTTGGATAAAATGTTACTGAATATGCAGCACCAGGTAGCTATTTTATCATTTATTTGCAAGTATTATGCATTTTATAATAAATTAGCATAACAGTTCAGCAGCAGAGTCAGAATTTGTACCCAAGCATCCTAATTACGAGGATTCTTTCTATATTCCAACTCTAATGTGTTATCTCATTTGCTCATTAGTATGTAGTATACATGCATCACTAAAAGCACACAAATGAAATTATCATAAATATATAACTACAGTTACATTTTTATTAGGTTTACAGAAATTTGAAAGAAAACTGAACTATTAAAGACTAAACTTACATATAAAATTGTAATAAATTGTGTATTAAGCTTAATTTATTCTTCAAAATACCAAAAAAACTTCTAAAATGAAGCATTATATTTAATATAAAGACAGTAATAACTGTCTATTCACTGCCTACCAGAAGTAGAGGTTATTATCTGAAATAATAACTTGAGTATACTGTAACATGGCTCCCAGGCATTAAAAAAATAAAGACATTTATTAGCTATTAATAGAGCCAGACTAAATTGATATGATTAAATCATAGTTTAATCTACTGTATAGTTTTATGAATTTGTTTAACTTGCTTCCTTGTGGTCAATTTTGGAAAGTAAACTGTTAAGCAATATAAAGACACTTACTTATTCCCAATGCATGCGAAAATAGACAAGAGCAGACAGGAATACTTAGTATGCGTATGCCTGCATGTATTCTTGCATGGAATTTAGTAAACTTTTACTTGTTATTTTTATTTCTCTTCTAGTTTAAGAAGCAGAGAGAATCAAGCTGCCTTCTCAAAGCTTTTTTTCCTTGGTGATGCAGATATTATCCTGTTCATGATTCCAAGTGAGCCAAAAAAATGACATTTCTGCGCCTTCCGAATTCTTACAATTTACCTGTTGTATTGTAAAAGAAGCAAAAGTGCATTCAATCTCCAGGATTTTCATACCTTCTACATGCATTTTAAAATGAAATATTTGCCTGATGACAAACATCTCGGGCGTAGAAAACCAGTCTCCACAAAAAAAAAAATAAGCACTCATGTTTTCTTTGTAAAATTAAGAACCACTTTATTTTTAGTAATTAAAGTTCCTGGTTTCTGAAGGCATAACAATGTGTTACAGGTTTAATAGACTGACCACACTGCTGGAACATGAGATTCACTAGAGAGAAAAACAAATACTCTGACTGCAATAAAGCAGAAGGAAAGTGACTTCACATTTACATCACTTAATACTTAAAAAGATCAAGTTAATTTTTTCAGATCTCTTGGGGTTATTTTTATTGTTTGAAGATATCCTGCAACGCTGGAAGAAGATGGCAAGCCTGACACTGCACCTGCATCTGGCCACCGTGCTCCAGTCAATGTGCTTTCTTTATCTGTGAAAGTACAGACCAAAGTTGGACTGAAAAATTCTTCCTAAAAACGTCTGTTCCACAGATCCAGATATATAAAGATTCACACCAGGAGATGGGAATAATCTCTTTCTCAACCTAAAAGGGCATTCAGTTCTTGGGAACTGATGATGGACAACATTCTTCAGCTTGCTGCAGCCATTGTAGCTCTCTGCCTGAGCTCCATCTCCAGCAGCCATTCTAAAGGACCCCAAACTAGATTCAGCTTTCCGGTATCACTTTCTGTTACTCAGCCAAATATCATATTAATGCTTTTAAACTGCAGGACTGCACAAGGAACTTGCATTCGACTGATTATCTGCCATGACCTTCAAAGCTTTCTCTGTCCCTGCTTTCCAGAAGAAAGGGATATCCTGTAAGCGAGACCTGCCTTTCAGTTCCTACATCACAGTGGACTGATTCAAATCAAGGTACTGAATATTAGTCCAGTCTTATCATCATTTAAATTGGCAAGCAGAAAATCTGGCTTGAGTAATATATTTTAATCTTGCTTTGCATTAATTATTTTTTGGTTATTCTTTTAAAGAAACATTTAGTCACACTGATTGGTAAATATTGAATTTTGTTTTATTATTAGCTATAGCTTTTACACTATGCTTGGCAAGTCTTTTCGCTAACCAGAAAAACACATTTAAGTGTCCACACACACTTACTTAAGCAATTATGCACTTAGACAAATATTTATTCAGATCTTAAATTTAACATGCTTATTACATTAGAAAAATGGTAAACAGAACATTTCTTTCTTAGCAGACCATTTTTTAAGTTTACAATTAGCACTCATTTATAGTTGAAGGAATTTGACTCCTTTTAAAAACGGCTCTTCGTTAGTTAAAGAAACCACTCTAAAATAAACTTGATCCACATTCAAAATATCTTTGTTAAACAAAACAAGAAATAGCTTCAAGAGCTGACAGTATTTTTTCCTACTAGTTCTACAATTCTGACAAATGCTGGAGACAGAAACAGCAGGAGAGAATTAAGTTTTCCCTCAATTATTCATTTTGTAAAATACCTTTAAGCAATTTCTAAGTATCGTCTATAGAAACTGAACAAAAAAATTTCTCTCAAATGATTTAGCTTATGTCCATTTCATCTCTCTGTAGCTGTCTCTCTGAAAGTAATAGACACATGTTTTTAAGTGTATGCAGTACATCTGCAAATCTTTATGCATCCACGGTCATTGATTATGCTTTCCTTACTTGAGCTCAATTCTTTCTGCAGGCAACACAGTTAAACTGTGGTCCTTAAAATTAAAAAAAAAGTAATTTAGCCTTGTAACAAGTTCATCTGCCTTTGAATTCCTCAGTGTCAGACAAAGCATTTCAAGATAAATTGTCACCTGCATTTACACACACACGCTTTTCAAAAAAAAAAAAAAAGAATCTCAAAGCCTTTAATACTGGCAGCACAAGGTGTTCCGTCTCTGCTCCCCAGCACAGGTACCATTCTTAAAGAACTGGTTATCCCACTTCTACTTTATTTCAGTGCTATCTAGCAGATACTAGCTAGCACCCTGATCTCAAGCCTTCTCTGCCGGGACAGTAGTTCAGAAGCATATAAAATCATTTGTTTTTGAGCGCTCAGTGATTCAGAAATACATAATATTGCTCCTGATATAGAGTTCCACTTTCCCTCCCCTTCTACGCATTCAATTCTCTCTAAATAGGTTATAACCATTTATTTTAACATTCCAATCCTGTGAACCTTCCCACTAGATTTCAAGCAATACCAAGTAGATGAAATTTATAATCGCAAATAAGAAATTTCTCTTCCTCTTGTTTATTACCCTTGCTGCCAGCATTACGAGTATAGGCAATTAAATAGTTGTGATCACTTTTGCTCACAAGGCCATGATGTAGATTTCCACGTATGCTTACCTGTTGCTTTAGTTTTACCCTCCACCCTTATTGCTCTAGCTTGGAGTCCTTCCACCTGCCCTGGCCTCAGCAAATTGGTTCATCTATGGGAAGCAGCTCAGCCCAGCACACTCCCCTCTCTTCACAGACGATAACTTGTTTCCCCCAAACCCCCAAACTTTCTATGTTTTATGGTCTACCATATCAGCAGGTCAATTCCAGAAACTTTCACCTTTGCTTCTGTTTTGCTTAATGGAAAGGAAGTTTCTTCAGACACATCAACTGGATAAAGAGACTTTCTAAAGGCTGTGGCCTCCTGGCAACTGGCATCATAACCTACCTTACATAACATGAATTCTTCCAAAAAGAAGTCAAAAGACAGAAGTGACTTCTGGTGGTAGGGGGTTGTTGCCTAAGTTTCGTGCACCTAATGGGAAAAGTACATTTTCTATCTTGTGTAAAGTTCTGAGACTCGGAACTGTCTCTTGGACATCATCATCTGGGAATCTCACCAGTTCTAAAGTGTGACCCATACCTTCCTCTCCTTGGGCCAGAAAAAGCCTGTCTCAGTTTATTTTCCAGCCAGTGGAGCCATTTAAGCAGTTCAGCTCCAACAAAGCCGTCCTATCCCACAACATGGATTTCATCCACTTAATTCTTTTACCTTGAAATTTCTCTGATGCATTCCCTCACTTTTCTGTACCAGACAAAAGAAGTCCTTGCCTCAATATTCCACACAGTCTCAGATCTAAGACTCTAAATCGGTGTTAAAGTGAGATGTCTAAAGGTTTCCAGTCCAGATGAAGACATTGAACTGCAGCATCAAGACAGTCATGTACCGTCACCAGCTTCACTCAGGAGGATTATCAACTTTTTATTTGCTTGCCTTAAGATTTACATTTGCACACTTACCTTCACATGGTAGTTCTTTTTCTGAATAGGTACGAAAATGTGGCCCCAACAAAGCAACCACCGTTTTATCTCTGCATCCAGATACACTTTCTGTAACACAGGCTTAGATTTTTCCTCGGCCTACTGTCACTGCATTACCTCGATGCCTCACACCTGGAAGGGAGACATGTAGCCCCTTGAGGCAGACCAGCTGATAACCACCAGGGTATTTTCGCTAAGTTACTCTGCGAACGGCTTGCCAGAGGGAGAGGGGGCAGCAGTAGCCTCTCCCCTGGCTGCCTGTGAATGCAGAAAGCCTCCTGTATATCTAGATGTACCGCAGCCGTGAGGGCAAAATTGACAAGGACCGCACAACCTCAGACGAATTTCACTCAAGGTCTTGGAAACCAATGGACAAGTGGTGGCATTCCCAAGCACAAACGGGTTGTCCCCCCCCAGTGACACCGGTTCCTCACAGAGGGGGGACAGCAAACAGAAGCCTGACCACGTGTCCACAACAACTGTGCAGAATAATGCTGCAGGCTTCCGTGATTCATATGGTTTTTTTCTCCATGAGCAAGTATAGTGTAACTAACGATATTAACATTGCAATAAGGGCAAAGAAGTACACTAATGCCTCAGCTGATAAATGTATTTGCAAGGCTAATTTCACCTGCAGCCACACAGATAAAGTTGCCCCAAACAGGGAAACTTAAAAAAAAGAAGAAAAAAAAAGAAAAAATCCATCAAGATAATGGCACAAAAACACAGTTGTACCTCGCTTACTCCCATAAGCAGTTACACTGACTTCAACTGTAGGAAAAATTATGGGACAAGAGTGAATTCACGTCCTTTCAAGGGTCTCCATCACCCAATTCATTCTGCCTTTTTCAGCACAACTGGGATTTTCACAAAATATCACATTCCAGGGTCTGAATATCTCAATTTGCAAAACAAGACACTAACAGCATAGATAAAGAACTCCACAAGCGAGCAGAAACAAGACTACGCTTTGAATAAAGCCACTGTTCAAATACCAGTGACAATCTATCGCCGAGTGTATGAAAATACCAAAGAAAGGTATCTCTAAGGAAAAATATTCAATCTTAGCACTCTTACCGCATCCTTTAGGTGAGTCATTCACAATATTTGTTTTCAACTGCAATTTGACATACTCCACACCACGTGTATTACTAGATGAACAGTACTACTGAAAACAACATAGGGAGAGTAAACAGTGCATTTCAAAAACAAAGACAGCATACAATAGAAATGTGCAGATTTACGTTAGATTCACCATAAAAATATCTCCAGGCTAATCACAAACTGTTACAAGCATCCTCAGTATTTCCCACTGCTATTGTCTTCCCTTAACGGGAGGAGGGAAAAAAAGAAGAAAGCAGCGATTCAAAATGGAAGTTCAGTAATTATTTACAGCCCAATATGTAAACAGCAGAGTGACTGGCAAAGTTCTTAGCACATCAGCTCGGATGTATGTAAGCAAGACATTCCTTCCCCGCAGTAGGCGGCCCCATGTCAAGTAACTATGTGCTAGAACTTGTCCTGAGCTACCTGTTCAAAGGGAACTGCGCAAGAGTATTTCAAGCTCTGACAGATACCACTTTGTGCAAAAACATCCACAAGAGTATTACAAAAAGAGACAGCACTGATGTTTCAGCAACCCCCATGTCAAGAAAGGTGTTCTCCTGCATTTTTATTGACATGCATGGAGCGGATAATCACTCCTTACGTTATCAGCGATAGTGCTGCTGATACTGCTTACCTACTGGTGGTCTTGTCCTTTCCATTTTTACCAAACTCTGCCATTTAAGACCTAGCACCCCCCCTTTTCAGAGACTGTTTGCCATTTTCAGTACTATCTAGTGAAATTTTGCATCTGAGACAATAAAAAGTACCTAAGAAAACCACAATGCAATAAAGAGCTATCATTTATAGCATTTTATTACTACAGGATTAACAAGTGCCAAAATTTTTTGTCCTTTCTTTCAGCAAATATATATAAGAATCTTGAGAACACTTGAATTTATTACACACAAGAATTCTGCCTATGGATGCAAGTTGAATAGTTTTCTCTTATACGTAGACACAATCTTTTCAAGTAAAAACTTGTTTTCTTCACTAAGTAAAACATTACATGCAGTGTGCATCTTTCCACATTCTTATAAACAGTCTTACAACAAGGTTCCTTAACAATAACTAGTTTTTATCCTTTGGGCTGTTTTTTTAAACCAGTTTTACAGAATGCAGAAGTTTGAGTTGCTTTAGATTTGTCTGCAGGAATTCCAGTAAAAACAGAGCAACTTATATGTACACAGGGCTGTGATATTTAGTCAGATTTTTATTTTGCCATACAGGATCGTAATGCATGCCAAGAATAAGAACGTATTTTTAGTTACTTATATATGTGAAGGACAAAAATGAGATGACAATATGAGAGAGAAAGAACAAAGAAAAGCCAACACAAGTATATATAATCTTTCCCTGGATATTCTTCAATTACTTTTTATGGTTATATTCCTCTTGTAACCCCTGAGTTATAGGCCTAAAGCAATGTTAGAAAACATTCTTTTTCCTGTAATGTAAAAAAAAAAAATCAAAAAAGAAAGGCCAAGTATCCACACAGTCTTGGCATTTTCTGAATCTACTCTTCAACATTTACTCAGGTCATAAACCTTAATCTTCAATTTGAGAAGGATACATGGGATTTTTTTTTCACAGCATCACCTTGGACAGCTGAAAACCCACCTGCGTGCTCTCTAACATCAGATATGACTTTCTCCTTGGTGAGCACAAAGTCTGAAGTATCACTTTCTGCAGAACTTAAGGTTGAAGTAAAAATAATAGCTTCCTTCCTAGGACAACTTTCCAAACATAAAACGACCATAAATCTATTAAGTACACACTTCCCAACTCTGTAGAGGGATATCTTGGCCTCTGATACTCTTCGGTTTTGCCAACCAGCAATAAAATGAAACCAATGAAAAAAACAGAAACCAGTCAATTTGTGTCTGTCCTTTTAAATACTCTCCAGTAAGTTGGAAGAGTTCGAAAGATACCAAATTTCATGCTGACAGAGAGAAAGCTAGAAGCAAGAGCAGAGACGCACAGCGGCACTCCTGAAAAGGGGGAACAGGAGCTCCAAAGCAGCAGAGGTGCTTTCTGAGGAACCTCACTTGCTTTCTCTACGCACAGATTCAATGTGTTTTTGGCATCAATCCTCACCTACTTATTTTTACTAAAGACCACATGCGCAGAGCGAAACGTCTCAGGCACAGAGGTAACCCAGTGCAAAGAACGAGGCAGTTTTGCTAACCTGTCCTATAAAACACGCATTTGCCAATCGGGTCTGTAAAACACACGTGTACATAGAGTCAAGATAAGTAATGTCACTTCTATAATTAAAACAACATCTTCCCTGAGTGGCCATATAAACCTTGTTTATTTTGATTGGATTCTTGTCTCAAAAGACATGCTATATTACAGTTTGCCAAGAAATAAGCAGAAATCTCTCCATCACTGCTTTGTGAAACATACTAATAACAAGAGCAATTTGTCCCTTTGACATATACAACAAAGCCAAATTCACTCACTTTCCCAAAGGCATATTTCAATATAAGATTCAAATACGCTTTTTAATATTGTCCAGTCACTGCATTACCTGTTACGTGTTTGTTCTTAACACACAAATGCAAAAAAGCATTAAGTGACAATATTCAGAAGAGGAAGAAAAGGATGGAGCACACAAAGAAATAAAACAGACACTGATTTCCTCCTCACTTCTCTTCCCCACCCCCAAAATGCTTTATAAGATTCAGAGATCAAACACTTACAGCTAGAATACAAGCATTTAACACATTTGTTCTATTCCAGGCAAAGCAATGAATAAAATGCATAAGTAGTAGAGAGGCACCAAAAAATGGGGTCACATGAGGTAACATATGAATAAAAGCCTACAAAAATTGAATGAGCTGTACATTGAAGTTATTCCTTAAGTTCTCAAACCTTTTTTTCATTGTTCTTGAAAAACAATAAAAGACCAGAAGATTAAAGTATTTACATTAGGATCTTTATATGCCTCCAGTTAATATAGTCATAAGGAGCAATACAACTGGTTTTAGAAAAAGTGACCTAAGGAAAATGTGGTTTAAAACATATTTAAAATTCTTTTCTTTGTAAGAGATTTTATAATTCATTTATCCCCACAAAAAAACCTTAATGTTTTAGGTGAAAAAACATACAGCACTGAAGCAGGTCACTGAGCCCGCTTTGATTGCACTGCATGGGACCCATGTCATTTAAGACTGACTTTAAAGAAAAAGGCATGGAAAACGTTTTCCATTTCTTGCAACTTTTTAAATACTACTGTGAAACTTTGGCTGAAGCTAAACCTAACCTTTTTTTTTTTTTTTTTTTTTTAAGCTGCTGGTAGCGATGAGAGCCTAGTTGTGAGCTCCTGAAATATCTGATATTTCTGAAAGGTCTATCCTCCCATGAAAGCTACCTGACTGTCCCAAAGTCACCAAAGTGAAGGATACTGACCTGTTTCAGTCTGAAATTGTTTAACTGACTTAAAAAGACGATTCTGCCTACATTGCCATCAGCTGAAGACAATTCAGACAACAACCCCATAGCCCTTCAGTGAAATCATGGGCTCTGCTGAAGTCACAGCAGATTTCCCATCAACTTCAGGCAGGTTTCACCTTCTTATCTTTAGCCCTATTTTCAGCTGTGGGAAACACACTCCCTGTTTTTTAAAAAAGCAAATTCTATTGCCTCCCTTGCATCCTCTAAGCAAGTTCAAATTTACGGGCAATTGATAATATCTTCTGTGAAACTTATATGAAGACTTAAAAAAAAAAAAAAAAAAGGGCAAAAAAAACCTGAACTGCCCCCCAGGGACATTACAGAAAGTATGGTTCCAAAAATCTTAACGTGTGCGTGATGGGTCTGGATGTAATTTTGGTAGTTTGGAGTGCCAATTAGTCTTTGATGAATATTATTAACAGAAAACTACTATAAATATAATATTAAGAGTAACAGTTAATTATTCCTTACCTACACTTTAAAACCTTCCTGGCATAGTCACTGCATGGCAGCTGTTGAATTGCGCAATGAAGCAGAGTTTTCTTAAAGCATGATGCTTATTTAACTTCAAATGTAAATAAACTCCCGTCCTGTGCTTCCATGTAAAATGAGCTGTTCACAAGTAAACGATTTTGTATCTTCCTAGCAAAGCAGCGAATGACCCTCTGTTCTCCACTTCTAATCACCAAAATCTATTTCCTACCTAACTCCAATTTAGGCTGACAGCTAATACTTCTCCTAAACAAAGTTCTCAACATCAGAATAACTGCTGCTTCCTTAACAGCAACCCGTGGGCTTTGCATATGTGGTTATAGCTATTAAGTATTCAACACAAAGTACCATCATTTAGCAGTAACGAAAATAATTTCTTGTTTGGCATAGTATGTTGATGGTTCTTACACACTTTCTATACAAATGTAGGCTGCCGCTTACTCCAGGACAGATATAAAAATTAGCATTTACTGAACATCAGTAAGTGAACAGATAAAAACGTCAACCCTGTCTCATTTCCGAGCAGCCTATCACCAGTTGAAGAATCAGTTCTTTTCCCTTTTCATCCTACTTTTTTTTAAGCACCGTTTCAAAGAAATGATAGAAGCTACTGAAATGTTTCTATTTACCATAATAATGCAATTCCACTACTTTAGGGATTTTCCTTCGGTAAACAATCTCAGATGACCAGCATTAAGATGAAGAGCTAAGCTACCATAAAGACCTGAAACTTATGTCAAATTTGATTCTGTGATTATCTGTAATCTGTGCTCACCTCTCTCTATAGAGTGAATTACACTCAATGAAAGGGATAATTCTAACGGAGACAATACAACATAAAGCCTTATCCTGCCATGAACTAAAGTAGCAGCCTTTTTTTCAATTTAGTCAATGAGGCTTAGTATACCGAAAAGAAAGAACCATACTAAACATTTTCCTACAGTCTGCACAAGCACACTATTTAGCATTTTCTGAAATCTGAAATTTAAAAACCCCATTTCTTTACATGACAAAGAGCACCAACTTTTCTTTGCAGTTATTAACACTTGACCATCAAAAGATCCATTCTTAAAGATGACCTTACAAGGAAGACAAATCGCTGTGACTTCTTGTCCCCTTTTTCTGATTCATAAAAGGAAGGACTCAAACTTTACGCTCTCCAGGAAGTATTTCTTCTACTTATTTCAACTACAGCTTTTTTGCTGGCAGTTTGTAGCAGTTTGACAGAACAGCAGACACATCATTCAAATAAAGTATTCTGAGAAATTATTTTCATTCAAAGTATGTTTTTAATGGAAGAGAAAACTGGGAAAAGATTCACCTTTAAGATTTTCAACTTTTGCTTGCTACTAAAGAAGGCCCACAAGCTAATAATCAGAGCTCCAACTAAATGTCCAGGAAAAATGCAAAACAAAATAAACAAAACACACCCAAGGCAAATCAAACAAAAATCCTGGGGAAAAAACATTCTGAAGCATGTGATGATCAAAGCTTCACAATTTCTTTTTATGTGCATGTATGAAGTGCATCTTTCGGTCTTTACGAAACGGCAACACGTCTCAATGCTTTGTCCTCCGCCAGTTCTTTTTAAGAATCAGTCATATTGATTCATTCTCTGCCCTTGCAAAATAAATAGGCTAAGAAATGAAAACTCTGCTTATTTCGTATATCTACTCCCTTAACCAATAACAACATCATCTGTGCTAAAAGCTGCTCGGGAGCACAAAAAACTGCAATCTATTCAATATTCTCCAGCAGGTGAAGGCAATTGCATACACACAAGACAACAAACATACCACTTGACTAGCACTCACCGTATACATGCACTACATTTCAGTTAATAGTTCACAGCAAAACTTTACAGTCAGCCTCAATTTCTTTGCATATTTCAACCTTCTAGAATTAAAATTATTTCAGAAAATAACGCACACAACCAGCCACCCAATAGTAAACACATTTGTGCTTGCTAGCTTTAAAACTACCTGCCAAGCCAATAGCCAATTGATTTCCTTGGCGTAAATTCGACATTTCCAATCTGGGACATTACCCAATATGAGGACTGTAAACCCTTTCCTAAATGAGGTAATCACATTGGTGCTTCTATAGTTCTGGTTGAGTTGCAGTTTCCATTACAATAAATCCTTGCAGCACATTCCCAGAGGTTTTGTAACTTCTCTGCACCTTTAAAAAAAAGTTACTCCTAGCTGAAATCTGTCATATAAGACCTTAAAAACAAACAAACAAAAAAACCAGCAAATTTTCCTTACTTAATCCTCAAAAATGTACAAAAAAAAAAGATAGAGAAAAATTATTTCTCTGAATATTTACAGTTCCACTTTTAAAACTGAGAACATTGACAATATTCATTTCTGCGTTCTGCAAATCGAGAATACAAGAAATGTGAAAGGGACAAGTGACTAGCACAGTTGCACTCTACAGTACTTATATAGTGAAAAAGAAAGAACAGACTGAGGCTCAAACCTCATAACTGAATTAGTGCTAGCAGGCTCAAGGCTCTTAGACGAGTGCATGATGAGTACTGAAGTGAAAAAGTACTGAAATACTGCATTTTAAACAGCTATTAGAAATGGCTATTGTACATATCCATGCAACTATCCTTCATAAAGGAATTTACCATGCGTTATAGCAACATGATCCTATTTACACAACGAGTTGTTGTTCCAGTCCATCAAGTACACAAGAATTTTTAATGCATCCTAAAAAAATCAATTAGGCAATGATCATCTGATTAAACAGCCACATCATACCATTCAATCCTTTCAAACATACTCATAAATCCAGGCCTTCAGACTTTGCTACAAACTTCCAAAACCTACACATATAGCGTATTACAAGGAGCTGATTTTTAAGCTTAATGGCATTCAGCACAAACTAAATTATTACATGCTGTTAACCTGAAAACGCAACATCAGACAATGACAGAAAAACCTTCTTTTAGTAGATACTCTCAGTTTTAATGCAAGTGTTTTTTACAAAGTATCAGAACGCTTTCCACAGCACAGAAACACCTTGAAAGGGCATCAGAATCAAAATTGGAAAACTGATTAGGGCATCACAACTGACTTGGTGAAGGTCCAAAAGGCGGGGAGGGGAAATAAGTGGCTAAATGAAAAGGAAATTATTGTGTTTTTTTTTTTTAATCAGATCTTAATATTCACACTACAGTGAAATATATTGCAGAACTACGCCTGAAGTGTGAAGTTGCTAAGTATCGCTGCATATTAGTCTTCTTAATTTTGACATCACTCTTTGCAATTCCAAGAAGCATCTGAAGAAAGTATGAGAAAGCTGGGGCTATTCAGCCTGAAGAAGACAAGGCTCTGGAGTGACCTTATTGCAGCTTTTCAATACTTAAAGGGGGCTTATAAAAAAAGATGGAGAGCAACTTTTTGCTCAGGCATACAAAGACACGACAAGGGGGAATGGCTCCAAACTAAAAGAAGGGGCATTTAGATCAGATGTTAGGAAGAAACTCTTCACTCAGAGGGTGGTGAAGCCCTGGCACAGGCTGCCCAGGGAAGCTGTGGATCCCCCATCCCCGGAGGTGTTCAGGACCAGGTTGGATGATGCCCTGGGCAACCTGATCTAGCGGGTGGTGTCCCTGCCCACGGCTGGGGGGCTGTAACTCGGTGGTCCTTAAGGTCCCTTCCAACCCAAACCATTCTGTGATTCTATGATCCGAGAGCTTAGAAAATGAAAGTCAAACCCGAAAGTATGTGTTTGTTTTCTGTTTTCACATACATACTGTAATCTCCCTGATGCCCTGGGAAAGGAGTGCTAGTAATCCCAAAATTGCATTCCTCCTATGCAAACCAGAAGGGAGAGTACGTGAAGTAGCAGTATTAAGATTCACAGGCAAGACCAGCATTTTAAAACCCTGGGATGCAAACACTGGCCTTGCTGCAACTTGTGTTTCAATCATGTTGAAAACTCACGACCTAGACACAGGTGAACTTGCTGCTGGGTTTGCCTTGCCTCCTTTCCCTCTCCTCCCACTGAACTGAGGGAAAGCAAAGAAAACCTAACCTTCCTAACAACGTTCAGAAATCATCTTTGTTAAGTAATTCATCGACAACATCTATTGCCTACTGACAAAAGAGAGATGAACTATCAAGTCTGCAACCCTACAAATAAAGCATATGATGCTTCTAGTAATAGCTTCCCCTCTTATACTTCCCTTTTTATGCAGGTACACTTTACAAAATCATTTGCATCTTTAATATCCTAACCCATGAAGACAATTTTACTGAAATCAGTCCAAATTCTTTACATATTTAACTCATACTGAATTAACTGGACATGCCCTTAATATCAGACAAAACGCTGTAGCCATTTCACAGAACATATCCAACCTGTACTTTCTGCACTTCCTTCAACATCCTGGCATTTCCGCACAGAATTCTAAGGAAGTTTGGGGTTTTATTTCAAAATTTTTATTATCAAGCATGCCTACGACAAACAGAAGTCTGAAGAAGATGTCTGCTGCATTATATAGAGACCACTTTTTCAACAGGTTAGCAAGCTATGCTCAACACCCATGCTGCGGATAGGCAGAATGACAACATTTCATCTTTTCCACTCTCTAAACGTTCTGATGTCGGAGGACTCCCTCCCGACATGTCTCTCCTCCACCTCTGGCTGGCAGGCTGCAATGAAGGGCTTCCAATAGGAATACGCTATTCCCTGCTGCAGCATGGCCCCACCAGCTACCTACATCTTGGCAATTACCTTCATTTTCATTAATTTCAGGTGGATCATTAGGGTGATGTTTTTCCATTTCTGTTTGTCCACCTGCAGCATCCTATAGCAGAGCCTGCAAGTTAAAATCCGTCAAGTCCCATAGCTCCAACCTCAAGCCACAGCGCTGACTGACAAAGAGCTAGACTTAACATTTCAAGGTCTTCTTCAAGATTCAAATATCTTTACAGCCTAACAAAACGCCTGCTCGTTCCATCCACGGAAACGGAACTGACACCCTCAGCTAGCTCTGGAAAACAGCAAGCTATAACTTAAAATAAGAACAACCTCCCTCAGAAATGTTTCCCTCCCTTCCTACAGTGCAGCTTTCCGCCCTCATAACCCACCTACCCAATGCCCTTTTTGCACCACACTTAAAACCAAAGAAGGTGTATGTTAAGGGCCCAGGATGATTTAACCAATCAAGCTTTTGGAAGTGTCTTGTGGTTTTCATTAATTCAATGTGACACTGTGAAGGACTCCCATTTTCAGAAAGTGCTGAGATTCATCTTCTGAAACTTTTGGCAAGATTATTTTTTATATATATTATATCTAGAAGTAGGCACATACTATGCAGCCAATTTTAACAGGCAAAGCTAGGCTCTCCTTATTTAATATTCATGTCACAGGAGTAAAAATCCAGCCAGGAATCAAACTGTGGCATCCTGTGCCAAAGACAACTTACCACTCAGCTGGTAAGTTGGCAATTCAATTTACAAACCTGCATTCCTGCATTTTAATCCTTTGTAGAAAGGTGGTAATATATGAGCAATATGAAAAGAACTGGATTCAGATCATTAGAGGTTCACAAACCAAACACGCGAAGCTTTGGAGGCTGTCCAAAACAAAATCATGCCTAGGTGGTGATGTCCGTTCAATAAAAATTCAATGTCATAATTATCCTCTCACTTTTTCCCCCCCGAAGAGCATTAGTGCTCAGAACCGTGCTGCTGCTCGGCCAATTACATTAATGCCGTTAGAAGACAGATAGGGCCCGCAGCCAATCGCTGTGCCAGGTCACTGCCTGCTGACGGATAATTTACAATTATCAAGCAATTAGCAAATGAAGTGAAAATTCAACACTCATCTCCACATAACGCAGAATAACTCATTTTAAAATTAAAAATATGTTTTAATAACTTTAGTTTGGCTACGGCCTCCTTTTACCAGTTTCTCCTCCTTTACGACTGACAAAACGCTGCGCTGTCTGAAGTGAGAACCACGTCTACTGTTTGATATTTCTAAATGAAATGACCACTTCCTTACGACTAAATATCTATTTAACAACAGAAAAGAACAAAAATGAGAACTCTTGATAAAGGTAATAGTCACTCAACTAGTGTATTTGAAATTACTAGCTAACTGACCACCTGATGAACACCCTGTACCAGCAGACAGAATTAACAGAAATAACTAGAACTAGCCAGGCACCTATCTGGGAGTCCATAATCTTCTTTTCTTCTCTACATTTAACAATAAATGACCTAGAAAGAAACTGAGCTGCAACTAGTCAGTTGCACAAAACAAAATGCTGCTTCCCATTAATCACCAACTTATTAGCTTGCTATGCTCACAACATAGTAAAGAGCTCAGAGCTCCTTTTGCCTACACTCACAATCCTAAAAAAAAAAAAAAAATCTAGGAAAAATTTGCCAATGTAACTTTTAGATAAATTCGTTTCTGTCCCACTCTAGAAACCTACTGTATCTTCCTTAGCATGTATGGTATGGACACTGTAATTAACCTTCTCTTGAAAGTGCAGGAAAAAACTGCACAAGAGCATCACATCAACAGTGAAATCCAAGTAGATTAAAGGAGATTCTTACATGGTCCTCGGTACCAAAAAATCAGAATAATTTTTGAAAGAGTTGGTGAGGGGGAAAAAAATAAAATTAAAAAAAATTAAAAAAAATTAAAGAAATATACAAGGCTAAGTGATGTCAACCGAGAAAGACAACTGATGATGTTTGACCTATTTCCCTCCGAAAAGATACCAGCAACAAACTAACCTCTTTTCTGACTGTACACAGTTTCGGAAAACATTTACGATGTCAACACAAGGTATTTACTTTTGAAACAGTCCTCCACCCTCCTTCTGGAAGAGACACACTTATCTCTGAATTTTTCCCTTGCACCCACTGCACTACCACAATGTCGGAGAGAAGGGAAACCCAAGCAACAGAGCGAAACCCTCCACAAACCTGTTGCTGCGGATACTGCATTCCTCCCATGGCGGCCGGGGCTCGTCCCTGCATTCCCACGGGGTAGCGCTGGGGGCCGGGAGGGCCGTAGGACTGCCCGGGGTAGGGGCTGCTCTGCTGCGTCTGAGAGTGAGGGTTATTGCCCATGCCGTACAACTGAGGTCTCTTCATCACCATTGGATCCATTGGACTGCCCTGTTAGTGAACGCAAGCAAATAAAAGGTTTAGAGATACTGGAAGAAACAGGTCAGAACAGTCACACTCATTGCAGACAGGTCATACAGGCATTTGCTCAATACTTTATACCTTTCTCCCAAAATGATCAAAAATCAATGTGGCATGCAAACAGGCAAAGTACCGTAATTAGTTGCATGAGTTTCTGAATGGTGAGTTTGGGACTTACGTTCAAATATAAATAAATAAAATGAACTTTGCACTCAAGTTTAGACGTTGTCTCTCACCTACAAAGACAGGTATGATAATTACCCAATAAATCCCAGCTTAAGAAATAATTAAGTATACTGTTGTAAACTGATTAGCAACATTGACTTCAACGTGTAAACACACATCAAATCATGTCTGTCAAGAGAGATACATGTAATGGGAAACCATTCAACCTTGAGAAAATGTCTATTTTCTTTCCCTGAAAAAAGGGGCAAGTGTAAAGAAAAGGAGGTTTCCAAGAAGTACAATGCATACAGAATGCACTATCTCAGAGCCTTCACATCACTATCATATGCATTAGTAAGTTTCCAGATCATAAGGCAAGTCATAACCCAAAATGTACATAGGCATTTATTTGCCTCCTTAACAGACCTCAGAAAATCCAAACTGAAATCACTGATGGAGGGGGATGGGAAGCAAGGGATGGAAGATTTATTTTTAGACTTCTTGGCAGGACTTACCAAACACCATAACAGCTTCAGGACGGGTGTCAACCATTGTGTGGCATTACTCTCACATTTTATTACTGAGGACTAACTGAACCAGAAAAAAATATACTTTTGTCAAGTGTAGCAGCGCTGCATTGTTAATATGATGCCCATTTTTTAATTCCTGAGTGCCAAACAGTTGTATTCAAACAAGAAAAAATGTGTGGTTTTTTTTCCTTTTTTAAAAGCCTACCACAGTTTCATCTTAATGAGATTTCCCCCCTTCCCTCCCCAGAAAAAGGTGTATTAATTCATCCAACCAGTCTGCCTTCCCGCCAGTAGCAGGATTCCTTCCTATGGCATATTTTGTACATTTTTTCCAACAGTGCACTGCTGACCAGCTTTATTTTAAAGTCTCCAATGTAACGTGACTTCTACAAGGCGTTTTCAGCTGCTATGTTCTGATGTAATAGTTACTATGACAATAAATTACTTTCTCACTCCTATCCCTGTTTCTTTTCATTATTGCTGTTTGTACTACTAAAACACTATGCTTCCACTCCCCCACCCCCACCAATACAAACAGGTATTTCCCCCCTAAACTAGTCACTGCTTAACAAACAGTTACACATTGTTCTCACTACTTATTCCTTGCAAGGGAGTAACTCAAACCTTTCTCCCTGTTTTCTCCAGCTTTCCTTATCTCTACCAACACCTATTTGCTAGGAATATAACCCAAACCAAATATAGTATCTCAAATGTTGCCATACTACACCTGCACAGGTGGAAATTATAACCTCATTCTCACATGACACCTCTATTCACTTCAGAAGTGGACTGCACCCACCCTTTTTTTTTTTTTTCCCACCATAGAGAATTGCACATTCACTTCTAATTGGGGGTGAGTATTACTCAGCAATTATCCACTTTATTATTTGCCTTTTTTTGTGGCCAGATCAGAACTTTCTATTTTTCACCACTAAATGTCTCTGGGTAACATATTATTTATATTTCATACTTCTCAAATTCCATGGTTCCCCAACCACTTTAGGCCGCCTGACCTCTACTAACACATCTTTTATTTTATTTTTATTAGGCCATTGTGCATCTCAAACTTTTAACTGAGAGCAGACAGACGTAAAAGTTTAGTGGATGAACTGGAGATACCTTCTGACATGTTCCCAAGGGACAACTTAAATTACCCTTCTGTAGACCAAGATAGTTTCTCTGTGTTTATTTCAGCGTTTCCATGTTCATTCTGGGTACCACCTGTTGTATTCCTCTCCTCAAATATAAATCCTTGTTTAAAGCAAGTTTTGGGTTTCCTTCATGAGATTCTTATGAAGCCCAACATCCCTGCTAATTGCCACCATCTTCTGTTTCAGTGTATTGTTTCCAGGTCTCACTTCCTATAACAAATTTAGTCAAATTTAATTTTAATTAATTTTGAATGTAACATTTTCCACTCCCCATCCAATACTTAAATAGTACCATGAACAATGCAGATAATTACAGCTAAAATAGTCTGACATTTTCTTTCCATTATGAAGACTATTTTCAGGTGGGTATAGACTTCGCCAAACTTCAAGTATTTAGGCTGAAATTTTCCAGGCCATATGTATGCCTGAGGCTGAAATTCTCTGGAAAATTCAGCTGAAACAGTTCAGCGATGTCTTAGAATGAGGTCACAGAAGAATACATTGCTTATGTTCTTACATAAAATACTTAAAAATACCTCTCGAATACCATGTTTTGGGGTAGACAATTTTAATTTGCCAGGGTGACAATGGATTTTAAGGAAATATAAAACTTGTATCCCTATGAACCCCTGAATTCCACGCGATCCATAGGAGTGGAGGAGGAGGAGGAGGAAACCGGAGAGTGCAAGGTGCACAGAACACAGCAAGACCAGATCAAAGGAGCTGCAAGGTATAAGAAGGTGGCCTGAAATTTGCCAAAGAAAGGACAATGGGTTAAAAAAAAGCGGAGGAGAGAGAACTGGGACAGGAAGAGCTGAAGGAAAGAGGAAACAAGGTCAGGAGGTTAAATGGATAGAGGCTGAAGAGACTCTGTCCACTGGACTAGTGACCTCCAAGCGGTGGAGGTCTTCTGTTTGTTCATTAGTTGGTTTGGAGGGTAAGCCTCCCTGACATTTCGTTCTTCCCTGCTTTCTTCTCCCTAACCCGCTGCTGCCTCTTCAGCTCCTGCTCCTCCTTGTGCTCTCCAGGAGAGCTGCCCCTCTTGCCCTCGGGTGATGTGAAGGCTCAGAAAGGTGGAGGCCTGAAGAGCCTGAGCTGCTGCTGATCCCTCCTGAAACCAAAGGGGCTGCGGTCACTGCATATGGCTAACAAGGGACACGGCCAAGAAGGGACCTGGGCACACTCAGAACTTACTGTGCACACTGCAAGCAATGCACCAGGATCAAGGACTGGAGATACTGAAGATGAAAGCGATAGACAGGACCAGGCAAACGGCTGGGACAAGCCAGAGAGAACCACTCCTGCTTGCCAGTGCTGATTGTTCCCTCCACCCTCCAAGACCCCAGGGAAACAGTAAGAAGCAGTACAGTAAAGTCCTCTGACCATGTTTAGGACTGGTGAAGTAAGACTGTGGCATTAAGTAACATGATCCAAAGCCACAGCCGAGAAGCATGGCCCGCTTCACCCCACTTTGTTCTCCTGAGCAGCACGAGGAGGCAGGTGGTCCTGCGGGAGACACTAAGCCTAACTCGGCACTGCGCCCACCTGAAGCACACTCACACACCGACAGGGAGGCCTGCACCGCAGCTGAGAACACTTTATTGTACATACCACAAGAAAGAAAAAAAGTGGAACGAAACCTAAGTATAAGTGAAGTCTCAGCAATCTCCTAGCATCAAAGAACTCCTACAAACAACCCAGCGAGGATGCACATCTTATCCATGCACTGGTCGGTCCCCACGGGGTGTGGCAACCTGCCACTGCTCTTACTGACTCCATCCAGATGAACTCGTGACCGTCTGTGCGCTGCAGGTCCAGGTGAAGACACCTACCAGTGGCTGTCAACATATTTCTGCATGGCCTAACAAAACCAAGTAACTCACAACGCCGCCTCCCTCTCCCCCAGCTTTAAGAAACTTTATCATTGCGGAGTCGTGTACTGAGTTAAGAACTGTTGGAAGCAAGTTTTCCCTCAGTATTTCTCCTGTTTCCTTCACGGAGGATGGTCACCGGATGGGTCTGCTCGAGGGACGGGTCAGCAGCAGTGCAGGGAAGGGGGCTGTTGCATGCTACAGGACCAGACGCAACATTTATTATACAAGTTAGAAGATGGGTAGCAAACAAAGCAGAAAACGGTGGGATGAGGAAAGCTGATTAAGGTGGTCGTATGCTGCTCAGCCAAAAGTGGATTCTACCCCTCCATCTGCCACAGTTTTTACCTAGTGTTGAGTAAATTATTAAAACAACAAATTTTCAAAATGTAGCAGTTTAGTGCATCATTTTCTCGCTTGGAGTCATGCAATTTAATTTGCAGAAATGCTTCATATAACTGCAGCTACTTTTGAATTTGATATGTGCTTTTGAAGAGCTGTATGTTGCAGAAAATTTGACCTACAGCCATCATAAACAGGCTACTCAAACTTCCTTCAGTAGTGCCTCAGTTTCCCAACTGTAAAAATGAAAAAAAATCATTACTTCTTCACTAGAGAAGTGATTTTAGAATTTAATATGACTGTGATCAATACCATAGAAAACTCTCTTAAAAAAAAAAAATTGTTGTCTTCAGAACAGTGCATGGTAAGAAAGACCTGGAGCCATACACTTAACAGAAGAAAACAGCTGCTCCCTGAGTACTGCGTGTCCTGTACAGTGGAGGTAAAAGTTTAATTATAACTTTTTCTAACTTTAACGCATGCTCAATTTTCAGCTTTAGCACTCTTTAAAAGTTTTATTTTTATAGAAAGTTTCATCCACAGTGATCTGAAAAGCTAAGAAATATGTATTAGAATCCTATATGAAGGTTCCTTTAGCATTTACAAGTTCAAGTATCTTTTTTCTAACATTAGTTCCAACAATGTTCAAAGACAAGTTTTCGGTGGCAGGATCATTACGACCAGTATCAACCTCTGCGTGTTGTAGGGATCAACAACCAACCCCTCCACACCCACTCTAACACTTTTCAAAGATGACAGTGTTGCTATAACTGCGCTGTATTTTTCCAAATCCCAGTGGACGTATATTATCATGAAGGGATGCTGTGTACATTCTCACATCTCCCATGCCTTTACTTAATTCTATCACATACTATATCAGAAAGTTTTAATTACTTTCTGGTTTTAGTGTCATTGCAGTTATCAATATCCATTTATTTCCTTTCCTTTACAGAAATACGCACATTTTTGCCAATTTAGTTTGCATATCCTAATTTTTACTGCCATATTCTGCCAGGCAAGTCTGAGTGGATTCCGCATTTTCCTTCTGCCTCTGCACCTCCTTTTCAACTTGCTGCATTTCATGTAAACTTTGCATAGATCTGCAGTTCCTCAAAATACCTCAGTCTTGTTCTTTGCTTCAGTCTGCAATAATATTATAATTTATAACCCCTTTATTATAGTGCCTATCTTATGTCAGTATCAGATTCATTTGCACATGTACCAGGCTTTGTAAGAACAGAGCATTTCATAAGAGTCCTCGCCTATTATGTGCCTTGTGAGCACATTAATGCACCTGTTGGAAGGTTTGCTAATGATTTCAACAGGGCCAAGATTTCACTCCCAGTCTTTACACTGACGGTCCCACCATTAAGGTAAGATGCAGAAAAGTCTACGCTGCCTACAGATAGTAGCTGGCAAACTTTTTCTATTACCTACTCCTCTTTTCAGTGTTTTGTGTTAAAGGAGGCATAAACTCAGCATCCCCGCTATAAGCAGAAGTAGAAAACATTTACACCCACTTGTAAACTCAGTACCACCACTGCTTCTACCAGCCAAAAGAACCAAACAAATCACCTTCTCCAAAGTATCTGTGGATTCAACTTTGCCTCTTCTAAAATAATAGAAAAAATACTATTTTCTCTTGTTATTTAACCAGTGTTTTCCGTGATACCTTATCTCCTCTCAGATCTAAGGGAGCGTGATTTCAATAGCTATCTGACCAAGATACATGGGCTATTCCATTTACGTTATGTATTATACATACTGAGTTATCATTGTATATTCCACTTCTAATACCAAAATCTTTATTTGAAAATTTGAAAGACACTTACAAACATGAACAATACTGGTCACAGTCCCCAAACATAACTTGTCGTTTAACGATGCCAAAAGAACCCCACCACTGATGTCCTAGGGCAGGGAAGAGTGGGAGACACTTTACAAAGGACACAGTGGGATTCAGGCATGACGACAGCCCTTACATGAGGAAGACAGAGCAATTCACTACAAGACAAGAGCGGTCACATGAGATACAACTACTCTTCAGAGAGAAAGGGTGTTTTTCTGTTTGTTTTTTAAAAAATGAAAGAAGCATTGGTTTGGCTGACAACAGCAAATGCACCAATTTAAAGTGACTATAAGCCACAGTGCATCCCAACAACTAAAGCTACATCATTTGCGCCTGTAACAAAACAACATGAACTCAACACTCTGCAATAGGCTTGCCCTCAAACTCCTAGAGCTGCTGAATACAATAACTCTTTGTTTATTCATTGATCTGCAGCCAAAGCTTCTGTCTCTGTATTAAAAAAGCAGCCTCTTATTAATACCAAAGCCTTGAAACCTCATAATAAAGACAGCTGACAATCAGCTACCGACATTCCAAGAAAGATGGGCATGGAGCTCTCAGCTCTAGGTCAGGCACCAAGTTACAAATTTATCGCTAGAGATAATCACAAGTATTCACTATAATACAATGACACAGCTGGCATGAGGACGCAACTGGGGAAAAGATAATCCATTCCTAGATAATGCCATCATTTGTATGAACATGTACAAGGACTCCTCAGCCAACGTTTTTACACGACAAAAGCGTTTCAAAACACAACCCGTGTTACGTGTTTTAAATATCCATTTAAGAAAGACGCAACTATAAAATGTATGAATACACAATACTAAAATCTGCCTTATATTAGTATTAAAATAATAGAGGTGACTGGCAAACAAGCTTCCTGTATTTTCAGATAGGAAGTCTACTATCTGGGCTTTAATAAAACTGAAAGCAAAATAAGTCAGTTACACAAGTACAGCAAGGAATAATCAAGAACAAAGAGCCAAGTTCAACATAAGCCTATGATGAAGGAAAATCCAGTGAATGAAGAGGCATATACTAGAAGAGATTTAACAAAAATTTTAATTTTCCTCGTCTTAAAGGCTCTGCATACTGTATGATTTCAGCTGCGGGAAGACATCAGAAAGATAATTTTCCACTCAAAACAGAAAGTACATAATTAAAAAGGGGAAGAGGAGAAAAGCAACGCTATGCCCCACCAAGAATCAACTACTTCTCCACTAGAACTTTTCAAAGTAATAATACAGGAAAGTGTCTCAGCAGGGTGAAGGAGAAGGACATAGGTATACTTGTTTTCCAGTTTTCCACTAGGTCCCCCTTAACACAACCTAAAAACTGGAAGATCAATGAAACCACCATCCTCTAGTTATTATTTTGTAGATAGATAAACCTGAAATGACTACTGAAAGAACGAATCACAACAAACATAGCAAAGAAGAGAAATCTGTTTTTAATGAACTACACACAAGTAATCTCCTCATGTTGGCACTATGAGTGCAAGCAAAGGTTAAGAGGTTAAGACAACATCGAAAAGTAATTATACACATTTATCACACCTGAAGGCCAAAACAATCCCATGTCTCTGACAAGTTCACATGGCAATACAGCTCAGGAGTGCTGCCCTTCGAGTCGCTTTTATTACCTGTATGTCAGTAGTTGGCAGTGACAATACCCTCATTGCTCTGAAGCCAACTCAAGACACGTCATCCTTCCCCATCATGCCTGAAGTGTCAACCTTCTTACCTGCTTCTGTAACCTACTTTCCTAATCCAAACTTCTTCCAGGAGGACCTGGAAATTCTCTTCCCTTCTCCCCACCCCACCCCGACACCAGCTGAGATGCTCCTAAAAGGAGACCTCTTTCCTTTAGCCACGTAAAGGCTCTTGCTTCCTGCTGCAGAAGTGCTCTCCAACAAGTTATCAGTAATTTCTAGTGTAGCAGAATCTAGGATCTTTACAGGCATCTCCCAGGGAATGTCTGCAGCCATCTGACATGTCATCGCTTCCAGCTGCCCGTATCCCCCTTTTTGCCGGATCATGGCCTTGCTTTAGATACTTCCATTCATAGTCCAGCACCTGCACCACAAACTGTCAGCACAGGGTGGTTTTCGCCAACACAACAGCTTTGGCACGTGCCCATGCCTCACCTTCACGTGCAAGTGCTCCAACTCCTCATTCTGCCATTTCTGATACCTAAATCACAACCCTCGGCAGGAGAGCAAGGCATACAGCTAGGGAAAAAACAGTACCTTGAGGTTCTCAGGCTAGATTCGTCAGAGGATGTGTCACAGCCCTGAGGCTCTCTCAGTAGCCAATGCTACAGCTCAACAAGGAAGAGAAAAATCCATTCATAAACCCAGAAAATTGTAAGTTAAAAAAAGCAGAACCCCACCCAGAATACCAGTTACTTCTATTTTGTCTGGCAAAGAGGTTCTCAGCTTCCTAGACAAGTAAACACCTTCACTCACTGTGCATGGCTGCCATCTGGAACCCAAAAAAAAAAAATTCCCTTACCTACTTTGTACAGCTCTTACACAAACACGGGGTTAGATGGACAGAAAAGGATGTACTAAAAATAGTGTCTGTCGGGGAAGGAGCAGAGAGCAGCCTCGAATGGAAGGAGGGGAGTGCTGCAGGAAGGCTCCCTGCAGAGCCGTCCTGGAGTGGGAGGGGAAAGCACAAAGTCCTGGAAGCCAGTGAGAGACAGGAGGAGGAAAAAATATTCCACATCAGCTCCAGATTTTAAGGGGAAAAAAAACTCTTCCTAAGCCTAATAAATATTCAACTGGATTTGAATACACTTTCTCAGTTACTTGGCTTTATCAGCAGAATTAAAATTAAAGGTTAGATGTATTTAATAGCCGGGGAAAGCCCTAGCTGAGAAAGTGACATTACCGACACTGGGGAAAACAGCGTGCCCACAAAAACGTATAGCCCATCACAACTAGGTCACAAGCCAGAACTATACACCACAGTTAGCTGCAGAGTTTTTTTCCCCACTCCAAATGTTATATATAGTTCTGTATTAACACACACACACACAAAAAAAGGTATGCTGGTCATATATCCTCAGCATTTATGGCAAATTATTAATCAAGTCCCACCTGAAACAATTTGTTAAATTGATTTTAATCACTGGGCCTCTCATGTGAAGCTTTGTATAATCAGCATTTCATTTACAAAATTAATTGCCTGATTGATTCTCAAGAGGCAGTAGCTGTCATTACACTGCTGTCATAACTTTTGAGTAGGGGTGTCACAACACTGAATCCTGACAGTATGAAGAGCACTGCTATTTAAAAATTGAGGGCGGGGAGGTAGGGGGGAAACAAATACAGTGATCTCACAGAGTTGCTCTTTAGCCCGACAGAACGTTAAAACCATTTCGTATCAGTTTCAGACAGCCTCCCCGTTTTCCACTCATTGAATAATGTAGTACTCAGCTATTCAGTCGCTTTCCTGAGAAGCAGGTCCATTTAATTCAATTTTATCATAGTTGTGGTTGCATAAAATGAGTTTGTTGTTGACTATACAAAAGATTTAATCACAGGCCACTCTAAGGTTGTTTGCAGAGCAGAGTTTGACTTTCAGACGCGTGGAACTTTTTCCACATCCACAACCTTCTGGAAAGTTATTTCCAAGCAGATTTTTTTTGTTGTTGTTTTCAGTCAGACCAAAGGAAAACCACAACTTTTCTTATCGAGGACCTCCTTTAAAGCTTTTGTTTGTTTGTTTCCCCTCCCGCAGTATTTTGAAGCTCCGTGTGAGCCTCGAAGCAGAGCTCCTCCGCGCCCCACAGCTGCGGCATTCTTGGAAAAGCCCGCAGCTCCGCAGAGCCCGGCGGCCAGCGGCCGGGGCACTGAGTCATGAGACAGGGCTGCTATTCCTGGCTCAGCAGCTGACCTGCTATGCAAACACGAGCACAGCACTTCACCTTTCTGTGACTGGGTTTTCACTCTCGTAACAGCAAGTATTATATGCTCTCTTAGCAAGGAGGAAGATGGGCAGACTTCGGGGAAGGCCGATGTCAGTTATCATCCGCAGGAATCAGGATTTGGAGTCAGAAATGGTAGGCTATGGGAGAGAAAAAACTCCCGAAGTTTTTAAAAGGAGAAATCACAAATGCTCTAACCATGTGCTCTAGATTTTCAGAAAGCGACCTTCCCAAGGTAAACTTATTTAGAAAAATACAACCTAAGCTTCAGCTAGACCTCTTAAAACACTATTAATGCCTCCGAGAAACAGACCTATTTCTGAGACAACTCCAAAAATAAGCCCCTCAACTTCTCAAGTTCAGCTTTAAGCACTGGATTGCATCAAGTACTCCTGAATAAAACAAATTCAAAACATCTAGGCCATGCTCTGAGACTACAGTACTATAAAAAAAGCAAACAGCAACTCTAGGTGATTTATACCTATTGGTGGCATTTGTAATGCACCTCATCAGACGCAATTCCAGGATCGGCCAGAGTCCCGATCGCAGGCGAATCTAGGGGGCATTCCAGAAAACACGGCTCCCCACCCCCAAGCTCCTGCTCTCCCCCTGACACTGCTCTCTGCCAAGTGCCCTGTCATGCCCTGCGTGCGCGCAGCACAGGTTGCTTTGGCACGAGCAGACTGATGCAATTTTCATCTCTTTTTGCAGGTCTCCGAGTTCACGATGATTAAAATCAGAAGGAAAAAAAAAAACACATGCAAAATAGATAGGCTACTGGGATAAAGAGGCATCGAAGGATAACAGAATGGACAACTCCACCAGGCAAACAAAGCAGTAAGTTGTTTTCCTTGCTCGTAGCAGTAATGTGAGATTGCAGCTAGGGGAAGTTCACAAAGTTCTGCCCCCACTGAGAAATGGTTGCCAGAGCGCTATATTCCTCTGACACACCAGGAAGAGAAGATCACACAAAGGAGAAAAATCAGTTACCCTACTCACACTGTGATAGACTGGGATGTTAAAAAAGAAGTGTAGAGCACTGACTTGCTGTATTCATCAGTTTCTAGCCTCTTACCAGGTAGCTTACTCATTAAACTAGCTTTTTCTCTCTTTAGCCTGAACTCACCCCCACTCCACCCCCATTATGGAAGAAATGGTTTTAATTAAGTAAGAAAACAGGGGAAAGCCCCTAGCCAGAGCCAATACACACAAAATTCCTGAAGGATATATTTAGGATCAGGATAATTGGAAGGCAAATTCAGATCTACAACAGAAGCCCTGTCACTTCTCCAACTGCCAAGAAACTGTTCCTCTTGTAACATATTTTCTATGTTAAAACTGTTTCCTGTAGAGACTGAAAAAAACTTGGTTGTAAATAGCACAAAATATTAATAGTTACCTGGAAACTAACTGGCTTTTTTTTTATTACTGTTTTTAAGAACTTTCATGCCACAGTAGTTTTGTATCACATTGGTTGGACGTCATAAAAAACCCGCTGTCCCAGCTTGAAGCATACCAACAGCTCAGTCCAAGGGTCAAACAGACAGAGGTAACGAGTCTGGGGCTAGACACCCTTGCTGTGGAGCTGGAGCAACACATTTCCATGCAGTAGCTGCCTGTGACTCTTCTGCAGTTATAAGTGACCTTCCTCATCAACACAGACACTCTCAGGACCACAAAACTAACTTTCTGCAATGGAACAAAACAAAAAAAAATTTACCAGCAGCAGGTGATTTAAAGCATTAGAAAAGGAAATAGCTTTTTTTGGTAGCTTACAAAAAATTAAAATCAATCACCAGAACAAACTACAGTTATGACTGGAATTTTTCATTATTGATCAAAAATATTTAAGTTAAGAAATAAATCACAAGAAACAGTAGGCTGAAGGTCAAAGCTTCTGTACTACTTGAGAGAACAATGTGATTGGAAACCATCAATTCACACACATGCCTACATTCGCACCAGCTCCTTTGTATAATGTAACTGATTCCCAAGTATCATTTTACAATTCTGATTAGGTCTTACAAAAATCTTGTTTATTAAATTGCTTTCTTTAGGCATGCATAGCTGCTAATTTGTTTCCAACTAAATCATGTATCATCTGAAAAAGATTACATTGCAACAGTGGAACAACACTCCTGGGATTATGCTTCATCTGGATTTTAGAATTAAAAGGACAAATATTACAGGAGTTGTAAATTTCCCTTTGAAGGCAGTGGCAAGAACAGCCTGCAACAGGGTAATTCTGAACAGAGTGATGAGTGCACTTAGCAAGTAGCAGCCCTACCGAGAGACATGCATAGCGAGTCAACGACTCCAAGTATTAAGGGATCTATTCACAGACTTAAACTTTGATTTCTTCAAGAGAAAAAGCTCTTTAGATCAACACATGTATTCGTACAAACATACTTTGTAAGCAAAATAAATAATGGTAGCAAAAATATTAAAAGCTCTGCTGATTTAAAAAAAATTTATCAGCTCCAATATTCACAAGTTTTAAACAAACTTATAAATTTAGAGGTTTGGGAAGGACTCCCAGAGAGCTGTCCAGAATAGACCTCTAAAAATTTATTTGCATATTAATACAAAGTTCCCTATGGCTTACTCAGGAAAAAAAATCTGACCTGGATTTGAAACAGACAAAACTCTGATTTAACCCTAGTGACTTCACCTGCTTCTCACTTGGAACAGGCGAAAGCTGCGAGGTCCTCGTTCCTCTTCTCACAGTCTCCAAAAGGGACAAATTCTTCCACAACCACAAGCAGCCTATGAGAGCATCTAGAGCACCTCAGCACAAAGAAACACGTGCACATAACATCTGTGTATGGTAAGTGCAGAAACACCTCTGCAATAAGTTATCCTGGATGTTTATAATTAAGAGTTTGTTTTTACCATAGCTACTATCAAGAACCTTCAGTTTACAAAGATATGTTCGCTATATAATCGTAATTTTCTTTTAATATTGCAGCATTTAAAATTAATAAACAGCATGCAAGACGTATCTGGTTTGAGAAGTATAAAAGCAGGAAAGCTGACCCAGTTCTTCAGTATTTCTCATCCAAGTTAACAGGAAACCTGAATATACCGTAACCATAGGATTTCCTCCCCTCTTGCAGTAGGGATCACTACTTTCAGATTTAGTCTGCCTGGGAACTCTCGGCTTCTTTCCACTTCCGAGCCCATCTCTTGTTCCCCAGCCCTTAAGAGAGCCCACGTTAGCCATCATGTGAAAACACCAGCACACATTTCCTGAAAGCACTTCAGACAAACTCCATTATTTGCCGGAGAGGATACCCAGGGCCTAGGAGTCCCTCTTGGCCACAGCCCAAAATACAGCATTCCCAGCTTCCTAAAAGTCACCAAATCTAGAGCAGAGTTAAAAGTCAACAATCAAATTAAATGGGAGGAAAGACAAGGAAGTGACAGCCTTCAAAATCACTGAGGCAGCCCAGGTACGGGGAATCTTTCCTGTATGCCTGAGTAAGCTATTTCTGTGGCAAACAGCAACTTGAGCGTATTTACATCTCATCTTTCTCCCTTCTCCAAGGCTGCAACTTACAGCAGCCTCCTCCTGCTGCTGCTGAGGGCTGGAGACAGTTCATTCTGTCAGAATCACTTGGCCTAGCCAGAAAAGGTCATTTAGCAGCAAAGACAGATGTTTCTCAGCTGATATAACTAAAAGGCAGAATAGAGCAAACAAGCCCAAAGACTCATTTTAGCAACAGGGTTTCTGCAATTCCAATTTTAGGTATTGTTCAATTTAGAAAGATGTTATTCATCTGACGCTCATTTGCAAACTTCATTTTAGAATTAGAGAGATGCAGATACCACGTGTAAGACTCTGAAATGTGCGTTCCCTTTATTCTTAAAAAAAGAAACTTTTCTTAAAGCCACGTTATTCACTTCATATCTACCCTGGGATTATAGCTAAACCCGGCTCTTCTGCCAGCTACTATGATTTCTTGAGTACATTCTTCCCCTTCTCCCTTTACACTCCCACCCCTAGTTTTTTTGCTCAGTTCTTTCACACAGGAAAAGAAGCTAAATAAAAAAGGAAAACCAAAACTGATTACACACCAGAAATACTGTCAAATATGAAAAGGAAATGCTATGCATTCTTAAACTAAATCTCCCAGTGCCCAAGAAGATGAGACACTCGTTACAGAGGCAACACAGAAAAAGAATAATTTCAGGAATAAATATACCTGAAAAACAGACTACCAGTTAATTTTAGAAATGGGTATTATACTTGACACTGCACAAACATAATTAGGCTATTTTGACAGAAAGCATTAAGTTTCCAGAAACAACCCAGATACTTAAAGTAATCCTATATGAACCACCATATGCTCTCACTAATTCTATCTTGCAAAAAGTTTGTTGGTTTTTTTTTGGGGGGGGGGGCATACATATAAATAACTTTCAGCATTCCTTTTTGCTCAATGTTTTACTACTACAGTAAAATAGGATACAGCAACATCCGTCATGAATGCTTTATGCCCAACTTATCCTGCCTCAGAGCAGAGGGATGGATTAAATGACCTCTTGATATCCCTTCCAGCCTTGCTCTTCTATGGTTTGGATATTACTACATCATCTTTTTTATTTTAAGGTTTCTCCTGTTTCTGCAATTTGCTTTTCATTTGAAGTCATAATCCTCAACTTCTGGCATAATGAAACAACATGGAAATTATAATGCTACAGACATACTAAAAATATTGATAAAAAAAGCAAGGGGACAAAAAAAAGGCGTTTTCAAAACAGTTTAGTAAGAAGTAAAAAAGACAGATAAGAAAAACTGTTAGTAAGGAATTGATGTTGACATTTATGGAAACTGCTAAAATGAGAAGCATTTAGCAATTTGTTTTTGGGGAGGTGTGAAGGTGAGGATGAGCGCACTGTGTTCTAGGCACCAAAGGAGATACGGGTAGAAGAGAACCAGAGTAGGTGACCAACATCAAGGTGCTGATCACATCGATACCCAGGTCTAGCTACCCACTTCTGACCATACCAGGCAAGAGAGATCACCCCTATCAAACATCTTCTGGACATCACCAGCCTTCCTCTGACCGCACCACGCACCAGAAGAGACCTGCACCTACTCCATGCCTTCTCTCTGCATCCAGTTTGAGCTGCTTGTTGCACAACTGGTGCCTAGCAAGTCAGTTAGGGTCCTGCCTTGTGTGTAAGTCATTAGATTTCAGTAATTCTCCAAACAACTCATGTTTTTGGAAGCATTTTTTCCAACTTCATCAAGGAAGCCTCTTTCTGTGATCCTCTGAGACGTGTGCAATTAGAAACAGCACAACAAAACGCAAGGAATAATGAGAAACAGGAGACGGAGAGTGTCCAGCCAGAATTTATTATACAGCCACAGACTATTCCACCTGTTGCATTGTACACTGAGTACTTGCAAGACCAGAGAGAGGGGAAAAAACATGCAGGTATAATCCAAGCAGCTAGGAACATGAATTTTGATCTCTTTTTATATCTTATTGTTATCTGCAACCTAGGAACACGTTAATTGGCCTAAGTAATTGGTTTAAATACCCAAGCCCCATTATAAAAATGTACTATGAAAATGCTTAGACACTTATCACAACCAAGAAATTCTTAACTAAAGTTCAAAGCTGAAAAGACACTTGGGACTTGTCTACACTGAAGGAAAAAAAATGCATAATTATACCAATATAACTAACTCAGTGTGGAAGCTTGCTCCGGTATAAGAGTACCCTTTTCCACTTAAGCCTACGTGCTTTGGAAGCAGAATAAGATAGACCACGAAAACTCTTATTCTGGTATAAGAGCATCTCCATAGGGAGTTATATTGGCATAATTATAGCATATAATTATAGCACATAGTTGTACTGGTAAATTTCCTCCTGTAGACAAGCACTAGGTGCCCAGTCCACATACATTTTCTAGCAAAACAAATGGTTATCAAATTCCAATGGAGGCACATGAAACACTTCGCTTTTATTTTTGTCTGATGAACCTTCTTCATTTTAAAGTGATGAATTACTTCAATTAATCTTCCTTGCAAATGCTTTTCTCTCTACTATCCTATATGGTAACAGATTATTCTTCCGGTGGAAGCATCATAAACCAACACTTTGAGAACGGCTGTGATAGCTCCCGCACTGATTTAGGCTCCCATAATATAGAGCAAGTGGTGAGAAACCCGGTTCAAGGAAAGAATAGGATGCTGTTTACACATTTGACAAAAGACTCTCGCCTTTTACAGTATATTGCAGCTACTTTAAAACAGTCAGTGCTTCAATAATTTAGTTTCTATCCTTTGGACAATTTCATCCTCACCTCATTTGCTACAAAAGTTAAAACATTTCAGCCAACCTTGAGGAAGCCGTGCTTCCTCCTTCCACCCTCATACATACTGGGGGGGGGAAGTACATCTACAAACCATGCCACTAGTTGAACTTCAAACTCTGAAACTACAAAAGGCTCCTCAGACTCTTTTGAAAACATACAACTTTTCAGAGGATATAGAGCTCAAAAAACCTAAGCTTAACCTGAATAAATTGACACTGTTTATGAGAAAGATCCCTTAAAAAGGGAGCAAACAGAAATACCCGTTATGCCAGCCTCCAAAACTTAGAAAGAAGAGAAAGGAAACCTTGCCACAGAGATGTCAGTGAAATTATTAATGGCATAATACTTCAGTTTGGGCATTTTAAACACTCTGCTAAGAAAGGTTAAGTGACCCTAGAGATAATTAAGGATTATGGTAACCATTTTGTAAGAAGTGCGGGTAAATCCCTTTTACAAAAACTGGTTTTTTAACTGTTTTTTTCAAACTTTTTTTTTTTAATGCATTAAAAATGAAAGAGCTCTTTGCAGAATAGTCATCCCCATGTTTTCTTTTGTACTTCTGAAGAACATTATCCCTCTGAATTACACCAGGCTCCTTAATTTTGGTTCTGGATCACGTCCCCAGTAGGCGACCCGTTTGTTCCCACATAGACAGGCTCCCTCAGTGGCACCTCTCCACTTTGCAGGTGGGCTCCCTCCCTTCTTGCACCAAAAGCACAGCCCCTGTGAACCAATAAGGGACTCACTACATGCACATTTTTGTCGTCCCACAGAACCAGGATCACTGATGGGAGGGCTGGAGAGCAGCGGGAGCACCACTGTGGGCAGCTATGGCAAGGATGGGTCCATTTAGCTTGAGCACCAGCAACACATGCAGTTTTTCAATGGACTGTGGAGCAATACCTGCAGGACAAAATCACTGCCCCAATTCCAAATCAAAAGCTTGTATCTATGCACAGAAATTGCAAACCTAAATGTTTAGGTCAGGTGCTACGAAAATTCATCCCAGTATTTTCAGACGTGACAGAATGCTTTGCGTCTACAAATACTCTTGAAAAGAAACACTGACAGTTCTTACATGGAAAAAAAATTAATGTATAACAAAAGCAACAGCAGGAAAATCTCTGAACAGGCATACAAAAAAAGAACATCAATGCGTCTTAAGCTTAACAAGAAATGGCTATTAAAACCATTAGTTCTAATGTTTTACCAAGGTGATGAGAAAGGTTAGTCCACAACTCCAAACAAACTTGGATTCATTTACCTCTATGATCTGAAAATTTTACGAACAGTGGAAGGAATTAACTTCACCTCCCCTTTGGCATCAACACCTGAACTTATCAGCTTAGACTTTCTTTACAGTGAGTGAGAAAATGCGGAGCTTTAGGAGCATGACTCATTAGACCTGTATTACGTGCCTGCTTCAGGTTGAGATGATTCATGCCAAGAAATGACTATTTCTTTACACCAAAGACAAGCCCACACAATAAGATCAGGTATAAATGCCTGCAATACATATGGTCAGATGAGTCCCACCCTTGGAAGACAGTTTTTGTTGGGGGTTTTGTTTGGTTTTTCTTTTAGAAGATACTGAATGCCTATTCAGCCACTGCAACCAGTGCATTCTCTGTAATTACCATCTTTGGGGCGGGGGGGGAAAGAAAGTCTCTTTTCACTCTTTGCCTCAGTTTCTTTTCTATTTAAGAGAAGTAACTATGATTCCCTGCTCCAGAGAAGCATCAAGAAATTAAAACATCCGTCTTTATACACAGAGTACTTTTATGCTCAAGATGCAGTCTCACAAGGAGCACAAGCTGACTCAGTTCTGTAGCACCATTCAGAGAGGATGTCCTGCCCTGACCCCCACCCTGGGGGGAGCCTGCCCTGGCCCTGCAAAACCATGTTGCAAGTCAGATCAGCTCAATGGCTGACCTGAAAGCTAATCGTTCGTGGGTTTTGTTTCGGGGGATTTGTCTTCGCACAAATCATCGAGCTGATGAGGCTCACATTAGGACAGAAGGGAAGCAGCAGGGAGTTGATAAAAGGATGGGACCGGTCTTTTCGACATAGGTAAAGTCTTGGATCACCTTCATATGACCATGAACCTCACTACAAGGTGCAAGATCTTTTAGCAACACAGTTCTATGATAGAGTGCCCAAGCAGTGTAAGAAGCAGCTACAGAGAAATACAAACAAACAGGGAAAACAAACCACACCTTTGAGTTGACTTCAGTTCTCCCCAAAGAAATTCTGGCTTGATGGCTACACAAAAGGCACATGCCTGTTTAGTTCAATACATATTGTCCTGTACATTTACGTGTTTCAACCTTTCTCCTGCTAATTTTTTCTTAGTTTCAGCTCCTGATCCTCAGAAGTCAAAGCGAATAATAAGCTGCCTTTCAGAGGAATATCCACAGAATATCAGAGGAATGGGCAAAACATGTCACTGAATGGTCTGTATCAGATATAAATTGGGGGAAAAAATGCTGTCTCCTTCCATCTAAGAAACCCCAAAATAAGCACCTAAGATAACCCCATTTCTAAGAAGAAAACTACATTTCTCCGTATTCCTGGCACTCTGGCTGAGACAACTTGCTAAAATAAGTCAAATCTATGTGCTCAAGGACTTCAAGAATGTAAAAAAAAATCAGAGCGATCAGAAATCATAATTATTTGACTCTTCCGTTATGATACCATGACCAGCTGTAGCCTTTAACAAGAAGCATCTACTTTCTTTCTCCATCTCCTCAAGCGAAGACATCAACCCAAAGAAAAGAAAAAAGTTGAATTGGAGCAGAGAGAAGGAACAATCAGGATGAGTCAGACGCTTGCTTTTTGTAAAGCTAAGAGACCAGTAACTATCACAGGCAAGCCTGAGATTTCTCTAAGGAACAAGAATTTTTGCAGAGACACATCTCAGTCCTTTTAGAAGCAAAGCAGAATTTAGAAGTCACCATGCAAGGAGAAATGGGCCTTTGTTCTTATTTGAATTGCTAAGGCATTTTCCTAGAAGAATGATAGCACCTTAACTAACTTTTAAACAGGTTTCATTCACCGTCTTAAACAAACATCCCCAAAGAAAACGCAGTATGGTGTAATAACAACCAAACATTAATGGCAGCGTGCTTCCCTCCACGCCCCAATCTTATGAAAAGAATTATAAGAAATTCTGAAATTAAATATTAGGTACTATGAAACTGCACAGACTGCTTCTAGCACATCACATTCACTACTTAACATAAACAACTGGATGCAAAACGTTTTTCCCCTCTCCTCAGGTCCTGTCTTTTCTACACTTTCTACATGTGGTGCAACACCACACTTCAATTTTCACGCTGACATTTTCAGATATCTTTTGGGCAAACAGATTTTTAACTACAACTGCCATGTCAGGGGAAAAAGAAAGACTGTCCATGTCACATTTACATTTTGTCTTTTGTCTCCTTTGTTTCCCTCTTTTCCCTCTGTCCACTATTACATAAGAGCATCAGCTTTAGAGGAACCTGAAAAAAATGGCACCATCACCCACAGGTAGCTACTTTTATGACTCCTTCTAATCCTATTAGGATTTGGGGTTTTGTTTTTTCAAACCCAACTTAACCTCTTGCCAGGAGAGCTGCCTACGCAGGCGGCTGTCTAGTGAGCTCACTCTCCCCGCTGTCATTCATTCTCTACCCATTTTTGTGCACAGATTCCTTGGAGGACAGAGAGGAACAAACGCAAGTCGGAGGCAGTGATGGGTACCGGGGTCACTCAAAAGCTATCTTCTCCCTGGATATGCGGTCACACTGCTCGCTTTCACACAACTCTAAAATGGCAGAAGATAATATGGATGGCTTTTCCATCACTCCAATGAGTTGGAAAGTGAGAAAGATGAATTTGGAAATAACATGAAATTTTAAAGAAGGAAAACAAAGTATCACACAAGACAAAGGAACAAAAAAGATCACAGTGTTTGGATAAAAGAAAGTAGCAGAGCTCTGCTGAGGAAAGAAATGAGACAAGTACTCGACAACCACATTTCACTCTCCCTGCAGGCGAAAAAGCAGAGGAAAAGCCTTGAGCAACCACATCCCATAACAGAGCTGACATGTAAATGTTAGCATCTTCAGAAAAAGGAGAGGAGAGGGCATCCAGTGCCGTGACGCTGCCCACACCCTCCTGGAGGGACAGTGCACTCGGGCCCCCTCCGGCCTCCCTCCCAACAGGGAAGCTTCCTAGGGAAGGGAGCTTTGAAGAATTACGAGGAGGAATGGGGGCAATGCAGAACCTTCTGGGGGCAGGCAGTTTGCTCAAAAAGCACTGCATTTGGCGAGATCCTCACATTCAGTTGAACCCCTGAACGCTGCCCCAACACGTGTGACAACCAAGCAAAATGCCTAAAGTTTACAGAGGGTTGCAGTTCATCCAAGGGGTGCTCCCATTGCCAACAGCATTCGTACACGAAACCCCTGACACCTTGGACTGTTGCAGCACTCAGGTCCCACACTAATAATAATCTTTTTTTATTTATTTTTTAAAATATTGGCATCCATACACATTGAGAACGCCACAAAAGTGGCTCTCCAACACAGGGCAGCTCGCTCCAGATGCTGCCTCACCAGCCCCTCGTCTTTAAAGGAAGAACTCAATTAAGTTGGGAATTTCTCTTCTGAATGATTTTAAGTGTTTTCTTTTTCTTTGTGGTTGGATCTCAGTTAGTGTAATTGCTATTTATATCAAAACATTAAAAGGCCTGGTTATGGGGTTTATTAGAAAAGCAAAATGTGTTTTTAATACTTAAAAGAACCACAACAAAATGCTCTGTAGTACTATTCCCCCTGTATTTGCATACCACATGCTTAACAACAAAAAAAGCGCTCCGCGGAAAGTTAAAAATTCCCCAAATATCACCGAAAAGGTAGGTCTTGGAGTCTGTGAGGAGGAAAACCCCGCCGGGCCGGGCCGGGCCGGGCCGGGCCGGGGGGCTGCCCCCGGTGGCGCCCGGGGATGGGAGGGATGCAGCAGGGCAGGGCTGCAAACCCGGCCGGGCCGGGAGCTGGGGGGAAGCGGGGAGGTCCCGGGGCGAAGCTGCCCGGCTGGGGAGGAAGAGGAGGAAGAAGAGGAGGAGGAGGCAGGGAGGAGGCAGGGAGGAGGGAGCCGCGCACGCACGGGGCCGTCCCGGCGTCCTGGCGCGCCGCCCGGCCAGCGAGGTTGTTGAAAAGCAATAGATAGCTGCTGGCAGCGGCGAGGGGGAAAATATTTTGATCATGTGACGCCGCACAAGCTAACTAGTTTGCTTCATGTGTGAAACTTCCACAGGCGCTACCAACGCCACGCTTAGAAACGGCCCCGCGGCCCGGCCCGGCCCGCCCCGCCTCTCCGTGAGGAGGCCAGCGAGGCCGGCCCCACAAGGGCTGCGGGGTGCTGCACCCTGGTCCTGATCCCCTGCCCGCAGCCACCCCACAGCAGCACCTCCCGACCCCCACCGCTGTCCTCCTGCTCTTCAGACAGCCAAATCCGCCATCGCCCCCTCACAAAGTACGCCGAAGCCGCGGCACCCCTGAGGGCCACCCTCGTTTGTGTGGACGTGGGGATTTCGAGTGGCTCAGGAACGGTGAGACGCAAAGGAGTCAGTCACGGAAGCACTATTATTTTCCATAAATCACGCCTGAAAGCCAGCCATCGATACTAGTGTTTCATACCAACAGAGAATATCCAAAATATTCACGGCATAAATTGCTACGCGCACACACACAACAGAACTCCTTACATTCTGCCCAAATCAAAGGCTGCAAATAAACCAGCAGATTCCTTTGATGCTGTCAAAACAAACCTCCTTATCTTTATTTTTAACTTTAAAAGAATAAAATTTAAGAACTACAAATCCCGTCCTTTTGCTTTCAGAAGTAATTTTCAGCGCCGATGTTTCAGCATCCTGCTTACAAACAACAAAGTCTGACAATCTAGCCAAATAATATGATCAGTGTTGGGAACACCTCAGCTCAGATCCCATCCAAATCAAAAATAAATGAATAAAAAGGAGAAAGAGAGAGAGAAAGAAAGGTACAATACAGACTGAATACCTTCACACATAGCAAGTACTTAGGCTGCCTAATTATTTTCCTTGGCACTGTATATTGAAACAGCACTCTGATCCCAAACAATTAAAAAAGGCAAATATTATCCTTATCTCTACAGAGGGAAACTGAGGTATCCTCCAGTCAAAGCAGCTATCTTTAGATCATGCAGTCAGCGGGCAGCTATGCAGAATTCCCGCACCAAACCTCTACTTAATACCATTTTTCTGAAGTCACGTAATTTACTTGCCACGGCTGAATTCACTGCTTGTGCAAAAGAGGCACTATTCCATTTCAATCAATCTGTGAATTTAAGCACGTCCGCACTGGGAATGGTACACATGACTACAACTATGTTTTAAAACAGGGTTTCCTTTTGGGATTTTCTAAATCAATTCTCCTTCTTTACTCAAAAAGGAAAGGGAAAAAAAAAAAGGCAGCTTAATTTTCAGGACTTTCTGGGAAAGCACAGTCCCCTATACAGCTGGCTGCAGTAAGAAAGCCCTTCACATCTTGCACATCACAGTTACTTCACACTTTGAAGGTGTGACCAAAGCCATGCCGTGGAAGGAGCCTACCTGGTGCAGGTCTCAGGCACCCACCTGTATCACAGCAGCCATAGCTGCAGACCCCTGAGAGGCTGCTGCGTTGCCAGAGCAGTCACTACCACCCCAATGGGAAGCTAAGCAGGAAGGGTTTTGCCACAGCAGCTACTAGCCAGGGAAGCAATTTGCTGCCCGAACCTAACTGCACAGCCTCAACAGCAAACCTGGCCACATGGTCTTCAAAGGGCAAGAAACTCGATACAATAACTTCACAGAGTATAAACCATTTTGTAGCTAATATAGGTAAAATAAAAACCCACTGTCATTCAACAATAACCTGCTACAGAATTATTTTTCAGTAAGCAGACACCTAAAATAAATTCCAAGGAAAGCTCTCAAGGAAAAAGTGTAACAGTCTAAAGTAACAGCTTACAAGCTCCTACTAGTAGTTTTACATGAGAATTTTCCTAAACTTCTTGTTTGTTTTTTTTTGTTTGTTTGTTTTCTGAGCAAACATGCTAAAGGAAAGAAGTAACAATCAAAAACCCCACGTATACCTAATTTATTTTTTAACAGCAGAAGAAAATAGCAGAAAACTCCTTCCCCCTCACCAGCAGCTCTAGTAGTCAGAAAAAGGCCAATGGGGATGGCAGGGGGAGGCCATGGGGAAACCAGGGATACAGCCCCACAGGCAGGAGGGTGAGAGGGCCTGCGGCTCCCAGAAGCATCTCCACAAACAACCGCCAGCTCACCAGCCTAAACCCCATGCCTTTGGGAACCCGAGAGGGCTACAAAGCAGGGTAGAGCCAGGCCAGCAGCGAACTCTTAAAGGCAGAACACCGTTGGGCAATTTGGCAAGCCCAGGTGCGAAAGATTAACTAATAGTTGTTGAAATTGAAGAAAGGAAAGGAATAAATAGATTACACACCTCTAAACATGCTCAGTCCTCCTGACAGATTTACCAGGCTCACCATGACTCAAATGCAAGCAGTGATATGAAAGCAGATCAAACGCTGATAGCTCTGTACTGAAAGCAATTCCTCGCACACGCTGCAGAACCACCAAACTCTGCTGTGCACCCACAGATGAGCTGCTGCCCATTCAGAAATTCAGCAGCCTCACAACTTGGCTTGGTGGTTATTAGAGAATTAACATTCCCACCGCACTTGGAGCATAAATGCACTATATATCAGCACTCTTTCAAACCATGCATGCTGAAAACTTTTACACAGATTCCGCATCGGTTTTAATAAACATATAAACGAAACATTTTGATAATAGCATCAGGATAATGATCTTACATCAGACAATTTTCTAAATAGTTGCAGGTGCCTTCAGACGAAGCTATATAGGGAATACAGGGCTTGCTAAAAGGTACTTTATACTCGCTACAAGAACAATTCTCATCTGAAAAGCAATCTTTAAGCAAGATACAGTAACTGTGATTTGTACACACACAAAAAAATGTCTCTTCTCAAAGTTCAGAGTCAAAGGGGTGTAAGACTGATGCTTGCTGTTACCCCCCACCAGAAAGCATTGAAACTGAAACCAGATTCCTCCAAGCTTTTTCCACAGACACCATTAGCAGGATTTCTCTTTAAAAAGAGAAAGGTACACAGCCTGGGACAGAAGGACACCTTGACTCAGCTTCTCGTCATTTTCCCAGTAGGAATATAGGCAGCGCCTATGATAAAGTGCGGCTCTAAACTGAAAAGTCGCTTGTAATTTTCTTGTGCTTTGTGTTCATTACGCCTTGCTGTGTTCTGGATCAAATTTGCCCACTTTAAAAAATGAAGACCATTTGTCTGCCAGATAAAACGACGGGACTTGGTGGCAAGGGAAGTCTGCGCACGCCCCCCGCACCCCCCAGCATGTACTTGCACTCCTTACACCACAGTCATCAGGAAGCACGCTCTGCAGCACCAGCTGAGCTCCTGGACACTTGTTCAGCCCAGTTCTCCTCAGAGCTTAATTTCTGCGAGAAACCCAGTGGCTTTATATGGATGACTCTGAGTACATAATCATAAAACGGCGCGAGGAATACTTGAATTTCAGGTGACGGTGCCTTTGGTTTAAAGGGCGCCTATGCTGCGCTGCCACAACAGACAAATCCCTCGTTTCATTCAGCCACTTGCCTTTTCAGCTGCCTGAACAGAGAAAGTAAATGGATGCCTGTAACACTCACATTCTCCCAGAGCACAATGCAATCACAGTAAGACTGGATTTATTCAAAAGCTAATGTTTATGGCACCGAGGCCGTATTTATCCCCGAGAGAAGCGCGCTTCCAGTTGTGCCAAGGCATGCCTGCCTGCAGGTACGCGTTACGTGGCTGTGTCCCCACCCTGCACAACAGAGGGAACCGTGGCGGGCTGCAGTGCCAGGAACGCGGACGGGATTCTGTGCGGCGCAAACACTGCTGTGAGAGAGCAAAGTTATCTAGAAGTAGGTCTGGGAGCATCACTCGTCCACCGTCCCCAAAATGCGCTGTTCGCAAATTACAAAGGTATCTCGGGATAATTTGATCCCTAAGGATTCCTCGACGGCTGCAGAATACCATCCTGGGTGGATGTGGCCTTTCCAGAGGTAACGTGTTCCCGCTGGCCACTAAATGCCACAGTCCCAGAACTGGAAGAAAAACAAAAGCAATCCTCTGGCCCACCAGCAACTCAACCGCCGCAGCACTGTGCCAGCACGTGAGCATTTGCGTGTAAAACAAGAGTGCGAACGCGTACGACCGGGTAACAGGAATGTATCAGAGAAATTCAGAAGGTAGCCTCATGATCAGAACACCAAAATGTGCACCTGATGTACAGAAACCCTTCGGCTTTACCAAAATATAATATTTACATTTAATAACAGGCAAGGCTTCTCTAAAGTAAATTTTACTCCAATACGATTGGCTCCACAAGGTTTTCACGTTTTAAATTTATTTGCTTTTCTCTGCAATACAGGAACAATGCTGCTTGATACCACTTTTCTATTACCAGTTTTCAAAACAAATTCGAAAACCACTAAGGTATACTTTTAATTTAAGTCTAATTAAAGTCCTCATTCAATCCTACCAAAACATGTATTTAGCACTATGCAAATAGCCCCAAAATTGAAAGAAAAAGTTTTTTTTTTCCCAAGTACCTTAATAATCACAATTCTAAAATACATTCCAGCTAGCTAGCCTACCACAAACACATGCTACTGAAATTCTGAAGCCTTGAGCGTGCATGCACAGCAAGTGAGGCAACACTGCTTTACATATCCACAGAGAATCTTCAAAGCCTCCTGATAAATGGCACATTTTGAAAAAGTAATGAAATGTAACTCGCTAGGACACAGGTACAATCTTAAGGACATAATGATAAATAAACTACTGCCGTCCTCATGCTAGCAATGGGAATCTCAAAATACCGATGATGAAATATTTGAGACACAAATGTGAGAAAGAAACAGATCTATCAGTAGCTAAAGCTTGTTTTCATGGCATGAATTTCACCTCGTTTTAAGTTAAGATACTATTTCAGAAGGAAACAGCATCACCCAACAGACCGTACTCAGTAATTTCAAAAATTTTGTGTCACACATGTGACTAGAAAATTTAGTGACAGATTAATGCATTAGTGCTTCCTCCCCCCAGATTTGGATCAGAATGCCAGAAAGATGCTAATTGACTACTCGCTGGTGGAACTGTAACACGATGGAGGTGGTAAGACAGCGGACGGGGTCTGCATCTCTCCTCCTTTGCTGTACCCTGCAGACAGGGTCCTGCTGTTCAACATGTAGGCACATAAGCAATGCTACAGAAACCAATAACTGAACACCAAACCACAAAGTGTCAAATACATAGTCATAATATATATATAGATGCTACTAACTGAGAATACTGCTATTTGCAGCTTCTAAATAGAAGCTATGTGAATAGTAGGCTGTTTATTCGAAAACGCACAGGGAAAAATGTATTTTATTCTCCCGCTGAGACATCAAGAATCTATTTGCCACACTAACAGCTGTTTAATGGCCTTCAGACACAGGTTGGGCCTCCGCAGCCCCAACTTAGCCAGAACTCCCGGTAAAGGCAACCTATTCGGCACAAAAAGCTGCAGAATGGGGCACACTCCGAGTTTCTCTGTTGCAAAACAGACGACTGATCCACACGCACACAGACTGAGAGCAGCTCGACGGATTTTTTTCTAACACCAGGTCAGCACCCTGTGTTCCGTGGGTGCTCCCGGAAAGACCCAAGTTCTCTCTCTCTGTGTAAGGTGTTCGTAAACCTTACGCACGTGCACAAAGGAGAAAGAGGTACGTACAGCGCACAGATAGGCCACCTAACGTGTTAAGCTGCTGCAGCGCAAATCGGAGCCGTGGAAGAAAAGGAGCCTCAGGACGTTCAGTATTTGTACACTGCCAAGGAATTCGTCGATAATCAAAATAACTGAGTGACAAGGTACTGTACTAGCATCACAAAACTCCTCCACAATCGCATCAACATATCAGCATGAGCAAGATCCATCTGCTTTGAAAACGTGTGTTTCTTCGGAAACAAGAGGCCTCATTTTCGAGCTTACAGATCTCATCTCGCTGCTGGGTAAGGACACTAAATGAAACTGAAGCAAAATTTCCTTAAATAATTTAAAAGGCTGGACAAACACAGAATTCAGCGCAGAGTGGGACGCCACAGTCCTGAACATTTACAAAAATTGCCCACGCTGAGGCAAGAATTTCCTGAGCAAGTATCTCGGATGCTGTAGCCTACTGACAGTCCCCCCCCCCCCCCTTTTTTTTTCTGTTCACAGCACAATAGTTTCTATAGGCGTGGGGCCAATCATCATCTGCTTTGCAAAGACACATGACAAGTGAGTGTATTCTAATGTGTGTATACACATATACACAGCATACGCACAGGTGATTATCAAAAAAAAAAAAAGAGAGAAGCCTTACGTTCGAACGCTGGACTGAATATTCCCTCTCACTCTTTCAAAAAGCAATCAATTTCTCTACTTACTGCTACAACATACCTGGAGGTGGCCACTTGGGAATTAAAAACAAAAGACAATGTACAGAAATAATTGTGTTCTGTAAGCTAACAGCAAGTATTTATTTTTTATTTTATACAACCCATTTTCTACATTAAAAACATTAATTAAAATCTAAGAAAATCTTATCTCGACCGCTTACTACTTAGATGGAAAAATCTTATTATAAAGAACGCTGATGAGTTGCCTTTATTACAATTATTTTGAGGAAAAAAATAAAAGTAAAAACGTCACAGAATAGTGCCCTTGCAAGACTGTTCTTTCTAGGCTGCATCCTATTTCTTACGGTACCACAGAAAAAAAATACACACACAAAAAAAACAACAACAAAAAAACCTGTGAGAGAGGACATAAACCCATAAATACAAGAAAGCATTTCTAAGGGTCATACTGAGGACATAATGAATTTACTCTCACGCCAATAAAAATAAAATACTTTTAACAATTTCTGCCATGAGAAATAGCACTCTGAAGTAGCATGTGCCATCTCTATCGGACTACAATTTTCCCAGCTTTCAAAGGCACGAATTGTGAACTACCTGTGTTTAAAAGCAAGCAAACAATGCAGAATTTTTTGGATTAATTATGAAAGGGTATGCACATGAAGCCTTGTTATCTGATGGCTTCCAGTGACCCCATTTATCATTGCAAATTTTAAAAAGGTAAAAATCAACATTCACAAAAAAAAAATCATACTTCCCTGGAAGAAATAATACGGAAGTGGAATAAAATCTATAAAACATGACAGGAGTGCTCCGTTGGAAGTAGGCAAAGACACACAGGCAGCCTGTCCAAGGTTTCTATGATTATTTTTTAGGATTAATACACCAGTTGTGATATCATCCAACGTTTTCTCCAGGTTTTGCTCACTGAAGAACATACTTTATAGAAAGATCCAGCTGTCTGAGGACCCCAAAAGCGTCCACCTGCGTTTGCTCCTGCTAGTCCCCACTGCTAAAAGCTATTGAAAGATTTAACAGAAAGATCTCGTTGAAGGGAAAAGCAAGCCATAAAATTCTAATGCCCTACTCCATTTAACACGACTCACTCTCCTACTGAGAATTCAAGCGTAATCTCAGGCTTGTGTATAAGAACAACGAGATCAACAGCTCCGGGTGCTTCTTGCAGCGCCGTGGCCACGGTTCCGTCCCGCTCCCCCCTAACTATCTGGGTTCTCCGGAGACGCGGTGCCTGACAGGACGGCTCCTTTTCGCCTTCCTCGTGCAATACGTGCTGTTTTCTCACTCCGGGGCCGCAGCTACGTGCGGACGAGGTTGCGTTCGGTTAGGCACCGAGCTCACACAAGCGAAGTCAACGTTGGGGACGGTATTTCTGCTGGCTTACACAGAAACCTAGCCCCTTGCGTAACATCCACAGCCCGCGACGTTACAAATCGGTTTTCGAAGGGCACGGCTTGAGGCCCCCCCGGCTCCGTCACACCCGGAGGGGGACCGCGGGGAGGGGACCGGCGGAGGGGGGGGGGACCGGCGGGGCCCGGCCAGCGGGGCCCGTCCCCGTCCCGTCAGGCCCCGTCCCGTCAGCGGGGCGCGGGCGCGGGCGCGGGCGCTGCTATTTACATCGGCGGCGCCAAGTGCCCACTGGCGAGCGGGGAGCCAATCAGGCGGCAGATCGGGTGTCAGCTCGGAGGCAGCTGTCTGGAGACGGTTGCGGCCCGTTTACCTCCACAATTCAAATTCCCGGCCTCGCCGAGCAGCGGCACCCGGCCGCCGCCGCGCACGGCTCCCCGCGACCCCCGCACGGACAAGGCGGCCGCTCGGACGCCCCCCCCACCCCGCTTCGGGGTACCCCCACCCCCCTCCCTCCCCAAGTCGCCGGCCCCCCGGGGCAGGAGCCCCCCCCCCCGGGACAGGGAGCGGCCGCCAGCGGCCTGTCCGCGTCCCGCTCCGGCCGCCCAGGGCTTGGGGAGGCCCGGCTCGGGCTGCCGAGGGGTTTTGGGGAGAAAAAGGCGGTTTTCGGGGCAGCCGAGCGCGGCGGCGGGGCGCCGCACGAGCGCGGTGACTCAGGCGCACACACAGAGAGAGAGAGAGAGGAGGGGTGTGGGATGGGGGGGTTGGGGGGAAAAAAAAAGGAAAAAAAAATAAATTAAAAATATATTATATATATATATATATATATAAAAGGGGGGATCCGGCTGCTTTTAGTGGGCTTTGCGACGCGGCGAGCCGGCCGGGGACGAAACTAATTGTGCTAGGGGAGCGCGCAACTCGTTCCGTGCAAAAATAAATAAATAAATAAATAAATAAATAAATAAATATAAAAAAATCCAATAAATAAATAAATAAATGAGGGGGAAAAAATAAATAAATAAACGAAAAAATACCAGGCTACACGGAGAGAAAGGAGGAAAACAACAACAGAAAAAAAAAAAAAGAAAGAAAGAAAGAAAAAAAAAAGCCCTGCTGGAAGATAACGAGTATCATCCTGCGGGAGCTCTGACAAAAATTCCCCCCCCCTCGTCCCGAGCCGCTCCTCCGCCGGGCCCCGCGCCTGTCCATCGCTATTTCGGAGTGGAGGGAAAAAAAAATACTGAAGCGGGTTCGCCAACGGCCCCATTTCGGCGGCGAAAGCGGCTCCCCGCTGCCTCCCTCCAGCCTCGGCGGGGCGGTGCGCTGCGCGCCGCTCACCCGCGCCGGGGAGGCTGCGAGCGGCAGGCTCGGCCCCGCAGGAGTGGGGGGGGGGGGAATAAAAGAAAAAGAAAGCAAAAAAAAATAAAGAAAGAAAAGAAAGAGGGAAAAGGGGGGGGAGGAAAGTGAGGGATAAAGAAACTGAGAGCTCGGCACGGAGCCGCGGCGGATCGAGCGCGGGGGGCCGGTTACCTGCGTCCTGCTGATGGTCTGCCCGGTGCTGCCGGGGCTCATGGCCGGGTGATTTCTTTGTTGCGCCGCTGCCCAGGCCGGGCTGGCCGCCCCGTACTGGGCGCCCATGTCCTTGCCCATGCCCATGCCCGCCGCTGCCTGCTGGCTGCCCGGGGCGGCCGCCGCTGCCTGGGGCTGGGGCTGCGGCGGCGGCGGGGCGCTGGGGCTGCTGTAGTCGGGGTAGCTGCCGCCGTAGCTCCGCATCATGGGGCTGGGGGACGTGAGCAGCTGGTTCAAGGTAGGGGTGGCCCCGGACGGGTGCTGGTTCTGCCCGGAGAACCGCGCGAAGCCGCCGGCCGCCGCCGCCGCCGCGCCGGCAGCAGCCTTGCCGAGGCCGGCCCCGCCGCCGGGGCCCATCATCATGCCGCCGCCCGGCTGCCGCGGGGAGCTCAGCACCCCGTAGCCGGCCGCCGAGCCCCCGTAGCCTCCGCCGCCGCCTCCTCCGCCGCCGCCTCCTCCGCCGCCTGCCCCGGCGGCCGCCGCCGCTGCCGCCGCCGCCACGGCTCCCGCGCCGCCGCCGCCCGCGCCGCCGCCGCCGCCGGGGCCGCCGGGGCCGCGGGCGTAGGCCGGGTAGTGGTTGTACTGGCTGTTGGGGTACCCTTCGTGCGAGTTCTGCAGGGGGTCCATGCTGTTGGGGGCCGCCGCGGGGTGCATTATCCCCATCCCGGGGCTTTGTTGTCCGCCATGTTGATCAAAGCAAGGCCCGGCGCGGCTCGCCGTAGCGCTGCTGGCAGGGGCAGGGGCAGCGTTGCCATAATAGCTATTGAACTCCGAGACACCCGCCGCGGAGGGGCCGCCGCCGCCTCCCCCGCTCCCACCGCCGCCGCCGCCGCCGCCGAGGCCGCCGCCGCCGCCGCTCCCAGCGCTCGGGGGCGGCTGCTGGGGCTGCTGCTGTCCGCCCAGGGGTCCCAAGCCGGGGTGGTCGTAGCGGCCGCCGATGGGCTCGCCCATTTTGCCGGGCATCTCCTCCTCGTCGGCGCCTTTATTCAGCAGTTGCTGCGGCTGCTGCGGGGGCTCGGCCTGAGCGCCCAAAACACTGTCTTTTCCTCCATGTTGCTGCTGCTCCATGTCTGCACTGGGCTGAGCAGCGCCGCCACCGCCACCGCCGTTGTTGTTGCTGCCGCCGCCGCCGCCGCCGCCGAGGCTGCTGTTGTTATTCTGCACGGGATGGTGCTGAGGCGGCGGCTGCTGCGGCGGCGGCGGCGGCGGGAATTGATTTAGCTGCTGCTGCTGCTGCTGCTGCTGCTGCTGCGGCGGGCGGTGGTGGTGGTGGTGGTGCTGGTGGTGGTGGTGGTGCGGGTGGTGGGCACGGTGGTGGTGGTGGGCATGGTGCTGCGGGTGCTGGGCACGGTGGTGGTGGTGGTGGTGGTGCTGGGGCGGCGCGGCGGGGTGATCGCCTCCGACGCTCTTCAGCTTGTGGTTGGGGAGCAGCCCCGTCTCCATGGCCGGGCCCGGGTTGGAGGAGGAGGAGGAGGAGGAGGAAGGCGGCGAGGAGCGCGGAGGCAGCGCCGAGGAGCTTCCACCTTCCTTCGCAGCCGGCTCCGAGGCGGAGGCGGCGGCGGCGGAGCCGTTCCCGTTCCCGGCGGCGGGAGCGGCGTTATTGGCCATGTCCGGCGGCTCGCCGTGCCGCTGCCGGCGGTGCGGCACGCGCTGCTCTACATTATTCACGCCGCCGGGAGCCCCGGGAGCCCCCGCGGGGCTGCTGCCGGCGCCCCCCGGCCCGCGCTCGGCGGGCAGGCTCGGCGCCGTGCCCTTGGCGGCGCCCGCCGGGGCCGCTGCCACTTGCGCGGCCATGATCAGCGCGGCATCGCGGGGCTGGGGGGCCCGGCACGCCGGCGGGGGTTGGGGGGGGGGGGGGGTAGAATAAAAAGTTTTTTAAAAAAAATTAAAAAATGGAAAATAAAAATAACAAAAACTGGGCCGCCGCCCTCAGAAGGACGGGGTCGGAGCGGGGCCTGGCAGCGCCACGCGTGGCTCCGCTCACAGCGCCCCGCGCCCGTTCCCGCTCCGCGATTTCACGCTGAAAGTTTTTTTTTTTTTGTGCGTGTGTGTGTGCGCGAGTTCGGGTTTAAACGAAACTTTTTTTTCTCTCTCTCTCTCTCTCTTTTTTTTTTTTTTTTTCCCTCCTTTCCTCCCCAGCCCGGATATGGGTAGGCGCACGCCCGGCCGCGCCGCGCCGGCCCAGCATGGCACGGGCGGGCGAGCCCCGGCAGCCATCGCCCCCTCCGCGCCCCGCGCACCCGCAAAACGCGGACTGGATCCCGCGCCGCGCGGATCCGCGCCCCGCCGCCGCCGCCCCCGGGGACACCGGGGGGGGGCACCGGGAGCGGGCGGCCCCGAGGGGCAAACCTGGGGAGGCTCCGCTCTGCAGCCCCCAGCCAGCGTGTCGCTTTTCCCCCGGCAGGGAAACGCTCCTTATTTCACCGAAAAACGCACTTTCCCCCTTTTTTTTTTTTCCCCTATTTTTTTTTTAATTTTTTTCCCATTTTGTGCGCAGACGTTTCTAAAATTTAACCCAAATTCCGCATCCTCGCGGTTGTGTCCACATGGTCCAGCTGTCCCCCCAGCCTAATGGTCATCCGCGCTAATTACGCCTCCGCACGCGGGGCCGTCCCCAAGATGTTCCCCGCAGATCAGCGGGAGAGAGAGGCGTCCGCAGTCCCGTAATTGTTTCCCGAAACAATGTGATTTCCAGCGTGCACAGGACATTCATGAAAGAGCAGCAATGCACACACACACACACACACAAAAATCAAAATACGTCATCCAAATAACTTTCGCTCCAAATGGAAAGCTGTTGCTGATGACCTACATTTTTGAGCCATCGTTCAGGACGGCTTGGAGGGTTTTTTTTATAGCTATCTTACTACAAATGATACCCCGGTATACCAAAAAGTAATAGTCACACACTACGTTAAACTAATGAAAGCATCAGGGTGATCAAATACCCTGCTATGAGCGTGGATAGCAGACCGGGATATTAGCAAACATTTTCAATATAGCAAGGGGCTAAGATGCGCTGCTTTAGATGAATATTTCTGTGCACTCTGCCAAAGGTAACCACGCTTTCAAATTTCAAAATGGCTAAATAGGAGACTCGATAATAACGGTTGAGCAAAATGCGGCATCTCGAGAGCGACGCCGTCATGAGCTGGTAGGCTTCATTGTGCCCACTGTGGAAACATTAAAGAGCAGAAGCTTCATGCTCTAATGCTGAATTACCCACAAAGATCACTGATAAATGTATGAACAGTGTGATTACAACGCTTATTAATTTTATTTCTGTCTGAAAAGTCGGAAATATTCGGACTTCAATTATGGAGCCAGTTTTGGAAAGTCTCAGCGTTCATCAAGTCCACCTTGATAACACTTCTGTTACAGTTGTATTTGTCTTCTTTTGGTGCTCTTTGCGAGTGCAGAAATGTTATCTGGCTACTGGAAAAACATAGAGTGGGGGAAAAAAATGGTGAGTAAGTCTAGTGGGGGGAATCAGGTGCATACCCAAGGGTCATTACAGTCTGTAACAACAACAAATTGCAATTCTATGCAAACTGCTGGAAAGGGGTATATCATCTTTGTAGGAGAGAGAATAACAGAACTGTAAGATGAATTCATGCCAAATCATTCATCAGCTTTTGCCAAGAGAATACTACATCTTTGTTAGTGAGCCTTTTTGACATTTTCTCCTGGATTTTCTTCTTTTCGATATTCAAATGCGCGCTAATTATACACATTAAACCACCTAAGTTGATTTTTTGAAGTCTTTCATATGCAAATATAAATATAGATGTCTACTTGTGTGTATTTATTTACACGTGTACTCGCAAATAAAATAAAAAATCAATTACACACTTATACCTTAAGACATTTATATTCAAGCAAAAATATATACATTTAAAACCCGGCAACGTGTACTGATAGCGCCCCAGCTGAGGTTCGCAATACTTCCTGACATACTCCACAACTCTTCTGACCAGGAAAGCAACCCACAAAGTTTAACGCAGATTTATTTGCGAATGTTTTCCCCAGGAAAAAAAAAAAAAAAGGGAAAAAAAATGAAAAAAAAAAGATGACGCTTTAAGCCAAAGAGTTTATACCACTCCTATTCCTTCCATTTGTTTCAGCAACTCGGCTACAAGATTGGAAGTAAGAGGCTATAAAATAGAGGCCCTCAGCACAATGAAATCAGTCTGCTATAAAAGGCAACACATGCCAGTTTTTCCTCCCCAATGGCAGATGCCACACCCTAAAGCAGACAGAAGGCACTGCAGTCTGTGCAAGGGAAGCACAACACAAAGCAACGATGGTTCAATTTTGTAGATCACAAATAATGTTGAAATTCCTTTTGCCATCTTTGCTCAGATGATGAGTGGTAGTGTTTGTTAAATTCAAATTCTCCTTTCCAAAAGCTCTCGTTGTATGCATGAATTATGAATTTATTATAATATAATGTAAAAAAGCTCTAATTGCCATGCATATTATCTGCTGCAAAATGATTGCATTGATATTTGATATCACAAGTGTGCAGTTTCAACTTTATTTCCGTTTTCATTGTTTCTTCGATTTAATTATTTTCTATAAACCAACGCTGTCCATGCATCGTTTCTTCTCTTGATTTTTTTTTCCCCGATAAAGTGTAAACTCCCGTGCTCCAGGATCCCTTTCCAGGATAAAGAGTACAATTTTCTGAACTTAGTGTTGGCAGTTTGTGTGCAACATTGACTGTGCCATCCGCACAGACCCCTAGGCCCCTATGAAAGTGAGCCGCGTTGCACAGCAGCGTGGCAGCCGTCCTTCTGTTGGGTCAGAGCAGTCGCTTTGAAACCATACAAAGAGTAACACCAAAGAGAGGTACAGAAAACAAAACGATGTTTTAAGAGCTCCAGAGTTATCTTAGAGATGCTGGAAGAAACAGCATCGTCGGGCTCCTTAATTTTATTTTTATTTTACGTATTTATTTATTTTAAGGTGAAACCACAGCCAGGTTCAGGAGCCTGTTGCATCTGACCCGGGCGTCCACAAGTGTCTGAGAAATCCCTTTATCCAAAAACCCTTTTTTGTTTGGTTCTCGTGCTTTATGTTTAAATCCACTGTGCGGTTAGATGAAACAGTTGTCAAATTCACCGTAATTCTCAATTTCCTTCCTTTAGATTGGCATTAGATTTAATGAGAAAAAAAGAGAGAAGTATGTGGGCTTTTATTAAATTATCACTTCTTTTACTAGTTAAACACCCAATCCAAATCATTCCGAAGTCGGTGCAAATCTTTTAATTGATTTCAATAAGGCATAAATCAGATCACAGAAAAGTAAGCAGCCTGCACAGAGCTTTAGCTTTATGCTTTAGCTTGGTATTTGGAGCTGTAGTAATGGGATTTTCCGTTTAAGAGAACCCTTATGTGGTCAATATATAAATATAACATATTAGTATTTTCTTTATTATGTAATATTTACATTTCAGTCACAAATGCAATATGTAAACAACTGCAGTTGATACCTGGCTGATAAGCAAGAATCTTTCAGGTGTAAAGGCTAGTGTAATAATTTTATTTCATCTGGTCACAACGAACTTTGAAAAAACGCAGTTTACGCCAACAGATTGTGGCCTAAAATGTGTAGAGAGTGACACATTCTACCATTTAATTAAAATCCATTCTTTAGCAGCCGCTAATCCCGGGCAATTTAATCAATTTCTTCTGGCAACGCGTAAACAAAAGGACTTCAAAACCTCACTGTCTCCATCTCAAGAATGTCATACATGATTTTATTAGGGAAATGCAACATTAGCCATTTTCTCCCTCGCTGGATTTGGACCACTTGAATAGAACGTTTAAATGCCGCGATTTTACAAATGCGCATCATCCATTGAAGTCAATAAGATCACTCACTTCCTTAAAGTTAAGCCCTGATTAAGTGCTTCTGTGGACCGAGGCCTCTAGGAAAAGCAGCTCCGGAGTCTGTACTTCGGTGAGGTAGCAGCCCGAGCACTTTGCTAAATCAAAACAAAATCTCCCACTTGGCAGTAACAGTGCGTGGTGTTGATTTCTGGGTTTGCCCACCGGCAAAATCCGAGCCTTTAAACCAAATTTCACTAATATTTGTGGATCCTATGTCATTGTCTGGGAGCAGCACTGTAATTGGGGGAAACCTAGGAAAAGGCCAGCCTTCCTTTAAATGAGTAATTTATGATCCCGTTCATTTACAAATTGGAAAACTTAAACGAGATTCAGTACAACAGTAATCACAGAGTTCTCTGCCAAGGTTTCTTCCCCTCTTTCCTGTCTGTTACAGATCTTTTCTTTGCTGAGCAAGAGACGGAGCTAGCCCATGGGGAAACCAAAAGAAATGTTTGCAGTTAGCTACTTATTGGTCAGAGATCCTTTCTGTCGTCAGCTGTGGCAGGCAGGCTTGAGTGATGCACAGAAGAAACAGTCAGGCTGACAATACAGTTTTCAAACTCGTAATATAAACAAGATCAGTACCTTAGCTGTAAGCAACCTGGGTCTTCCAAGAATAATACTAAGAAAAAAATCTGATATTTTCTTTCCTAAACTTTTTCAACAGTATATTTATACTTTTTAGATGCACAACACAACTATTATCTATAGTCTGCAATATTTATCAAGTGCTGTTTCTAGGAACAGATTACAGTTGCTTCCAAGTCTTCACTGAGAAAAATGATTTGTAGGATATTTGTATGTACAGCCAAAAATGCATGGAGTTTAATTGGAGATATCTTTTTTTTTTTTTTCCCTTTGTAAACTGAATTTCCTTTCCTATGACTATAGTTTGTATGTGATTCTGAATATTTGCAAAGGAGTCAAAATTATGATTTTACCTGATGTGCTCCATTTCTGACCCATTTCTGTAGAATTTCACCATTCACAATCTCTAATTCAGCAGCCCCAAGTCCTTTAGATGGAGCCCCACCTTCCTCCTTTGCAGTAATGGTTAGTAATTCCCTCCTTCCCACACCTTACCTTCGTTCCCCACCCTTTGCACGTACATGCACATTCACTCTCTGGGTAACCCCAAATTCCTGCAGGCCAGCTTTCAGTTGCCTCAGCCTCCCAAAGTATGGTCATGCTGTATCACTCCTGACTATCACTCATACTGCTGCTTTCTCTCCAAACCTCCAGGTCCTACCCTCCAAGTTCCCCGTAGTGCCAATTTTCTGTAGCCCCTCTGTGTAGGGGGGATGAAGTGGATGCTTTCAGTGAAGGGAGGGAGGAACTGGAAAAGCTGGAAGGGGATGATGGAGGAGAGAGCAGGGAGAGGCCAGATGAAGTTTTCTCAAGACTTCTTCATCCCAGCCATCCCTATGCTCTCCCAAGCAGGCAACCTCCAAACTTTGAGCTGTTGCTTTGACACATTTATCCTTTAAGCACTCCTGCAGACCAAAAACTCCAATTCCTCCCACTTCACCCTTATGGAAAGGAGACACGAGGGAGGAAGGCTGAGGTGCACAAACATTTCTTTCAGCTGCAGCGCCCGCTCCAGCAGCTCCGGTGACTGCTGTAACCACCTGGCATGGACCTTCGGGGTGCTGGTGCAACAGTCAGTGCAGCTGCACGGTGTGCCAGGAACTCAAGGGGGGGGGGGGGGGGGGGCAGGGGGGGAGGAGAGGAGGAGAAAATTTATTTTTATCCAGATCCTTGCACTGACTCACCCAACGGCCCGACCAGTAGCATTGGCATAACAGGAAGGGTGAAGAGAAGGGGCCAAGCGTTACCCACGGGGCGTTACCCGCTGCTTGCTGTTTGACCGATGGCGGGGTCTGGAGACAGGCGGAGATGAACAGGACCTGCTCAGCCAGCACTACTGCCAAAAGAAATGTGATGCACTAAGACTATGAGGTCTATCAGCCCAGCTGAGCCAGTAAAAAAATTACTATCCTAACTTTTTGCCAGCATCACCCTTACCAGATACTAATGCTCCTCGCATCTGCTGGTGCAGTTGCTGGTATGTGTGGTCCCCAACCCATTTCAGATCAAATGAGCCAGGTTACCAGACTCACTCTGCATTAGCTCAGACCCATTTGCCTAAATAAGATTAGGATAAAGTGAGCCAACAGATCTGAGGAAACAGCTGACTCCAGCAGAGGGACAATCAATAGCTGGTAGGTGGCAGTTGCCTCTTCAATAAGCACATCTGTGAGGGCTTGCATCCCTTTAGGCCCTAAGTGTTGGCCATGGTGATGGAGAGCGCGGTACACATAAGTAAGTCACGTCTGCCGGGCCATTCTCTTTACTCGTACAGTGGCTCGATGGAGCCTCTAAGCTGCAAAAGGGAGCTCGCTATTCTTGCCTAAGCATGCAAGGTGGGAGCTGCCCCTTGTGCAGGAGGCAGCTGAAATGCCTGCCACCTCCAAATTCATGGGGAGAGGTTAATCTGGTCGAAGATGCTCCACACACCAGCTGGAGAAGGGGCAGCCACGGCTTTGCTGGCAGGGGCTGTCGCAGGAGAAAGCCGTGCTCCTGTGGGGCTGCCGGTTACGCACGCGCTGCCCACGGACGCGTTGAGCTTGCTCCTGTCCCCCGCAAACAGGACGCCGCCACCAACTGCCGCTCGGGTGCTTCACTTTCACATCCCCTCTGCCACGACGCCTCTGATTGTCAAAGCCACAGTCTCATACTTGCTACGAGGGCAAACTATTTCTCAAGAAAAGCATCCCCCACGGCTGGCTGCCTGCTTCAGCTGAGCTAAGATCTGAGCCGTGTTAAAAGAAGGTGATTTTGCATCATGGATGCAAACTCCTTCAAGGTACACGTCTCTAAAACATCTCGGCATGTCACTAGTTTAGGGCCTGATCCTGAAAATGCCTGCTAGTTCTCATAGTCCTTCCTCCTGTTAGGCCATGACATTTAGTGACAGAACTTGAGCAGCTATCATGTGGCGAGGATTGGTCTGCTTAAAACATCTGTTTCTTCTCGTTTAAATTTAAAAAGGAATGTTATTAAAATTAGAATGACCATTTTATTAATCCAAAATATCATCTAGTTGTTTAACAAAGACTTAACAATGTGAGTCATCTGCATTAACAAATCCAGATGCTATATTCAGAGGCAGCAAAGACTCGGGGACTGACAATGGGGCTTGCTTTGTACACTAATTAATTTTTTGCTATTTGTTTTTCATTCCAAACAGACCATCCCTAATATTTTATCTCTCTTGGTGGATTTTAGGAACATTATAAGTGAATGGCATAATATGAGCTTCTCTCTCATTTTAAAAAGTAATGGACAAATATTATTAAGATTTTTCTAATCTTGATTCTGTCTTTTCAGCGGCCTTCATAAAAAATGAAATGTGTGCATATCTTTTTGCCATGTTACAGCTGTTTTCTTCTCATCCAGAGGATTGGACAAACGTGGTTTTCATTTAACCACATTTAAATTTAAATTGCCACACCATTCTATGCTGGGCGTAAACTTACTGTGCATATGTCCAAGAAGAAAGGAGCCTAATTTGGGAACCGCTATCCATGGTGATTCTCATGAGCTAGAAATCAGGGACTGCACTCGTTCTGGGAAAGGCCACATAATGTAAAATCATCAAAATCTTCTCTTTTTGCTTTTCAGTGAAGGGCTGTTCCCACTGAATGGGGATTTTCAAAGCACCTTCTGACAGTAGAATTAGAGTTCAGCAGAAGCAAAGTGATACCGGTGCTAAACATTTTCTGATTTAATTTTAATATGTATCATTTTTATACATGGATCTTATTTGCACAGCTCCATGGAGCCGTGTATTTGAAAAGCACTGCTGATTAATTAGGTTGGATCAGTATGAATGAATTAGGTGATCTCTATTTTATGCCTGTTTTGAAGTTCTCCATTGTGAACATCACCCTATTCAGTACTTCACCCTGCTTTCAAGACTTACTACTAACTTCACTCGGGCAGGAAAGGGGATCATTCAAAGCACTATGCAAGCCTCTCGAGTATGGTGGATTCTGTTACAAATGTATAAATACAGTTTATTACTCAGCTGAGGGGAACTGATTTTCCGGGTAGATTTTGAAAACAGAGGAATCGTGAGTTGGCTGGTGTGAAAATTGCAGTTCTTACGGACCAGACCTGAATCCAAGACCTCTGTTCCTAGGGTGATATCTGTACCAGTTTAAAAGTAACCTGCCTCTCTCTCTCAATCTCTCTCTCTCTCTCTCTCAAAAGTATTTTGTACATTTTTTCTCCTATATTCTTGAAAGACTGCAAAAACAACTGTTTTCAGTGTTTTGGCATATTTACTCAACCCTTCATTAAAGACAATTCATGTTTCACTCAGAAATACAGCTAAGGTGGAACATGTTAGACTTCTCTTTTTGTTTCTTTACTTCCAGTTCAGGAGTTCCTTTATTCAGTCTGAGGTTAAATCTACTTGTATTAGAGAATCCTTTTTATCTGAGCAAATCTTATTCCTCAGCAATGAATCTCAGAACATTGTGGGGTGATTGTATAAAGCCATTGCTTTTTCTTTATTGCCCACTAAAGAAACATTTATGATTAAATGGGAAAGGGAACTATCTCATTCTCTTGAGCTGGAGATATTGGACTCAATAATGTCCTTTGTACGTGTATGTTCTATTTCAGCTAACCTGTTAGAATTGCAATATAAAATTGTAAATCAATGGCATCAAACACCTGTGAAGATGAGTAAGATTGCAAGCTATTTCTCAGATAGATTTGGAGAAACAGCTCCCAGACAAGAACTCTTTTACATGTTCTACAGGGTCTGTCCTAAATTATCACAATAAAGTCACTTTTTATACATCATATTGAGAAAATTACCAGCTGTCTGATGTCAAGCATTCAGGAACAGTATACAGAGGGACACTTGGACTTTGAGGTATGTGACAGACAACTGGATGTTCATAAAAATCGAGTTATAGGCTATTCAGCTGGTTATCTGCAGAGCTAAAAAATTCAGTCTCTTCTCTAATAATGAAAGTAGATCCTGAGGAATTTGTTCAAATCTATTCTGTTTAGCTATAACTGCAGAAAATGCATGCTTCTCTACAGAAGGTGTTCCTTTATTGATTACTTCAGTGAAGGTAGGAATAGTTAAACTGCTAGTCATAAACACTTTACAGGATAGAAAGAATGAAAGTAAAGGAGGAATTCTGTTTGTTTTTCCTGCCTTTCTGTCATCGCAATGGTATCTCTTTTAAGCTTGTCATCTTCTGCTTGGCTGCTTCTCTTGTAAATGCTTTAATAATGTGAATTTAATATGAACTGTACCTTTGTACCTACAAATATACATCATTCAAAACCCTTATTCTCTGTATTTTGGAATAAACTTATGAAGATTTATATCTGTGAAATATCCCCAAACCTAACAAATAGAGAGTTCTAATTGCCCAGGCATGCTTATTACCTTTGCAAAGCATAGAGATCAGTGCAGTATACACACTCGGCCACCAGAAGCTACAGAAATACACACCACCCAGCTGATGGTATTGCAACCCTGCTCACAGAGCTGACAGTACCCACTGAGAATGATTCTGTCACAAGGGTGTTCTCCCACTCCAGTCAGAGGACACCCAAAAGACAGGGGGGATAGGTGTTAGTGTTTCAGCCTCCTGTTTTATGCTGCTCTGACAAGGGTATTGCAGGTCTGCCGCTGGAAAAGGAATTACAGTGTTACCTAGAAGACTGCAGCTAGAAAGAGTCTAAGAATGATCAAGGAAAGGATCAGAGAGAGGAGGAACTCCAAGGAGAGGCACCCGCACAGAAGAGGGCATCACAGGGGTCAAAATGTCTTATTATAGCCCTGGAGTCAGTAATGTGAGGCAAAAGTTAATAAGCTAGTAACGAAAATGATGATTTCTTCACTTGGTATCTTTGACTTAAAAATGGTTTCTAGAAGATGCTTGCTCATCTACGAATCATTAGGGTTAATTACATAAAATTACTTGACTTGTGTCATACCTCCGTTTGTATGACCTAAAGGTATCTTCTGACCTTAAATTTTATGAATCTACATTAAGTAGCTGTAAGGAAGGAACGGCAGAATAGGATGTTGTTTCACTGATTTGAATTACAACATGCATTTGCATCTTTATTTGCATTTACTGTCTTGTGAGTAACTGTACCAAATGCAGTCATGGGATGGAGTTGTCACTGTGAGCTGAGAAGAGGTGAACGCGGGTTCTGAGAGACCAGGACTGTGTTTACAGGACTGACTAGTGTAGCTGTAAAGAGATGCCAGCCCTGACAGGCGTAGCTGTGTCAACAGAATTCACTGGTATAGACACAGTTGTACCAGTAAAACTGTATTTTTACCAATACTTTATTTTTGCCAGCAGTGGGAGATTGTTTTATTCTACTAGCAGAAAATATTGCTTGCTAATATAGGTGTATTCACACTAAACTGCCTAGGATTTTAGTATTCACAGCAAAGCACTCCCCTCAATGATTCCCAAACTCATCGATTTTGGTGGTGTTGCCAGAGATAGGGTGTGCAACTGGCCCTGACCACTGTCAGCTTTGTGGTATCGTACATGACAGCATTCAATACATGAGAGTGTGGAGAGAGTTTAAGAAGAAGTCTAGGCTAAATCTGTTTGCCAAATAGTTTTGTCAAGGAGCAGTGTAAAAAGATCAGACTGAATAAAGTCAGGAGAAACAATAAGTAACAACAACAATAAAAAGTTCTTCTAAAACAGATTCTGTCATTTGGAGCAAAGGTTTAGCAATACTGGCAAAAAAAAAATGACACTGGAATAAATTGCATAGTCTCCGTGGTTTTAGTAATCACAGCTATGTATATGTGGAAAATCTTTTGCGGTGTAAACTTGCTCTCAGTAGAGACCCTAGGGGGAAGTGTGAAGGGTGAAACCAGTTAGCATACGGCTCAGGAGCAGGGGTGAGCAGGGAATATAACCACTTTGGCCTCTAAGTGTAGGCCAGATGCGTCGCACCCGATCAGACTGTGTGACCCATTTGCGAGCCTTGCCTTTGTGGAGTGTGGGTGCTGCTCTTCACTCAGGCATGCCCATGGGCTCCGCTTCCAGACAGCTCCCAAAATGTGGGTGTGCAGTTCTGGTACCAACCCAGCAAATACAGAGTGTATGGCGCTGGTGCTTGAATGTACAGCTCTTGATTTTCGCAGTTCATGCCTAGGCAGTACATATTTTGGAAGGGCATGATCGCCACTCAACCCTTACTCTTCCTTAACAACATTGTAGGATGTTCTGTGTTCCTACTTGCGTTTTTTTTTTTTTTTCCCTAGTAAACTTCTTTAAGCCTTCCAGTACTCCGACACAGCTTCTCTCCTTCACCGCTTCTGCAGGTTTAGCAATTATTCCCCTGGCCAAAATGGTGGCTGGCTGCATACTGGAGCTTTCACTCACCCCTGAGGAATTTGGTTCTCCTTCCTCAGCACTTCTCATGGAGGAACAGGACTCAAAGGCTGAACCTCAGGGGATACAGTAACAATTCAGAAGTGATGATGGAACAGTTGGGAATGTGTTTGCAAGGCTGGAGATGCGTTTTCAAGCTACAGACTTTTTGTGGGGAGCTAGGTGCGACGGCCTGGGGGAGACAAAGCGCCTTTGCTGCTCTGACTGCTTCTTGCATCTGTCTCTCTGAACCCTTCATGCCTCACGGGGCTCAGCCACCATGGGGGCCTCAGTTCTCCCTGTTCCCAGCATCGCAGCTCTGACTCTTCACCCACTTCCCTCCATTATCGCCACAGCTCCCTGATGGGACAGAAGGGGAGCCACCTTTCTCTGGGGACAGCAAGTCCTCATCTGCTATGGCCAAAGCAGGGCAGGACATGCACCAGCAGCCCACCCAGTACGGGAGGCAGCCCAGCACAAACCCCATAGTGGCTCAAGCAGGGCCAAAGCTTGGGGGGTGAAGAGGGAGACGCCTGGCAGGGCTGTGCCAGCTGACACCTTGGGCAAGTGGCCTCAGGCTCGGACTGCCAGCACCACGCGGCCTCTTGCAAGGACACTCAGGCTGGGAAGAGGTTTTAGAGGCAAGAGCCTTTGTCAGAGATGGAAGCGTTGCTTGACTAGAGCTGTGTTAGCTTTCACTGGAATATGAGAGCATGATTAATAAAACAAGCCACAGTGGCTGAAAGAGTGAATTCAAGTATCGCCTATAGTCATGTGTTGTAAATTTGCTCCACAAAAAAAAAAAAAAAAAGTCATTTTAACATAAAGATTTTGGGAGTGTGAACAACATAGATCCCAGACTGTCATAATGCACTTAATACGTGTGGCAGTATTTATACGGAATCCGAGGTTAAGTGGGCAAATAAGCTTGTATCTTTAAATTAATTCAATCCAGCGCAACACAACTGCCCTGAATCTGGTGCTATTTATAATGCGCCCAGAACACTTTATACAAACAATAAATTAACCGAAACAACTGCCGTGCCAGCTACGCGAGCCGGCAGGGCACCCGGGCGCGGCGCTGCAGCGCTCCGCCGGGCGCCATCTTGCGGCCGCCGGCCCGGTGGCGCCCCGTGCCCCGCCGCGGTGCGGCCGCGGTGCCTGCCGGGAGCGGCAGCCATGTCGCGCACCACAGGGTGCGGGAAGGGCGAGGGGGTGCCTCACGCCGGCTCCCGTTGCCTGTGCTGTCCTGGCTTTCTCTGCCCCCATACCCGTGGCTGTCCGTCTGTAATCAGACTGCAGCAGAGATAAAACGCTTCACAGGCGTTACATGTTTACTTTCTTTTTGTATTTTGAGGGTATGGTGCTGTATCATCTGCCGCTGCCAGGCAGCCTGGTGCCACTAGGCAAGGGATGCGTAGTGACTTATGCCACTTGCTCACCCGCTAACCGTGGTCTCCACATTTTTTTTTTTTATTTTTTCAACATCTTACCCCTCGCCAGTACACATATTTCATGTTCTAAGAAGTAAACGTTTTTGAAACAGGGTCGCCATTTAAGTTCCACATCATGAGACTCAGCAAACCTATTGTCAGTAGAGAAATGCGTGTAGGAATAGGAGTTATAAATCAGCCAGTTGCTCTGAAGGACTATAAATGGAAAAAAGAGCAAGAGACTTAAATTTTTTATATAGAGTACAAAGAGCACAGAAGTGAAAATTTCAAAGGGTTACAAACACCAATAGAAAATCAATAGAGATATTAAACAAAGAGTGTTGGTTTTATCACACCTTGAATGCTAAAATTGTAAATATACAGCAAGACCCTTACTAATCAATAATAAGCATTCTCCAAATATTGTATGGCCCTATGGAAATGCAACCATTTTCTCCCTAGGTCTTAAAGGGCTGTGGTGTCTTTCTGCTCCATTCTCTGTTTGGTGGGGATTATTTCCTGATACTGGTTTTGGGAGCAGGCAAGGAAGAAGTTGTGATACCCCTGCTCCACAGAGCAGCCGTGTCCCATCGTTGCCACTGTTGTATGATTTTAGTTGTAAAGTTACAGTGACAGTCTTGACAGGTGATGCTCTCATAGCAACTCATCGTTCTGCAGTCGTGCGAGAAATTAAATATCTTAAGTTTTATTTAAGAAAAAAAAAAGGCTTTCAGTTTGTAGTGACAAAGTAGAAATGCTACTGAAGTATACTCCTCAATGGCTGGTGTGCCAGAAGACACCAATAGTTACTGTTTGTTTCTCAGTCCTGTATTGGTCTGAGGAAGTGGTGTGACTCCCAGTTCTGTAATTTCTTGGGTTGGCAGTACTACCTGGCACTGGACTGTGTCCCAGTTTCCTAGCTCTTTGTGGACAAGGTAAGAATGTAGTATGAGTGACAAAGCACCATTTCTTCCAGTGGCAAAAGGCCCCTGGCCAGCTGATCAGTAGTATCTTCCCTCACAGGACATAGCCCCTCGAGTATCCAGGCTTTTGCAGCCAGGAGCCGCTGCCTATCATGGACACCTCTCTCAAACCACCATGGCTCACACCGCTGTCCTCACTTTGTGACGCTCATGAACTGCCCATTTGCTGTTTCCTCCCTCCTGTAGGTTGCTGACCCCGTAGTAACTGATCTGCTGATGTTGTTCTTCTCATCTGCATGGGACCTGTCAGCTACAATCTAATTGAGAGGACAAAGCGGGAGTACTGTTTTTGCATGATCCTCTGTGTGTACATCTACGTGTATCAATGAACCAAGACTTCTGAGTATCCCATCCTCCAATACAAAAGAAATACTTTGTTTAATGACTTAGAAAGAAAGAACAGGGCTTTCTCTCTCGGGTTTTATAATATGTACTCAAAATGGGGGTCAGAGAGAAAATCAATGATCAGAAACACTATATGTTGATTTACAGATAGGTTAGGGATATAAATATTACAACCGATATAGATGGTTATGCATCGTATATACTGTCTTTAGTGCTCTCATCTTATCCATAAGCCTAAATCACATCAGAGATTCCTGAGCATTCAAAAATAGGAAATGTTACATAACTGATAAAGAACAGAAATATTCTGAAGAATACAACTGCCTTCTTGGGCGTGTATCAACCCATGATTGTAGAGAATGGAAAAACAAGTTCGTGGAGTTCAAGTTCTTCTCCTTTGTAAAAACAAGAGCAACCTGAAAGACAGTGTAAGTTTTAAAATTCAAATGGCTCAAGTGCCTTTCTCTAGGAGTTGGACGAAAGAACATCTTATCCATACTGCTACCACTTACATGCATTTAAAAATAGACAACACAAAGACTCTTTGTATTCCTGATGTGTCTTGCACAGTGAATACAACTTTGATCGTTTATGCAGTGTCCAAAACAATAAGAGTTCCCATACCTTCTGCTCTAACAAAAGAATTTGTCTGAGCTGAGTGTACTTGAAAAGGAGATGGGCAAAAGCACAACTGAAACCAAGCCATATTGTTCCCCCTACTCTAATGCAGCTGAAAGAATGTCAACTCACAGCTGAAATCTTGAGAGAATCAAAAAAGGATCCTTCAGTAAGACTGGATTTTTCACAGATACAGTATATGAGGAGGAATATTTTCCCCAACATTTTCTCCACACAGTATCTTTTTATGTGGCTATCATGTAGATAACAGCAGGGAATTCCACTTAAGTAGATCCTTAATGGATTTAACTAATGGTTTCTTTGTGATGCTCTCAGACAGTTCTCCTGTAATGTGGATCCTCTAAATATTTAAATCCACCATTGAAGCATTTAATAGGAAGAAAGTCTCCTACCACTAGAATAAAGAAGAGGCTTTCAGCTGGAAACAATACCAAAACAAAATCTGATTTGTACAACTGCATCAAGAATCTAAGCCCACTTGCTCTCTGAGGCAGCTGATACAACAAGGACTTGGGGTGCCAGGTAAACAAAAAACAGTCATTTGTATATTGAGACAGTCCACGTCCTTTCCTGTTTCTCTAAATCCTCCATATTTTTGAGGGCTATTTGTAGTGATTAATGGTCTGAGTGAGCAATAAAGCTGGTAAATTAATATTGCTACTTACTGTTGGTACAGGGTAAGTGCCTAACCTGGGGGCTTGTGGAATCTTGAAAATAATGGATGGGTTAATCTGGGATGCTTCTCCTTGTTTCAAATCTTTCTTCTGACACTGTCTCGGAGTAATTTTTCTCACTGTTGTATCCATTATCCTCTTATTTTATTCTTTTTACAAGTGGAGCCTGATGTTTCTTCAGTTCCATAAAATATTTGAGTTGGAAGGGAAAACCTTTTAGAAATCTACTTCATGTATTGTCAAGACCCAATTTTTTCTCTCCTGTCTCTTGCTTGGGAGGAACAGTCACTTCAGAAACTAACAGTGCTCTTTAAGCCGTCTGCTTAGACCTGGATTTCACCATGTGTCCCCTGCACAAAGAACAAAATCTGCTGTTTTCAATCTAGATTATTTCTGAAAATGAGAAATAATGGAAAAATAAAAGCTCCCTCTAGCCTGCATCCAACTGAGCATAAATATAGAACTGCAAATTCCCCACTTCTCCTTTTGTGGTATATGAGATATATCCCCTACTTTTTGAATATATAGGAGTCCTCAAAAAGAATAACCATCACTCTCAGCTAAATACATCTGCTTATTCTTCTCTGCACAGTTTGGGCAGGAATGTTTATTCCTGCAGATGACATTAATAACTTTCTAGAAATTTTCTGCTATCACTTCACAGTCCATAGTGTTTAAATCCATCTGTAACTTGTTCCATGTCAGATCCCTAAAGATAGACACTTTTTAAATTTTACTGTTTGTGATGCTTCTGTAATACAATCAATTTCTGCTTTTGAGTCACTTGGTATTACTACACATACAAGCATGTAAAAGCATTTTGAATTTCTTCATGCACTGCTGCAGTATAAATAACACACAATGTAAGCAGTAAAGTTTCTCACTTGCTATGGCAACTGGCCACCCAGAAAGGGTACCCTGGACCAACATCTAAAATGGCACCCTCGGTGGCTGTAATGGGAAGGTTCTCTAATAAAACGAGTGTGCACTAAGATTTTCTTTCTTGTTGCATCTCAGCGCTGTTAGGGATCATGCAGAACTATCAGCATGTTCCTCTCACGCTTTTACTTTATGTTGCATGGATACACTCAAAGGCTCAAATTAAAGGCTTTCTTGCTATCCTGCCCACTGCCAGAAATGGAGTGTGTGTTTTTAAACCGAGTGCATGGTTCTTTGTTACTCGGTATCTCCTTTAGCTATATGAATCCCACAGAATTAATGGAACATGGCTGTCAAATATTAGCGTCTATGTGAATCAGTGCAGATGCTGAACAGATAGCAGCAGGAGCACAATATGACTACCCCAAGTTAAAATGGGGTGATGTTTATTTCACGCGAAGGTAAGCAGTAATGAGTGAGTGCATAGGAACTGCTGTTACATGGAGCAACTCAAACGTTTTTATCTGGGTGCCTGTGTATATCAGTTGCATAGTGGTTAAAAAACAGAGAATGTAAATATTAAATTCCCAATGAAGGCCTCTTAAACACATAACTCCCATTTGCACCTTTGAAAACGTCCCATTCTTACATATTTTTAAAAATATACTTTCTTTTGAAGATGTTGCCTCTTTTATCCACGAGAGGAAGGAAGTGTATAGTACTAGTTTGAAGTGGTATAGGAGCATATACTTCCAAAAACAGTATTTTATTTATTTTTCAGTGGAGTCCCATCTGTGAATTGCTGCTGTGTGCTGACTCACAATTTATGCAGCTTTTGCCCAAATCTATCAGACAAAGCTCTTTAAATGGCTTAAAAGTAGTTTACAAGTGTTATATGCATTCAGTCAAATTAGTCACTTAGTCAAATCATCCTTTCAACTGGTGCTTTCAGCAAATGGTTAAAACAGCATTTGGGGAAGGACCAGGTGTATGATCTAATGCCTGAAAGCAGCTCATGCTCAGTGACATAATCCCAAGAATAAATGTATTGTAAGTGTATGGCCAAACACAAGAGGATATCTGTCATCAAGTAGCTGGAGGTGCCACATGGTTTTTGTATCACTGCGCTTCAGCTGGAGCCACTGAGGCTTGTGCAGCACTTTCAGCTCCTTCTGAGAAAAACACCACCTACTGCTTCAGCACTTCCTGGACTCGGGGCAGATACTTTTAAGAAATCATTTGCTGCTACTTTTAAGGAATCCTCTACTAGCAGAAGTAAAGTCGTGCCAGACATCTTTTCGTCTAGATGGAAGAGCCTCAGGATTCACAGAATTTTAATTATGCAATTCTAGTGGAATATACTTAGTGGGTTATGAGACAATGCATCTCCACGTTGCAATGCATGCAACGCATGCACCACTGGCTTATTTGATACCACGTTAATCATAGAATCATAGAATCATTTTGGTTGGAAAAGACCTCTTCAGATAATCAAGTCCACCTGTGACTCCTGTCCAATCACTTGGCCTTTTTATGCTCTGTTTCTACAAGTGTATCAGGATAATATACAGAAATTGGAAATTTGGAAGAAAGAAGCTTGGAGGAAAGGAACCATATAACTATTATTACAATTACTGTTACATTTGTAGTTGTCCTTTCAGAACTTACAATCAATAGCACATTCCTCATGTAAAGATTTTTCCAGATTTCTCCACAAATATTTCTCAGTCATATTCCTCATTCTTCATCCCTATTTCCGTCCTCATTGTGAATATTTACAGCTCTGTCATTACTGTTTTAACAGGTAGCTTTTGGACTCATTGCCCTTGTCTTCCTGCATGTTCTTGCTAATGAGAGCTGGTGCTAGAGTTCCTTGCTTGTTGGTATTTTTCTTTTCCAGGAGAATGTGTCTTCATTTAGAATTTAAAACCTAACAATTAAATGGAGTGCTAAATCAATTCTGGAAACTGGGCCTAAAATAAATGGTTATACTCTATGAAAAGCTGCACCAACCTTTTGACCCTGCTGTTGCCTCTTTTCAGAGACATGGTAGGAACAGCTGTGTGTACAACTTGAACGTACTCCCTATCTACAGACCCTTTACTGGGACACGTCCTAGTAGCTGAGAGCTCATTGCCACTCTATGACTGTTCAAATCCATCCCCTCCTGCTCACCGTGCAACTAACTGCTCGTCTTTCCTCCCTGAAGTTCCTCCCTCTCCGTCCGTACCATTGCCATTGCAACCTGCAGGTGCTCCCTCCCCCTTCTCCTACACATCACTCCCCAACACTCTGCTTTAAGCCTTTTGCCGGGGGCCCTGCTGTCTTTAACTTCCCCTGTTCAGTTAATTGCTGTTAGACAGCTAATTTTCCAAATAGTTTTCAGAATTTCCAGGCAATTACACTGTTGTATTAAAACTGGGGAATGAAACCTCAGAGAAAGATGGACTGGAGCTCAAGTCAGCATGGATTTTGCCTTTCTGAGGGTGGAGGGGGATTAATGGGCTTCATGCTCGCAAGTACTAGGCAATGACTCTTCTGGAAAAGTCAAATGTCCTTAATTTTTTGTTATGAGAAAAAGAGAAAGAAAAATAAACCATAATACATTGAAAATAAGAATGCAGAGTAGAACCTGTTAGAACTCCTGCTTGGGAGTGGCAGACAATCTCACCATCTTTTATTTTTTTTTTTGTCATCTGGGAGTGACGATGCTCTTTGAGTAAATCTCTCTATGTCTTAGACAGGTAGGCAGAAAAGAGATCTGCAATGAGTCTCCTTTTACACTGGTTTTACTTGATGTGGAGCTCATATCCTGGTGCACTTCCATGTGCATGTCCCTTGAAGTCAGCGCAATCAATGCTGTGGGAGGAGCAGCAGCAGGTCCCTCAGGCATGGTCACAGGGCAAGGAAGGGGTCTCCCAGAGGCCTGCTGAATTTGTCAGGACAGTGTAATAGTAGATCTGAAAAGGAATACTAAATGTGAAATAGGGGGTGGGATGTTTAAACTCACTAGTGGTTGTTAAAAATAACTTTTACTCTGCAAGTGTAAACAGCACTGAGTATTCTGTGCTAAAATGAGGTAGAGCAAGAGACCTTCACAACCCAGTTGTTACACGTGGCCATCTGCAGTCATTGTTTTTTAAATTGTAGCTTTCAAAGTCTGTGTAAAACACTTTGTAATCATACGTTCATCTAAGCTGATTTCACACAGTCCAGTCCAGTTGCCATGTGTAATCATTTAGAGATTATTTTGCGTGCCTTTCTAACATGCAAATGGGCAATTGAGTGATGGCAGATACTTCATTGATTTCTCTTTCTGTAGAATACAAGCATTAAGTCAGTAATCAATTTATTACCAAATGTCGCTTGGAATGAGCAGCTTTCTTCCTGACAGTAATCTCGTTGGTTGTGAAAAGATATGATCTGGTGACAATGAGACCTCAGCAACACTACAGTAAATCACACTCAATAAGAATAAAGTTTCCAGAGTAAAAATAATTCAATTTTCTATTTAAAAAGTCCTTGGCAATTGGCAACCAGTGGAACAATGGCAACACTGCGGACGCTGCTGGAGAAGTGAGGCATTGTTGTCTGAAACACAAAAAGTTAGTACGAAGCTCAGTTTAACTGTGCTTTCTACGTATACTCATTTTTCACTGCTAGCTCTGACAATCTTTTCTGGGATGTGTGTGTCCCATTTTAAAGCTTCTTTCTCTTTATTACTCTAAATCTGTTGGGTAAAACTTAACCCTTTGTGTCTGTTAAGGCAGCTGTATCCAACTTGCCTACATGATACCTAATATACTTTAGCAATTATGCACAGAGGTACTTCCTCCTCACCCTCCCCTACATTTATATCTTCCAGTTAGCACTGAATTTGGCTATTGTAGTTATAGTTCTGTATTTCTCATTCTTATGGCAGGCAGTTGTTTCAGAGAGATGCCTTGAGAAGTCACGGTAGTGTTGGCTGAAGAGGATCCTAACTCTCTCAGACCTGTCCCACAAAGGGCTGTGAAAATAGATGAGAATCTTAAAAATCGTTAAACAGTGGCTAAAGAGGATGCATGATCTGCAGTCCGTAGTATAAGAGTTCCTGAATTTTGCATGACTGAAGCTTTTAATGTCTCCATCCCTGATGCATACCGTCCTTGGAAGCCACAAACGCACGGCTGTACTGTACCCAAGACACGATGTCATTGTGACCGATACTCAATGCTTCTTAAGTGGGTTTGGCCAAGTCAAGCTGTTAATGCAGTTCTTTGTCCAGTTGGCTTCAGCCTTCGCATGTTGATTTGGATTAAATTAGGTTGTCACAGGTGCTGGTGGACTCCATGGTAATTGCCATCCTCCTGGTACATCGGCCTCTGCCTGAGTGCGCAGATGACCTGAAATAATAATTCAAAGTATTGAGAACTTCCATATTTATGTTGGTTATGGTAATCATGACCATTCAAGCACTAATTCTGACATGTTAAGTCTCTCAGTCATTAAGCATTACTTCTTGTGGTAACTCCACTGAAGAACCGAGATCAAATTCTGAAGACCTGCGCTGCCTACTGTGTGTGGCCTAGATTGTGTCATGGGTAGGCATGAATGGCTATTTAGGGTACTAGAGAGGCAGGACCGTACTATATTTTCCTCCACTTGCTCCCAGCTGACAGGAAAGAAAAATGTCCTTGCTGTATCAGTTCTTTAAATCAACCGTCACACTCAGGACAAGTACCTTCTCAAACCTCAGCCACCTCTATGGAATGGAATGTGCAATATTATTTTAAAATGAAGAAAAAATATTTTCCTTTGCATTTCTGCAGAGTTAAAATGGCTGAAGAAATTTTCCTGAGATTTAAAAGAAGTTACCTTTGGCCAGAAGGTGTGAATGGAGAACTTTAACCCCAAGGTGATATTTTCAGCAAGATCTTATTAAATAGAGAGCTGTCACCATTTTTTTTTTTCTCATCCTGTCTGTTACCAATGGATACTAGGCTTTCCTTTCATCCTTTGTATGATACCTCCTATAATTACCTCTGAGTCCATCATTAAAATCCTGATTGCAAATTAATACAAGTTATTATTTATTGTTATTATTAGAGGAGGGCAGGGCTGCCTTCATCTGTCTGGAGGGTCTGCCATTATATCTGCTCTGCGTATTGCTACAGTGGAATTGAATATGCTTCAGCTTCATGCAGATGCACTGTGTCAGAAAACATCTGCTAGCTGCTGATTTTATGCATATTACAGAGACTTTATGTACTGTTAAATGGACCACTTTTTCATTCCAAACCATAATTTTCCATGTGGCATTATTTGATCTGTCCTCACTCCAACATTTGGTTTGATCAAGTCATTTCTTCCTACCCAATGTGTGTGTTGTAACTTCCTCCGTGGCTCTGTGTGTGTGTGTGTGTCCTGTCTGTGAATGGAAATTACTGCAGTGCTCCTGTCATGATAATATGGTGGTAGGGCAAAGCTCGTCATTTTAATCAATATATTTTATTCCCATTAGCTTCTTTTAGCACTGAGCTTTAGTCTAGGCAACTTGGATCTGATAATGCCAGCTGCTACCCAGCTACATAGCAACAGACCGTGATCAAACGCTCTTTGCCAGAAGTACCAGGGGTACTGACCAGGTCACCAAGTTTAGAGATTTAATGCAGCTGGTGAGGAAAAGTACGTGCTCCACAGAAAGCTTCCCAGAATGGAGGAGCCAGTCTGTCCCTTTGGGGAAAGGGCTGTCCGAGCCCTGCTATTACCGCCATGGGTGTTGAGCCGCTGGGCCACAGCAGCAGAGGGTGCAGGAGGCAGAAGCTGGGAAGGGCTCAGAAGAGGCCAGTTCCTTCTGGGGCTGGGGCTATAAATTGTTTTGCTTTGGTTTTACGTGCCATTTAATTTTGTGTCACCTACCCTCCGCTGAGAATAATGCACGTTACAATGCAGCCATTCGGCATGGGACTTGGAATGACGGCTCTTTCCCTGTCCTTTCCTAGGAGTTCTCTAAACAACAAAACTCTACTCAACAGGGGACCTGTTTAATCACAGTTTGGGATTAGCACATCTCTAATTACAACAGAGAAGAGTGCTTCTTTGGTAACCTTTGGTCCAGGCAATAATCTTTCTCCTTTGCCCCTGAGTTTGTGGTGACATTTCTAGAGGTTACAAAGACAAGGATGTAAATTTTCAGTAACACCTACCAATCACTTTTTATATATGTAACTAGCAGGAAGAGGGTCACATACTGCTAGGGAAATCTTTTTGCCAGATAAAACATCACACAGTCCTTCATAGCATGCAGAGAACTCCATTGTTACATAAAAGAACAACCAACCAACCAACCAATAAAAAAAACACATAGATTTTGCATATTTAATGATGTTGACAAATTATAATAAATATGAAATAATAATAATAAACAATAAGAAATCATGTTTATGTAGCTCTTTTCATATTCAAAGTGCTTTATAAATACTAGTTTGTTAGCTAATCTTTGCAACACCCTTAAGAGGTGGACAATTATTATCCAAATGTTAGAGGTATGTAGCTGTGCGCAATGCAATCATTTCCACTAACTTTTTAATGATGCGTTAAGGTCTGATACATGACCTATGTGTTATGTATATCGTATATCCATATCCATGTAGACCTATCTGGAGTATCATACACTGATAAATGAGCATAAAGTAAGTAATTTCTTATATAAAACCAGAGTAAATATATCACTTATGTGTATATAATTCTCTTAAAACCTATTTTCTCAAACAGGGAACCCAGCAGTGATGGTGGTGGGGATATTAGAGTGTAAAGCCCTAATCTTATTCATACGTGCCTGTTCGTGTGGGTTTGTGCACGATTTTGTACAAGTTAAAAATGCTGGTTCCTATCCCAGATACTTTGCAGTACAAGTGTATGATAAGAGACAACAGATGGATACTACACTGAGACAGGGACATCACGAGGTTACAGTGAGAGGATTACAATTACTGTAAGAAGTGGTGGTCATAGCACACCAGCTGTTTAGTCATTCTCGTACAATTTTTTAGTCATCACAGTAGTGAGAGCAAGAGAATGATTTGAAGGACATTGATGAGGTGAACAGGCAGACTTTTTTAAGGTCTTCTTCACATGTGGGTGTAGAGGGATGGGAAAATACCTTCATAAGAAAATGGGATGAGAAGCATTTGACCTTTGGTAAAAGTGAGGTGAGAGCTAAGGATTCTAATTTATGGTATGAAGTCATGGTGGATGAGACAGGGAAAAACCCTGAAGAGAAAGACTGAAGTGAATTTGGGTTTGAAGTGTAAAACATAAGCATGCACTGACACTGAAGTGAGGTGCCAGGACTGAAATGCCAAGACAGAAGACAACAGGTATGTTTTGATAAAGCTTTTTGGTGCAGGCTATTGCAGTTCTTAAGCTGTAAGAGCATCTGTTTTTCAATATATTTTTTTTTTGACAAAACTCCCACGTTTCTTAGCTGTCCTGCAGGATGTTGTGACGACATGGACTCTAACATGGACTTTCTGTTGCCTCCATGGCACAAACCCCAGTTCTGTGCTTTGTAACTGTTTCAGCAAGAGAGCAGCTTGCACCCTTGCTTGGTTCTGAGCTAAAACATTCACCGTGTTCGCATATGTGCCTTAAGACCCAGTTGCGACACAGAGTGAAGATTTACATACCACATTCATCTCTGATCAATGTGGTCTCCATCCTTCACTGCTCATGGTAAAGACCTCTCCAGCCCGAGGCTGTAGATGCTTTGCCATAATGCCATTCTCGTCCTTTCAGACATGGTAGTTGTGCATAGCCACGCTGCATACCAAGGTGTAACGTAAACATATATGAGCCCACTTTAAATGGGAAGCAGCCTCGCTGTGGTAGCACAGAGGTCTCTGTAGATTAATCTGTCCTTTGAAAAAGGCAGTAACCCTAATTCCTGTGTTATTTCCACTGTAAGCATTTGGGCTTTGATCAAGTGATTCATGTGCTTGATGGGAGTCTTTCCATTGCCTGCAGTGGGCTTTGGATTGGAACCATAATCCGGATGTCTCACATGCATATACATCCTTAATTAAAATTTTCTAAATTGCTGTTACATAATGAGGATCTCAAACCCCCTGTGAAGTGTTTCCAGTTAAGCCTTTTAAAAAAAATGCACTCAGTATCTTACCATCACAGTTAACATCAACTACAGCAATTTTCTATACTCTGTGTTAACAAGATAGGTGAATTATTGGTGCATCAAGAACACTAAGTGAATGTCCTGACTTCTGCACGGTTGCAATTTATAAACAAAGCTGCTTTACTGTAATTTTGCTACCTTACACACATTCATATATATATACACTCTGAAAGTTATGATCGGCTTTAAAAATAGGCTTGGAATGAAAATAATACATCAGCCTTATATATAGCAAGTGCTTCTGCTGTAATTATATTAATTCAGTTTGACAGGCATATTTTAACAAATTTATTACAGTTTGCTACACCTTTTTACCAAGGAGAGGTGCATCCTGTGACAGCTGTCCATCATTAGCCCCAGAATCTTTTTGCACTGACCTATACGAAAAAGCTGAAGGAGACCTCAATCAACCCCCCCCTGTTATGCAGTAAAAGCACAATTTTAACTCATTTTATTTTTTCAGCAGGAAACACCACTCTGGTCTCATAGAAAGTGCTTTGACTTGGATTTATATGACCTGCTTTCTATTCCTGGCTCTGTCTCTGGGTGACCTTATGAAAGTCATTTTTATCTACTATTGTTTTTAAATGGGCTGAGAGATGTTTCCCAGCAGAATGGACCAAACATAAGCACTTTTTTTTTTTTTTCCATTATCCCACCTCAAAAATGTACTCCTGAAGAAGCTACACACCTCTACATGTGCCAGTCAAGTGTTTGCCTCAGGTAAGCTGCTTTCTCTCTCTCCCGCCTGCTCTCTCTCTTTTTTGTTCTTTATAGCATGAGCTAGTCACAGCGGAGTGCCTAAATCTTGTTCTTAAAATATATGTAACTTGAAAAACCTAATTACGTATACATATTTGTGCTCTGGTAGGCTGAGGTGATTTCTGAAAGCAAATACAACGTGGACCAAAGCGAGCTTCCCAAAATATTTCTGGGCTTACTGTGCTGCTACACCCAGGACATGATACATATTTTTTGGAAAACTGCCTTCCCCTTTAGCAGTATAACTGTCAGACAACAGTTCATACACAGCAACACAAAGTCATAACTTGGGAGATAATCTTTTATATGCTCCTAACAATATGCTCTGAAATCCTACATTTAAAGGGATTTAAAAACACACAATACCCTAAGACATCAAATAAGCAGTGAAAGTAACATGCAGAGCCAGACACAAAACCAGAATGAAAAAGATTTTTTATTATTCCCTCTGTATTACCATAAATGACATGCTATATTTAATTTTACAGTGCCCCTGGACAAATCATCAAATACTTTAATAACTACACAAACATTAATATTTAAATACAAGAGATCCCCTCAGTTACTGAATAATCATAACTCTGGATTGATAGGGTACTAAATGGAAAAATCTTGTTTAGACAGTTGTAAGAGGGGGGAGGGTGTTTAATGAAACAAGTTTGATGGTCTTGTCATCATAAAACTGATAGATTTTTGGCACAATTTATATCTTTGCTGAAAAGAAGTTTGAGAAATGGAACAGTTGTGGTGAAGATTAATTTTCCCTTCTTCTGCTGTGAGAGCATAGTCCTTTAGGTCATTAGCAGGAACGTGTGACATAGATTGCACTTTACCCGTGCAAGTCCTGTGCTGACTCTTGGAAAATGCACACGTTAAATAGCTGTGACTTCTACAGTTGTGGGATGTGCTGCCCAACTACCATTATAGCTAGCTAGACTCATTCTGGGAGAGTGATGAATGTGGATTGTAGAAGAGACAGCACACTGACTTCTGACAGTCAGTATTTGTTAGACCTGCCCACTGTCCTCAGATATATATATATATATATTTAATCCAGACTTTTTATTATCACTTCAGTCACTCTCCAGTTTTACCTAATAATGGAATCTCAACTATTAAAGCATGCTAAGAATAGCAAATTTTAAGATATTCCCCATCCCTCCAGAAAAAAAAAATAAAAAAAATAAAACCCAAAGACTTATAAATCAAAGTAACTCACATGAACATCTGAACCAAACGTCTGAAACTTTATTAGACTTTTGTCTCTAAATGTGGGACTATGTTCGTGAATGTGTTTTATGTGTCACGAGACACATCTGCCCCTAAACTAATGATAACATTTGGTCATTACTCGACAAAGGCTAGTCACTTGTTTGTACCATATTCTGCTTGAATGCCACAGCATTTGCAGCTAAATGAAATGTTATGGGTTGGATAGCAGGCTGTACTCAGTGTTTCGGCAGTCCATCTCTGCAACTCACCTTAATACTTTCTTTCCCATTTTGGGGCACTTGTTCAGATTCCACACTTTTCAGAACTGGATTCCCCTCTTCTCCTCTGCATTTGAGCTCCACGGAGATAACAGAGCTCTGGCTATGTTACCTTATGGTTATGTTTCTTGGACTCTTCTCAACTGGGAAATACCCCTTTGAGGGAAGTGCTGGGGAAAACATTCCAGCTTTCAGGGAACAGGGAGAGGGGAGGGGAACCAGCACAGAAACATAAGGCCTCTGAATAACAGGTTGTGGCCTGTGGGCTGATAGATCCTGGAAGCAGTGCTATTAAAGTGCTCTTCCAGATGTGGAGAGCTGACAAACAATGATGAAGGCTGCACCAAAGCCACTTAGAACGAACTAATTAAATATCTTACTCTGTATAATAAAGGGAGCCTGGAAGACTACAGAGCTGTCTCTAAATTATCTACCCAATGCCGTGCTTCTCCTTTATGCTAAGTATCTACTGTGGTAGGAAAGGTGAACAGAAGGAAATGACAGTCAAAACTAAAATACTAAGACTGATGGCAGTTTCCGTGCTAGGAAAAAAAGTGTGTTGTCTCCACATCCTAGTGATAAACAAAGTACTAAGGAAACTCCAAAGATACAGACCTGGAATTAGTGCTAAAGCAGAGCAAAGACGGTTAAAACAGCGTAAGAAGTTAGCATAAACACTGCTGCATACAGCTGAGCAAATCTTTAAATAAGTAATTAATTCTTTGTCTTGGTTTTATATGCTTAATCATAATTTATCATTAGTTCTTGTAATTGCATTCATTTTTTTCCCTTTCTCTTGTTACAGACCAAGAATAGGCTGGAACTGAGCTCTTAGCTTTAAGAAAAGGGCCAGTGATTACTGGCTGAGACTTACTCTGGGCCAGGGCTGCCTCCACCTCTGCTGCTGCAGTAGTAATGCGTTCTCCCTCGGGAGGACAGATTTAGCCACCGAGTGCAACCTCTTTTTCAGGAGAAGCAAATGTAAAGAGACAGCAGTTTCTAGCAATAAAATAAATAAATAAATAAATAAAGAACAACATAAAACATTTCTCTCCCACTCAGTTCTTTCAGCTTTTCTTGAAATGCACAACCTATGCCCATTTATGAGATTTTGAGCTGTTCATGATTGTCTGTAGTGCTTGGGAGAAAAGCTGATTTTGCACTTACATGTGAACAGGAGAAAAATATATTTTTGCCTTTTTACTTTACTCCAAAAATCTACCAGAAGCATGCCTAGAAATTAGAAAGATGGTCTTGTAGTTAAATCTCATTTGAACACATTGAAACGTTGATGAGGAATGAAATTCTACAAAATTGTATTTTTTCATGATAAAATTGTGAATGCAATGTACCAGAATGAGTAAATGAACTCCCCAAATTGCAGTGTGTTCTCTCCCTTCCCCTGTGTGTGCATAGCTGTTTATATTTTTGTACCAACAGATAGCTAAAGGATGTTGCTGAAAGAGAATCTTTTAGCGATGCCTTTCAATTTATTGGTAAAGTTTTTTGAGATGAACATACATTTCTCTTGTGGCAAAGCATCTTTCCAAGAAATCTTCAAAGCCAATTTGAAGGTTTGAGTGGCTTTTCTGTATCACTGAACTGTGCTAATTGTTTCCCATTCCTTGACATAAACAGAGATAACTATTTTGTGGAACGGGGGCCAGACGTAGTCCCAAGGTTTATTGGAAGCGTGAATGAATCTTGTGTGGACTAGGAATCGTAAATGGAAATGCTGGAGAGAAGTCTTCTGTTCACCAGTAACACAGCTCACAACTGAGGCACTATCTTTCCTGAGCCTTGTGTGAAATAAAAGATACAGATGGTTGTTTATATACATAACATCAGTGATGCCCAAAGCAAAGACTCCACAAATATTTTACAGAGCTGTTATCTCCAAATATGATTTCAGGAGGATACAGAAAGGCACAAATTCACCTTAGAGTTATGGAAGATGGTCATTGCACCTTATTGACCACTTTCTTGCCGGGTGGTTACCATAACCTCTCAGAGAGCACTGATTTTTTTTTTTTAGAGCATCTTTTGTTTACTCCCCCCCTCCTCCCCCCCTTTCTTTTTTCTAGAGCAGGCTGGATTTTACTTAGGATATCACTTTACCCTGAGGAAGTTAAATTTAACCATGCAAATAAAACAAATTGTTGGCAAACATCGTGCAAAAACTGCATGCATGGTCAAAGAGTTTGGAAGAAAAGTGACTGTGGAGAGCAAACCTAGATGACGTATGCAGTGGTTGAGCTGTTTCTCTATAATGATACTGCACATAAAATTCTGGCCTCATGGTTTTAATCTCTGTGGGGTGGGATTCAGGGACATGCCCAGTGTTAAATCTAACCCAGTGCTTCAGGAGATTGCATACTTGTGCTTAGCCATGATAGCCTTCCCAGCTCAGTACTGCAGAGGACAGTAACCAAAGTGTTACAATTTTTGCTTCACAAGAGGAACAAACTTCATGAAAATAACTGGTTGCTGAAGTATCAAGAAGTCAAGGCACACATTTGTTTCACCTCAAGACCGGGGCCTGACACCCTGCTGAAACTAACATCCCTAGAAGTGCCTGTGGCTGCCTGGGCCAGGTTGAAGAGCTCCAACAGCTGCTGTCCCAGCGAGAGTCTCTTGTTGAACTGCTGCAGTCTTTCTGCAGTCTCGTGCTCCTCTTTGGTTCTCTGTCTGGCATTGTGTTTGAACAACGCTTAAGTATTTTACCGAGATGTAGCTTATCTTGAATTGTCTTCCTTCAAACTCTTTTTTCAGCACTGTCTTCTACTGAGATAGTTCTATATGTTTGTACTGTAAATATCCCCAAAATTGGCCATAGATTAGTCATAGAGAACACCTTAGCAAACAACTCAGTCTTCATCATGCTGGGTCCTACTGGATGAGGTATCCGTACTTGAACTGCCACTTACTTTAAGTAACATAAGTAGAGAAAACCCATCGTTTTCATCATTCCATGCTAAGATTTCCATCATTGTATCTGACTTCTACAGATACCTTTTGAGTAACTTGAGCAATGGCAAGATACGGCACCAAAGGTACCATGAGTAAATTTTTCCAACCAAGTGTTAGTCAATTAGAAACTCACATTCACCTTCTAGGAATTAACTGCATGATCAATAAGAGCCTGCTTGCAATAGCATGTATCTGAGACTACACTGAGTTACCCATATGCAAAATGATGATATTAACCATTTCACGCTGTTCTTACGATTTCTTAAGCTGCCTAAGGAGTTTTGATTCCTTAAAATCAGGGATTTCATTCCAATTAAAACACAACTGGAGTTCTGAATCTTTTAAAGTGGTCGACCTGGAAGTGCAAAAGTTTAAAGACCCCCAGCCTGGTGGTAACTGGGGAAAGAAACCAACCCATGGGAATATGTAACAGAGCTCCCCCTAATGGTGGTTGCTCCCTCTCCTATTTTTTCCAAATGTAGCATGTTCCCTACAATTTTCAAACTCCAGTGACAGCTTGGAGCATTTTCTACATTGTCCTATCAGATTTCCAGGGTAGATCAGCTCATAGGACCCAACTATTGCAGATCCTCACGGCAGTTTCAACTGGCTACAAGATTCTTTTTTTCTGTCCTAAATTTTAGTGTAACACCACTGTAAAGCTGAAGGAGATGGTGCCTACGTTCAGCCGCGGAGCTAGCTGTGCTTCACTGGTGGGTGACAAGATTCCTGTAAATACCTTGTAAAGTTATTTGAGACCCTTTGGGATGGAAGGCATTATAAAAAATGAGAAATTACCTTTACCATTAAAAAAAAAAAAAAGAAAAAAAAAGGAAAAAGTGTTGGAAAGACATGTTTGTCTTCTGTTAATGAAAAACCTGTTTGGTTTCCCTCACACTAGAGAAACTGCTGAAGAACAGTGAGGTGTGTGAAAATGTGCCCTCCCCCTCCAGTAACACTGCCAAGGTCAGCAAGACCTCTAGTGACCTACCGTGGAAGTGTTGATTACTGAGGTTAATATATGCTTGGGGGCTGTTTTAAACCTTATTTTTAAAAATAAGCCTTATTTTTCCAAAATGCTGGAAAAGGAGAGCATCTGTAATTTGCTTCTTTGTGGGCCAATGTCATCTCTTGCTCCTTTTTTTTTTTTTTTTTTCTTTTAAATTTCCTCCTGCCCTTCTGTGAACAAGTTTTTCCAAAGCCTTCACCAGGCTCAGGAAGGGGAAACACCTTTCGATTTAAATGAAGTGGCTGTGTTACAACATTCTATAAAAGTACAGAAGGTGAAAAGTCTGAGAGGTGTATAGTTGTAAGTGAAACTAGAAAGCACATCTGCTGGGCATGCCCTTAGGATAGGCTGCAGTAGGGCGAGATTTCATATTGTAGCTGAGCTGATCTACCGCTCGCAGCTGCCAAGGGGGAAAATCCTGCTCCTTTCCTCCTTCCTCCTGCTCCAGCTCTGTCCTCTCTCTGTGGCCCCTGCTGCGCCCATCTATCCTCTCAGCAAGTCATTCAGCTCACAAAAGCGGCAGAGAAGAAGAAAAAATGTAAAAAAATGTAAAGAAAAAAAAAAAAAAGAAAAAATGTGATGTGGTGACCCGAACCAACTTAGTAGTCAGACGACTGGCAGCACTAGTGCAGAGAAGACGCAATCCTATGCCAGAAAGGACGGTGAGGAACTGGGAGATAGGGCTGTGACTTTTAGCAGCAGAAACACTGCCAGGATTACATTGCCAGCTTAACCAAAAGCAGTGGACTTCTTGGCAGAGCCAGGTGCACACTACAACTCTATCTTGACTCCGTATCAGGATAAGAGCCAGGCGCTTCCTCTTCCTGTCACTTTGACGGCTGTGTTTTCAGGGAAGACACGCGTGAATGCATGGACTAGCAGAGAGAGGTGGTGTACTGCAGCTGGGTCTCTGGTCTTGACGTTAGAAGAGACAGGACTTTGAGGCGTGTCATGTGAAGCACTCTACTCTCAGTACAGACAGAGCCCAAACGTCTCAGCTTTCACCAGGGCAACAAGCACTACAAAGGGTGCCACGCAGTATGAGTAAGAGCCCTTCTCCTAAGTGAATTCATTTAAGAAATAATTAATATTCAAATTAAAATTTCTCCGAACTTTCATCTCTGCCGACAAAGTAAGTTGTCATGGTGAGGTATTACTGTGAGTAACTCCAAATGGATACCAATAGGTAATGAGATCATCATAGCTGCACATCTCCATGCTCCAGGTGATGTAATTCTATCCAGTAGCTTGGATTCCTGACAATTGCCTTCTTTTATTTCTTGCTGGAAGAGGCTTAAAAGCACTGGTAGGTTCCTGACTGTAGCCTCTATCACTTGGGAGTTTATGTTTTCAGTGCATAACACTACTGTGTGCTTACAACAGAGAATCCCAGATCTATACCTTCTTTGATAGATGCTGATGTTTTCAAAATCTTCAAGCAAAATCCAGACCTGGTTGCCTTAAGCGGACTCTATTGGTTTTGGTTGAGATGTGTCTTTTCACATTAATGCAGGATGACGATTCCTTTACTGTGTAACCGCACTTCAGCATCCCATGTCAGGTAGGATGCACGTGCGTAAATCCCAGAGCTGCACAGCCTGGAAGGTTCTTTCCAGGAGAAACGAAAGTGTATTTATTTAGGAACACAGAAATAATCTCCGGATTTAAGTGCCGGTTGAACTGCTATTCGTGCTGTCAGTTTCAACAGGTAGCTCTCCTTCCAACATGACAAGAAGTCAGTCTCTGTCATCACCCCTGTCACAACAAATGCCGCCAAGCTGTAAGAGTCCGCCACCCCCATGCTCCGAGCAATACAACTGTATCCGATAGTTTTGATTCCTGACAATTTTCTTCTTGCATCCCTTGCTGGAAAGGGCTGAAAATTAATGTGTTTTGCTGGTGGATGTGATTACCTTGATCCTTCTGAAGGCCATGGTGACTTTCATCTGTTTTAGTAGCTGCTGTAAACATGCAGGCAAAGCAACGGTACGCTATGAATATGGAAAAGAATCAAATCATCTGGTTTTGATGAAGGTGTGTAAAGCTCTAAAGCACACTTAAAGAACATGAACCAAAAGTTTATTGAAAATATAAAGCAGCTTGTCCTCAGCAAATTTACGATTTACATCAGATTTAAATGCACCATAATACACTTGGGTCAGCTTGTGAGCGTTGGCTTTGAATGTCTGGAATAATATGTAAGGTGCAGAAAAAATGTGCATTTGCAGCAAATCTGCTCTGATGGAACAGCAGCAATAATGAGACCTCAGATCTTTGAGCTCCTGGTGACATGAGAAGGATCCCAGGGGCTTAGAGATCAGCAGACAGATGGCCCATTTTCCAAGACAGGTAATATGGATGCCTCTGAAAATCTGGCTGAGAGGGCTGACGTTTGTTGCAGGGGGGAAATCGTCCTCCAGCTGGATATCTCCTGTGGCTGCTGAGAAACTGTATTCATTGCTGTGCTCACTTAGATGGGGCTGTAGCCCTTAGAGCAAACCTGGCCTGTAAACGTCTCTGGGTTGGAGCACTGTCCCGCACCCCAAAACGAATATAAAGGGAACTTTTCTATGGATGTAAGTACAAGAATCACCACGCTGGATCAGATGTCCCTGCTCCAATGACCTGTCTCAGACAAAAGCTGTTACCGGATTGCTCTAAGGAAGGTGTCAAAGCTAAAGGAGTTTGCTTTCGTAGTTAAGACTGGATTAAAATCAGAAGCAAGGATTAATTCTTTGTCAAGCTGTTATCATCTCCAACTATGATAATTCTGGATAGTTTAGTCTCAATGCTAAACTTGATAAACTCTTGGCATCGGGGACGTCCAGGAGTGAAAAACTTCCACTAGCTAATTACTAGTTACCTGACACTATTTCCTCATGAGCTTTGAATTTCTCACCTCTGAACTTCATTGCATGTCATTTTGTTCTTGCGTCATGATATAGGGAGAACAGAAATTCCTGACCTACTTTTTCTGTTCTGTTCATCATTTTGTACCATGCAATCCTCTCCCCTTATTTGTCTAATTACTTAATTAAGAACTCCTCCATCTACTCAGTTTCTCATCAGCTATTTTACGTAAAACCACAGCACTTACTTTCCTGGTGACTAAACTGTTGTGTGCTACAGACAGGAGTAGGAGAAACTGAGGTGCCTACAGCTCTTTGTGGGGGCAGGGAACAGATTCTGTGACATAAATTTTTTGTCTTGTTTGCTCTTCTAATAATATGTTGAACGGAAGTCCTCGCTGATCCCAGGTCTACAAGATGCCCAGGTCCTGTTCTGACCTGGCACCTCACATGAAACCACGAAATCTGCAAGTGTGTCCTGACATAGGACAGACAAAGAAGGGAAGGATTCGGTGCCTTCTTGTGTGAGCTCATACAGAAGCACCATATGCAACCTAGCCCTGCCAAAATAATGAAGAGACATTGACTATTTAATACAAAATAAGATCCCTCAATTTTTTTTTTCTAAAACAGAGAAAAGAGCACATTTGGAAGAAAAGTTTTTAGTTTAAGCCAAAATGTCTTTCCTGTCTCCGAAACACTTATCTAATAGGAATGAAGTCATGACACTAAACTTTTGTCTGTTCAAGATAAAAATCACAAAACGCATGGCTAGAGCGCCAGTTTTCGGATGGTCCATTCAGTGGAGCTCGGTTATGCTCAGTTATGTGATGACGAAGCAGGAGCACTGTATGCTGAAGATTCAGGGCAGCATAAGAGAGAACAGAATTAGGCCCTCATGAAATCTTAATGCATCACGAAGCTTTCCAGCTCACATGCATACCCCAGTGAGATGGGAAAAGCCTAGTTCAAAAAATGTTTAGCAGTGAGAGAATATGGTTCAGTTCTGCTGTGATCTAATGAAAGATGAACCAAGCTTCTCAGAAGTCTCATAGGATTTTTACCTCAGTTGTTACAGACAGGTATGTAGATGAACAAAAGCTGGACAGGAGAAAGGAAAAGAAAGGTCTGGAATTAATTAAATGCCTTTTCTCAGAATAGCCCCATAAAACTTGTCTGATTAAAGTCCCTACAAGCAAGGAAGAAAAAAGCCTGTCTATTAAACAACTGAAAATAAACAAAAGGTGTTTTAAAGATGGCACCTCATAAGTGCAAGAATTTCCATGAGCTTTTGGCTTAGTTGGCTGGCAGCCTTTTTTGAATGGCAAATGCTTGAAGGCTCAGTTTTAGGACAGGTTGTTAGTTGCCCAAATTGACTGAGTGCTCCCAGAGGTTGTCTGAGTGTGTGGTTAAGGGCTTGCTGCTCAGACAGGCTATATGGAAACACTCAAAGGACCCTGTGTGCTCTGCCAGATCCTTCTGATTTATTTATATGAATAAGCCACCAGGTCCAGACTATGCTGTTCAGACACTACTCATTTGTAGGTCATTTTGAACATTACTCTTTCCTTACAACCACCAAACAAATTAATATTAGCATAGATATGCGAGACTGATGCTTTTGTTAAAAGCTGTGCTCTCAGCGTTAAGAGGGCTTTGGGATGTAACCTTAGAAAATTGGGAACAAGACCTGGAGGCTTTTCAGGAAGGGACAAGCATGAGCCTACGTGGTATTACTGGCTGGGAAATGCAATACTGACTGTGTGGATACAGTAAGATCCAATCTCATGCTTAAGCTGGTGGACACGACGGGGAGGGATTACAGCACCGATTCTCTGTGTAATTACCACACTGACTGGTGGAACACAGATGAGTTGGGCCTGGGCCAGTGGCTGCTCCAGAAACTGCCTACTGATGTGCAGAAAGGACGGGGCATGTTCGACAATCAGTTTTTAGTGCTTTGAAGTTAACCATTACTTGTAGTCACACTGCATATGTTTGTCAGCAGTGGACAGGTAATGAAATACGAGTGTGTCAGGTTTCTCTGTCTCCCATATGCATTATCTTCCCTTTGGCAATAGTGGGAGTGAATCAAAAGTAGTCATGAAATGAACTTATTTCCTCTATAGTCTTGAATTCAGCTTCCTAAATTAATTTAATATCCAAGTTGCCTTGCCTTCACAGTTATTTAACTTAATGCAGCTAACTCTGGCTTGTTTACCAAGATGGGAACACAGCTTCCTGTTTCTTGACTGTGATGTGCATCCATACTAGACTTTTTTTTTTCAACCTCAGTTTGGTTGCTTACCAGCCGTGAATAGGTCCCTGATTATTTAATCCTGGCTACCATTTTTTATACTTTTTTTCCAGTGGCAAATAGGAAACAACCACACTCACCTTCCCAAGTACAGCTATCAAGAGCTGGCAGTCAACTGACAAGACATACGAAAGCTCTTACGCAGGCAAATTCTGCGTTAGCCCATAATTTTTGTCGTTGGCAATAGCAGATATTGACTGTCAGCTACAATGGCTCCCAGCTGGCTTTGAGACCTGTCCTCCACAGCCATTTCCCCTTTGAAATAATGGCCGTATTCCTACCTGAGAGGACCGGATGAGTCGGAGTGGAACCGATCAGTCCCTTTTTCTGAGCTAGGCGAGGATGGTGCTCAGTCAGGTAGGTTTTGCAGAGCTTCAGCTCAGCAAATTGTCATCAGCTGTGTCCTGTAGCAGACCCAGGAACCAAGATTTAAACATGGCAAGTTGTCTCAGGAGACGAACAGTCACTTCTCTGTTAGTGGCGTAGTATCCAAGAAGGGTAACCTAGGAGGAGTTTTGTCTTGCCACCAAATGCATTAAGTGAAGCACAGTTACGGTGAGAAGCAGAGCAGTGCATGACAGTGAGAAGTGTCACCTCCGGATGAGTGTGCTAGTGGCAGGGAGATATTCACAGAGAAGCGGTCAGAGTGGAGGCTGCTCTCAAAGCAGGAACAACCCATCTCCTTGTGTCCAGCTCTCCATTCTCTGTGGTGGTGCTCACAGGAGGAGCTGGAAGTGGCTGCTTTAAACCAGCCACTGAATGCTAGATCGTGCGCTTGCTGTTCTAGGACAACAGTTATCTTCTGGGTAGCTCCATGCCACAGGTCACTTCCCAATTGTCAACGTCCTCCAGCTGCCCCCGTTGCACAGGCACCTCTGTGAAATTGCTCCAGTAAGGGATGGGGCACTAGAACTGAAGATGGCATTTCGGGGGGTAGTCTCCAACATCTGATTTTCTTCTGCTTCTTTCTGCTTCTCTGCCCTGTTATCCCTGGATCCTGCCTCTACCTTTTTCTCTGGTCCCTGTACCAGCTGCTTTGGCCAAAACGCTGTGATTGTCACTGAAAACCCTCTCCTTATATGCTGAACATCTCTGCATGAGCAGACCTCATTATCATGTGGCAAGAGGTCATTTACATATGCAAATCAGGTTAATGAGAGCAGAACTGTAAAAGGCTTCATTCCAGAGGCATTTGCATATCTAGCTTTAGAAATATTTGAGTGCTCTGCCCCTAGCTGTGCAACCAGGACACAGAAGCCCTGGCAGTATGTCTTCAGTGGTGATTATGTTCGCAGACAGCTGCCATCCCGGTTTGCAACAGCTACTATCTGAGGTATTGGCTCGTTTGAACACAGAGGGTAGTTGTGTAATATCCGCTTCTGCACCAGACTACTAAGAGGCAGTTAAGCCTTGGCCCTTATTGGGACAACATGTGGGCTTCTGACAGGTAGATATATGCAATTTAGCATGAAGAATACAATTTCCTACGGTGCTGTCACTAATGTACGCCTGGTGTATGATGAACGAGGAAAACAATGCAGGTACCAGGCACAGCTCTCTAGGAAGGATATATTCTGTGCGACATGGCTCCACACAAAATACCACATTTATTCGCTACCTATCTGGGCCCTTAGCCCCCCAGGTACAAGGAGGGCTCTCCTGGATGTTTGCAAATCAGCCATGATAAGGCCCCAATTCCTCCCTCTGACTACCTCCACAGCCTACACAGCCTGCTGTCCCTCTCTCAGCAGTGTCCTGGACAAGTGCGTTGGGTATGTCTTGAATGTTTAGTGGCTAAGCACGTTTGCACAGAGTTCCTCAGAAGAAGCATATTTACTGATTCCTTTCTTTCAGCTGTTTTGTTTTCAGGAAAAAATATGAGTACTCTTTCACTACAAAGCTTTCTCAGGTATCGCTGTCTGCCAGGGACTTCTATGTCTGGTTCCAGAGAGAAAAGAAAATTACCTCATAATTTCTGAGAAAAGTTACTGATTTTCCCTTTGCTCCTGCCCAGTCCTCCTGACTATGCTGAGCACATTTCTGGCACGTCTCAAGAGCTAATTTCAGAGAAGAAACTCCTTCTTGAAGGAGGTAGTTCTCTGCTGTGACATGCATTGCTACAACCTTCTACACGGCTGCCGGGCAGTGCCAGGCGGGCAGCCTCAGAGTACGTGGTACTACTTTTATGACTTGCGAACAGAGGGATGCTGCTACAAGTTCTCCGGAGCACGTTGCTGCTGTCCCTGTGCCCTCAATTAGCAGGCAGAGCTCTGTGCATCTCACAGCCAGGAAACACGCAGTGATTCCACGCGCTCGCTGTGCAGCTCTGGTGATGACCGTGTGTGTATCAGGCTGGAATGAGACGAGGTCTTTGCCAACCCCAAAGCACAGGATCCAAAGCAAACTGTCCTTTTTTTCTCCTCATTTTATCTCTACCTCCACTTATTCTTGGGGAGCACTGTCCCAGTCCCACATCCACACACAGGTAATGGAGAATTCACCATCATTCAAGTAATCCCGTCCGTCAGTTTAACATTATGTCCAGCCTCATATGCTACTATTTGTGGATTTTCTCTCATTTAGCCCTGCATTTTTAACTCTAATGCATCAGCGTGGGTCAAACTTCACTGCAGTAACTCCTTGGAGTCATTCCTATATTGCAATGCTTTGCCTGTAGCTATTCTCAGCAGCTCTAGTATGACGGACGAGATGAAATATCTGTGCCTATAGGAGCAAGAACTGCACTTACACTTTTTTCTGTATTTCCTGGGACTGAGCTTTTCCTCCTCTAAGCTGATGGCTATCACAGAAGACTGCTTCTGTGCATACACAGCACGCAGTACAGAGACACCTTGGCATTCGTGTACTTTGACACGTCAGCGGACGGCTATCACCATCTCATACAACATACTTTTTGCATGGAGTCAGCCTGCAGACTGAAGATGAGATTCTCACAAAAGCACAGATTTACCGGTGTGCCTGAAAGACTGGGTGCTCCTTAATGCCTGTGCCATGCACCCTATCTGCTTGCACGCCAGAGTTATAGTCATGCAGCTGAGCAACCCGCCTTATTGATAGCACAGCTGGATGTGGTCATGACTTCATCACTGCCGGCTCACAGCTACGAGAATTCCCTCCCGTTTAAGAGCACTCAGAGCTGAGCAGTCGGTGTCCCTGCTGTGCCCCCAAATTGTCACCTTTGCAAGCTGATCTCTCAGAAAAGCATTTCATCATTTCAGGGCGGAACTGTCCTCCTCCATTCAACAAACTCTGTCACATGGCTGCGCTAAGAGACAACAGCAAAATTCAAATTGTGAAAATACATACCTGGGGGGCTAACGAAAGTTGATTTTTTTTTTTCATGTTTGAATTCTACTCTTCACCTATGGAAATTCAAATTTAAGCCAGCTCCAACTTACTGTCTTTGTTGTTTCTGGAGGTGTGTCTTTGTCTTGGTGTATATCCCCCTTCCATTATGTTCACGTTTAAAGCTCCTTTCACAGAATACAATTTACCTCCTCGTGTAGCGTGAGATTAGAAGCCGAAGACTCTGTTTAGTAAATGAAGGTTTAGGAGGTGTTCTGTTTTACATAAGCAATAGCCGAAAAGCAGCCAAACCAGAAGGGCAATGAAACTTAATCATTTCTAGGAAAGGGGAGCAGCCCTTTCATTATCATTCACTTGTTGGAAATATAATATGGATTTTTAAAAGTGTTAATAACAAGCAGTTTTTCACTCGCCTGCATTTCAGGCTGATAACATATCTTCTGTATTTTGCTTAAAATGCAGCCCTTCCCATCTTAAGAGCACTGAACTGATTTTATTGCCAATTCTGAAAAGTGTTAACAGGAGTAAATCACCCCTCACATTACTGCTGTTGTTCCCTTGCCCTGAGCCAAATTCACTGCTAAGCACCTCTGACCACACAGCTCATATAAATGTTCATAATAGAGGAAGCTCTCACATCTGCTTATTCTCACACAATTAGAAAAATACACCTTATAGAAAGCTATGTCATATATTTGGGTTAGAGCTTACTTTTTCACCCCATCGGCTCAATATTCAGCAGAAAAAAGTCAGATACACAGATGCCAAAAAAGTGCATAACATTAAAAAAAAAGAAAAAAAAAGTAAAGAGGGAAGCTAAAGCCATTTGATGGTGTCAATTTTCTTTGTGTACTACACTGTGGGAGAGCTTTTGAACTCTGGTATGGAGGAGCATTATTAGAAACCAATTCTCCTCAGTGACCTCTGGAGGCCTAGTCCTATACAAGAGCAAGCTAGGTGCCAAAATGAAAGGGGGAAACTCATTATGTAGAGGTGTATTTCTGAGGTATGAGCCAAACACAGGGAACTGCAGCAAGTATGATTGCTACAGATAAGCCTAAAATATTCCTGCAAGAAATGAAAAGTCGTTTCTTATTTTTTCCATCTTGTGGATTAATTTCCCCTATTCTATTTTATACTTGTTACATCTGCTTTGTTTTTGTTCTTGCCTCCCCTATGATATGCTGTTCACCTTTTTTTCTTAATCTTTTGCTCCTGATGTCCCCTGTTTCTCCTTCCTAATTCTCATCTCATTATAGTCTTTCCCTGTGTCCTGTTTTACTCTTTCCCTTAGTTCATCTCCCTCCTCTCCTTGCTCCCTCTGACTCAGTGTGGCACAAGTTCATATAAAAGCTTAGCAATGTAACTATGAACTTCAGAGAAAAAAGTGGAAAAGCAAATGACTGTTGCATAAACTGGAATTAGGAAGTGCTGTTAAACAACGCTGGCTCAACAGAAGTGCCATCACCGACGTATCTGGAGAGTTGGGAGTTTCATCTCATTTCCAGTGCTGCACTTCTCTCAGTCTTTGCTGATAGTCTGACAAAGCCAAAGCAACCTGGTTGAAAATGAAATGATTTCAACAACTGTGAAATATTGCATGACAATGGCTAACATAAAGCCATCATCCTCTGTGTTTACGTTGGTACTGATTCTTAACAGAATGCTGTAAACTCAGCATAAAGCTATGCTTTCCAAAAAACAAATCAGGTACAAGGTCAACTCCTCTACAGCCAACCATGCTCCGTCCCTATAAAGAATTATTATATCAATCTAAGCTGGCATGTAAGTTGATGCTCACCCCTCTGAGCTTCAATTTGCATTTTGACCCACAGACTTATTCATCTCTTACTGCAGAGAATCATAACCCCCCGATCACAACATCCACATCCACAATATCCCAAGAATCAAGGGATGCATACGATCAAATCCACTTCCTTGTCAATTAACCCATTGCAACATCTGCACGGAAGATTTAAATAAGGAGCATCATATTATGCTGTGTGGTTGATAAAGTAAAAACGCAAGCACGGACAAGGTTTACAATTTGGCCTGCTACCTCGGCATCCATCTCTCTGAATGGAAGTTATTTATACGCCCGCTGAATTATGGCTTGTATTCAAATATTGGCAAAGCTGCATTGTACAAAAAATGTAACATCCGCGGTATGCTGTGGTTGGATACAGCTCCCGAGGATATCTTGAAAGGGTAATCTCTCCTTCAGGAGCATGTCTGTCAGTCCAAGACTTATGGGTGGATCCTTATCGTCTTAGACTAAAAGGTGCTACTGAAAAATGTACTGGCATAGCAGATACGTTCTTCCTCAAATAAATGTACAGTGGAAAGGACACCTTTCGTGGTCTTAGCTAAACAGAAAACCTACTAGTTAGAAGGAATTCTGACTTTTATAAAATTAAAGGAGGGTTGGCTTTTTTTCCCCTTGGGGAAAAAAAAAGACCTGATGAGTCTAACAAAATGCATCGTGCTGACAAACGAGTTGAATCTGGACACGGTAAAAAAAACCCTAAGCTCCTTTGCCATTTAAAATAGCACCCAGTATAATTAGATACCCCACATACAGTTGGCATGAGCACACAGAACAATTGTCCTCCCAGTTAATTCGACAGCAACGGCATTAGATTCTCCAGCTGGAATGACATCTCCTGCTCCTCCTGGAGCAAACAGCCGATCTAGCAGGTCTGAGTGAGAGAAAAAGAAATCTCCCGCGTGGAAGGGCTGTAAACAAATGGGATACAAGTTGAAAGGGTTCCTCCTACATTCAGCTCAAAATTTAGGCTCTCTGTCAAATAACTTGTTACTGACTGAACTGTGACAGAACTGTTTCCATTACCAAATATTTCAGAGGAAACAATTGGTTAAAATACAGATAAACCTCAGCAGTACCTGTGGAACAAAACTGTGGCATGGTGCTGCTGCACGAGCCAGCTGTGATGTGCATTAGTGAAAAGAGAAACCATCTACTGTCTGCCCATTGCCCAAATCAAAAGAAACTCAGAATAGAAATACAGGTCAAGATCTCAAATTTGGGAACCGAATATCTACACACTCATTGTAAAACACACACCGCCACCGAATCCAACATTATCTGAGGCTAGAGATTGACTGCAGATATCAATACCCAAATCCAGTGCCACTTCAGGCAATAAGAGCTGCTCTTTTTACTTGATAGTATAGGCTATATGGCTCTGTAAGAAGTTTGCTTTCCTTCTCCATCTCTTCTAGAAAATCACTTTTGGCTCACGATGTGTTAGTCCCAACCTTCTCTGTGCGTTATTTCAAACTCTTGACATTTCTCTTATGAATGTATGATGTAATAAACCTTATTAAAGCATACAAAGACAACTTCAAGTCACACCTGAACATTTTCAGAATTCAAGAGCTCCCTGAATTTGGTAGTTTGGCTTGGTACAGCAGGACAGCCAACCAAAATGTTTGCTTTTAAACTCCCTAGGTCCACAGGTGTCCAAGTATGGGGCCTCAGAGGAATCACGTATCTTCAGGAAACAGGCAGCAGAAAGACCGAGTATTTTTTTCTGTGCTGCTTTAACAGTACGTGAGAACAACCGAGATTTTTGCTTTATAAGTATTTTGGCTGATTAAGGACAGGCCCTTTCTTAAGTAGAAGCTAAATGAACCCTCTCCACCTTTTCCTTTTGTTCAGCTCTTAAATTAACTTCCCAGCACTTACACGTAGCCCTCTGCTTGTTTAAAGTGCAGCCGTTTTTGCACACGGTAAGGGCACGTTTTACTGAAGAGCAACTTGCGTATTTTGCAAACTGCTTATTCCTGGGGTAGACGTAGCCTCTGAGAAGCAGGGCTGCCATGGAAAATTGGAAGACTCACAAGGACTGTAGGCTGCATCTTTGGAAAGTGTTGCTATGGCAGCGATGGAGTGAACCTACTCTTTCCTCCGGTGCTGCCATAACGCTTGGAGCCTGCGACGAGGTGGATGCTGCAACCAGCCAAACAAGGGGGCACAAGGGAGTTGGGGAACGGGAACCTAAATGCAGAGAGACTCAGGCAGTCGGTGGAAGGGTGCCCCGAACTGTGGCGGTAGCAGTGCAGGCCCTTGACAGAGGATGGCCCCTCTTCTCAAACTGCATGGCCACCCATCTTCCAAAGGTGAAGGTTATGAGTGCGCGTGGTTGGGGTTTGTCAGCCTGGCTGTGGCAAGGTGAGGAGTCAGAGCCATTAAAGGACAGGCAAAGGGTCTCGTGGTACAAAACAGTAAGTGTAGATTTGCTTAGCAAGTATGGAAAAACGTAACAGGCCATCTGCTGATGGCGGACAGCTAAGACATGACAAGGTTAACCCGTGTAAAGAAACATCTCTTCCACTTGTGGCTGCTGCAGAGAAATGTCTGAGGGGCTGAAAAACTCCTGAAGATCTCTCCCACAGCAAACTGTGAAAAGCTACTGCAAGCTACAAACAGCTAGAGAAAATGGCATCTCTCCTAGAACAACAACAGCCTTCTCTCAGCCTTCTACTGAGATACCAACCTGTAAAAACCGTAGACTTATTTTTAAAGAAATGCAACCACTTGGACAGGATCCTATACCCAGCTACCAGGACTATATTCCCTCAAAGCAATGAAACAGAAACACACCTTGATTTTGCAGAGAAAAACACTGTGACTCTGAATGCGTCACACTTGTAAGTAATAAGTAATAATGCTTATTTATCTCACCTTAAACACGGAGACATCCATGGAGACAAACAAGGCCTTGTGTGAGCTGCACAAGTCTATTTATCCCTGCCTCATCTTAACTAGTGCCAGGTTACAAAGACTCAGGGACACAAGTATCAGGAGAGCTAAACTAAAACAATACCACTGATGGTTGTAGTAATACGTTTATGGCTTTTTTTGTTCTTTCCCTTCGGTTCTGGAGCCGCTACAGCACACGTTTCAAGTTTTTGCTGCGACCGAGAGGCCCAGAAACAGACTTTTTTTTTCCTCAGATGAAAGTCGAACTCTTGGTTGAGTCGTGGAAACGAAGCACCGCAGGATTTCTACCAGGTAACACCATCAGCGCGAAGGAGCCCCAGAACCCACAACACGGAGAGCCCGCCTGTGGGAGAGGTGAGGGCTGCGCGCTGACCTCACGGCTTCACCTTGCTCCAAAGGGCCCCGTGCCCCACGGCAGAGAAACCCCAAGCGACCTGCACGCTCGCTAATTAACAGGCTGCAATTAATACGCTAAGGGAACAGCGGGGTTGCAGAGGAGGGCTCTGGGAAGGGCAGCACCCTCTCCCAACCCCCTCACGCCGCACTGAGACCCCCGGGCAGCCCCTTGGGCACCTCCTCCCGGTCACCTCGCACCGAGACCCCCTTCCCCGAGCCGCCTGGGCGCCTCCCCCCGACCCCAACCAACCCCGACCCCGACCCGCCGCTTTCACCACCCCCATCCCCTCCCCGGCCCCCCCCCGGCCGCCCCGCTCCGTGCGCTCCGGGCCGGCTCCAGGCCGGGTTTTGCGCGCAGCCGCGCCGCCCCGCTCGGCCGGCGGAGCCCCGCGCGCTCCCGCTCCCTCCCCGCCGCAGGCCGCGCGCGGGCGGGGGCCCAACGGTCGCCGCCCCGCCCCCCTCCCCTCACGCCCCCCCCCCCCTCCCTGAGGGGGCCCGGGGGGGGCCGGGGGCTCTTTTTTGGGGCCGCCCTTGGTCCGCACGCACCGATAGTTGTCAGAAAAACCACCCTGACGTCATCCCCGGGTTAAAAAGAGCTGGCTTTTGTTCTCTTCCCCCTCCCACCACTTCTCCCCCCCCCCCCCCCCCGCCCCGAGGATCCAAAGCGAGAACGTTGGCAAAAAATAAAAATAATAAGGATTCCTCTCCCCCGCGCTAATTGCGATGCAGAGGGGGGGTGTTGCGGTAGGGATCCTGCTCGGGATCCTGCCGCGGTGTAACGCTGCCCTCTGAGCTGCGGGAGGGGGGCGGCCTGGCCTGCCTGCCCCGAAATCCCATCGGCGGAGATGGCAGAAAAGCGTTTTAGCGGCAATCGAAAAGCGTTTTAATGGCAGTCCATGGAGGATCGCAACGTCCGGGGAGGAAACGTTGATTAAAAGGTGTTGATTAAAAACGCTCTGTGTGTGGGTCGGTTCTTTTATTTATTTATTTATTTTTCCACGTCCGCGACTTGCTTAAATACAAGTAAACAGCCCGAGCGAGCAGAAAGGCAGCTTTCCCAGCCGCCCCCGGTGCGTGCTGGAGGCAGGCCGTCAGGAGTTTGTGCAACGCTTCGAGCGGCAGCGCGCAGATTTAAAGCAGCGTGCTCCGAAGGGTTACTGCTTACACTGCTTACACTGCTTACACTGCTTACACTGCTTATTGGGGCACCATTAAACCAGCCCCGAACAGGCCAATGTGCTTTTTCTTCCCCTCCTTCCCCGTTTCCTCCCTGCTGCCGAGCCGCAGGGATTCGCGATTCCCGACGCGCAAGGCCAAGCCCTCTGTTTCGTTGCAGTCACAGGTTTTTGTGGCAAAACTTTCCAAGCACGTTTTCACTCTTTAGGAAATACCGAGCTGGAGGGTTCCGTATACATTGCCTGACTCCGTGTGAAAAAAAAGAAGGAGTTACAATTGTGTTGAAGAACATTTTTGTTGTTGTTGTTCAGAAGGAGGTGAGTCAACTTCCTACACAAAGACTTGAATCGCCTGCCCTGCGCATTAACAACAAAAACTGGCCTCTCTTCCAGGCTTGTGCTCATGCACACGCACACGCCGGGAGGAGAATTGCTGGCAGGAGGGGTGGATGCTGCCAGCCGCCATAGCAAGAGGGCATTGTCAGTGTGCCACGCTTTTATCCAAATGGGAAACGCTTCAAGTTTCATCTTCTTTTACCACTTCTGTTGTCGCCTTCCTGCATGGCTCTCCCTAGCTGCTGGGGAAGCCTTCTCCAGCGTAACTCAGAATTGTTGCTGTTAGCTTTTTACATCAGTCTCTACCAGTCCTGCCTCAGGGCAGGAACCGTGGTTAACACCCAGCTTTTGAAAAGGGGAGACAGAGTGGGCAGAAAAATATAGCACAGATGAGTCGTTTAAGGCCACAGAAGTCTCCTGACTATCTCCTGGGCAGATGTAGGCTGCGCTGTCTCACCAGGTGTTCAAACATCCCTAGGTGAATTGTAGAAGCAATGAAGATTTCCATCATGAATAAGAAATGGGAAGCACTTTTTTAATCTTTGTAGTTTTTACCCAGTGTTTATTTAAATAGAAATATTTTGGGGCACATCTTTGGGTGTTCCGAAGGGCAAATACTTCTCATAATTTATTTACCCCACTGTGGTCTGGTCACTGTAAGATGACTTTTTTGCTAGAGGAATGATGCTGAACTGTAGGTACTCAGCTAGGTCTGGCACTGGCAGATACTTGGGTGTTGCCAATGAGATTTTATAATGTCCTTTCTTTTGCATCTGGCAGGAGACACCAAAAAGGTTGACCAACTCTGCTTTAGTGGCTGGATTTTTGTTGTTGTTGTTTCAATTTTTATTTACGTGTTCAGACCTATTTTAGTTAATCTTTATTTTTGTGGTGCTTAGAGAAAACTATTGGAAAGGCAGTATTAGATAATGTGACAAGTTGAGGATGACTATTTCATAATAGCATAAGGCTTTTTTCTAGTATTAGATGTAATTCATTTATTTTAAAATGGTGATGACAACAATAATAAATTCTCTTGTCTCTGCAAGACAGACTGCAATAGAATATGGGATATAGTAAGCTGCCATTGTCACTTATTATCCTGCAAACACATGGAAGACAATGGAAGGTCAAGTATCTAAATTAACTCTTCTAGGTCTGTGCTCATGGAAGGTACCAGATTAGTAGCTGAGGAGAACGAAGGACTCCTTTTATTCTCAGAACAGGTACAATCACGGGATCTTTCCCACACCTTACCTTACTCTTCACTGCCTGAAACCATTTTTGGGATAGACCACAATTACACCTGGAACCTGCATAGACTTGCATGCTTAAATTTATTTGTAGAGCTAAGTCATTAGTACTAAGAGGCTGTGGAGTCCTAAGACACTGCGGAGGCTGAGCTATCTGCTGAGAATGCTAAGAAAGTTGTGAATTATTCAATTTTTATGCGGATACTTGTGAAATACCGCTGGAACATTTCATATAAGCCAACAAACAGTCAGCAGATTACCTGCTTCCATTCTGGCCTAGATTTGATCTATGAATGAATGGCTCTCAAGCCCTTAAAAATGCCCTGGGCAATCCTGTGCTATTATCTCCACCATTGTTTTTCCATCCAGATACCACAGGGATGAGCACAATCAGTGGAGAAAATGAAAATCAAATTGCCTACCAAGAGCTGACCATATGGGGCAGCTGGTTGCTACCTCCCAGCCCCCAGCCTGATGTCTCTTCCCTCCGACGACGTGATACTGAGTGGTAGTCAGCCCCCATCACCCCTTCCAAATCTGTTTTTATGCTGCAGCCAAGCACATTTCCTCAGGTTTTACATTTTCTGAGAACGTATCCTCCGTTCCCTTCGGTTTCCTTGGGCCTCCGCAGGCTGCATCCCTTTGTTTGGCTCCCCCCCCCCGCCCCCCCCCCCCGCCCCCCTTTTCTGCTCCCTTGAATATGAACAGCGGGCCTAGAAATAAGGAGAGGAGGCCAAGAGGAAAATGTGTCTCGCTGAGACTTGCCAGATATCCAAGTTGCATGCGGAGAGACAGAGTTTCAGCTCATGTGTCTGGCTTGGACGGCAGCGTAGGCCATTAAACATCCTGTTGCCTGCCTCGCACCAGGCAGGCGGTGCTGGAGGGGCTGGAGTTACTGCTGTGTTGAGCCGAAGTAGAGCTGGTTTTGCCATCCCTGCACAGGGAGGAAGTTTATGTTACATGTTCAGAGTGAGGGCACTGGGAGGAGAGGAGAATTCTCCAGTCAAAGACTATCACCTGTCAGGCAGAGGCACGCAGTGCAGGCTTCCTCCTGCCAGCTTATCCCATTGGAGTTTCTGGCCCTTGGTTTCATGGGGTTCTGCAACAGTGATGTGTGGTAAGCTGTTATTATTATTTACTTGTTGCTTCATGGCAGTTCACACGGCCCAGTAAAAACTGGAGCCTGCTGTGCTTGGCACTGTGTAAGCTGTGGTACTACGTCCTGCCACCTGAGGAATATACAATCTAAATAGACAAGACAAGCAAGGACATGAGACGGAGGGGTACCAAACAACAACAACAACAAACCAAAACAAATAAACAAACAAAAAACCCACCAAAAACAAACAAAAAACCCACCCCAAAACAAACTCAAACAAAAAAGCTATGTGTTGACTTACAGACTGTGTTCTTTGACAGTTCCAGAAATGAGTACAGTGTGAATTGCCTGTGCAGTTAGATAAAAACACCTTCCTTTGCAAGGCAAATTAACAAAAATTAACAGAAAAAGATCCGAGGTGTCTCTGCCACGGTACCTTAACACACTTAGCTTTACTTCATTGTTCTCAGCCATTGTTCTCAGATCGTGTAGCACACAGATTGTGTAAGACCTCTGACTATTTTGGGACACCTAGGTGAGCACATTGCTCGCAGTGGGGTGAAGGAGGAACTCCGCGGTACCTTTAGCTGTGAGTGCTTTTCTTCTGTTGGTTTGTGCCCTGACTTCTAGTAATCTCTGAGAGCCTGAGGACATACATACATTCATTTGTCTGACAGTTTTGAAAATGCCAATGTTCTAAAGGTTAATTATATATATTTTTTTTACATATTTGTTTGGTCTGTAATTTATTTTGTACAATGTAACTATTTCTACAGCACTCCCCATACAAACACCACCTCATTCTACTGACTTTATTGATATGAGGTAGCTATCAGCAAGTGCTTCCATGCAAAAAAAAAAAAAAAAAAGAAAAGAAAAGAAAGAAAGAAGTAAAACCACTATTACACTAATAGCTTTCTGTCACACAGTGACAGAGAGTTATTGTGATGGTTGGGCACCTCTCTATCTAAAATACCAAGGCTCCTAGTTTCTCCTGCACACTAGTGGGGAAGCCACAGAGAGACAGAAGAGCAATTCCAGATTCTGTGCTGCAAGTGCTTTCCTTTCCCAGAGGCTGGCTACATCCATGCGTGTAGAGCTTTTGATTAGATCTGCTGTTTTGCCTATGGCAATCCTCACTGCAAACATCCTTTGTCTATACATCATTTGAGCATCTATACATGATAAGATTGCCACCTTTTATTACAGTAAAAAACCAGGAGCTTTCTTCTCAATAAGCTTTCCTCCTTCCTCAGCTCTTCAACCACCCCCAGGGGAAGTGAGAAGGACAGGAAAACTTTGAAAAACCTTTAACTTCTTTGTTCTCCTTGGAAGAATAGGGGAACAGTTTTTGTAAAGACTAAGGTAGACGTTCATAAAAGGGGGCTTAGCTGGGCGGCATAAAAATGGGAAACTTGGTAAAGTATGCACACAGCAATGCACGCAGCAATACGCACAGAGCACCATATTGGCAAAGTCACATTTTTCTATAAAAGAAAAACTATATCTGCACATTTCTTAGCTTACATTACCAGTTTCGACCTTTTTTTTCCTCCCTGTTACTTTTAACACCAAGGTCTTGGCATATTATGATGCACTACAGCATTAAAGGCTTCCTTTTTCACTGTGAATAGACCTCTACTGTAACTAGGCAAGTTCCAGTATATTACATGTGAATGAATAAAAATGTTGAAGCGTGAACAATGTAAAAAAGAAAAGGTGGTAGGCATAAATAAGCAAATAAATAATGTAATCACATTTTCCTTAAGATAAACAAAATAACTTTACACTGAAGAATCATGTCAGTAAAGAACCACATCTGCTAAAAAAGAAGTATTTTTGTATCATGCATCTGGTTGTGTCTGAATACTTTAAGTAGTCAATGCATGCCGTCAGTTAGCTTTTACTATACAATAATACTTCGGACTAGGACTGAAGCATGTGATATGGATTTTCTTGGAAAACACCACTGTGTTTGCAAACCCAGTAACAGAGTAAATCCAGTAATGGGGCTGTGTATCAGCACAGCCACAGATTCAGAGAATTTAAGCAAGGAAATGACCCCCATAGGTCAGGGAGCTCAACTTTCTGCAAGTGCACGACTGTTTGCCACAGTTTGCCTTTGGGTGTTTTATCCTCTCAAGTTTTAAATATTGTATTTGATGGGACTTCGCATGTTTCCATTTGAAAAATGTCCTCTAGATGGAATCGCATGGCTTCTGGGACGCTACCTGATACTTTGTCCAAATTTTGTTTTTCCTTAGTTTCATCCCATCACATTTAGCTGTACCAATGCGCATGTTATCAATGAAGAAATTCCCCTCCATCCTCTCTGTTCATCTTTCATGTATTTCTAGACAGTTGTCGTTTTGTCCTTGTCACCTAGATTAATAAATCTGTCCCCTGTCCTTCTCTAATCAGTTTTGTTGCTCCTCTCTGAAGTCCTTTCCAGCATGCTGGCAACTTTGTCTTATGGAGGTGTTTATAAGTGGATGCAATATTCAACAGAGGTCTTCCCAAATTCATAGACAATCTTTTTCCTGTCCTGACGTTACTCCCTGCATAACTCAGGCCAAAATTGCATTGGTCTTTTAAACTGATACATCTCTTTGTGAACTCATATTAAATGTGTTGTTCATTATCACCCTTAGATATCTTTCTGCCCAGATGCTTTCCAGGTTTTGCTTTCCCTTGGACATCCAGGTTTCTGATTATTTTTCCTCAGTGTATTAGTCTATATTTTTCCAAGTTGAATCTCATTTTATTGCCTGCCTACATATCTAATCTTGTTAGTTTCCATTTATATTATTGCTATCCTCTCTTGACGTTTGCAGGCCTCCTGGTTTATTGTCGTTTGTGAATTTCATTAATGTGCTATTTACCTCCTTTTCCACATCATTAATTGAGATATTTAATAAGAGCAGACCAAACCCATGCCCCTACAGCAACCCAGCTCAATATATCACCTCCCAGCATTACCTGCTGCTTACAGTCATTCCGCTACATTTTCCGTCCAGGTCACAGGACTCAGCTTCAAGTCAATTTTAGTTAGATTTTTTGTAAGAGACTCATTACAGTTTGTAAGATGTTTTGTAGGACTTAGCTCCATGACCTTTCCTCCTTTTCCTTCACAGCACAGATGTGATGGATGCTCCTTCCCAGTGTAATAGCAATAATGAATTAGACAACTGTATGGGGAGAGAAATGGCTGCTTCAGGCTGAAAAAAATGGAATGCAAAATGGTCCCTAGTCTTCATATTTATTATTATTATTATTTTTTTATGTGCTTCAAAGTTGTCATACTTTCCCTTCCCTTTGTGTCCTGATCGGTGAAGCTTTGTTGCTTCTTCTCTCAAGCTCACGTTTGCAAACACCACTCTTTATTTCCCATACTTCCTATGGTTGTTTGTTAAGCTCTTTGTTTCATGATGATGTGCTCCTCTTTTCTCTGCAGACCTCAGCTAGCTTTGAACATTAGAGGCTGGCCACATCTTCTTTCCTTGTTTCTAACAAGAGGACTGTGTAGATAAATTCTGTGAACTGATGTTCGTTTTTTTTTTCTCTGTATTTTTATGATTAAAAATCACACAGGACAGAGTGTTCTTGAAGCTACCTGTAAAGTCACTTTCTCTTCCCCTCTCCTTGAAGCAGCACGACAGAAAGCCCACTGGAGTGGGGAGGGAGACTCCTTTGGTATAAGAGAGGAAGCCTTCAAGACTAACTCGGAGGTGCTTTCTTTGTCTACTGTAGGGTCTCCTGTGGCAGCCACGTTCCCAGGTGCTGCTCTGTATTTTACTGGAGCAGCTGGCCAAAAGTACTGTTGCTCACAGTATTTTGAAAAAGCAGCTTTTTGCTGTTATTTAAGGGCTGGTGTCAAAGCTGTGCAGTAGTAAGAATGTTCTTAGAGCTACATGGCTTAGTGATGCCATTGTAAATTTAGCACATAGTGATTGCCTGCAAAAAAACATTTAATGGTTAGACAGGTTTGGGCAGCGAAGGTTGTGGAGGAAATTGAAAGAGGCAGGAAGGAGGAGAAACACTGTGAAAAATGTTTTCCTTCTTGTTCCTTTCCCTGGATCTACTTGTAGCCCTTTTTTAGTCTGTTGAATGATGGAGAAAGGAATGCTGCAGAGAAAAATACCACCCAAGGGGACAAGTCACCCTAAAAACCTCAGCACCTCCTGAGATTTCTCCTGATTCCTTTCACTATCAACCCAGATTTCTCAGTGCTGCTAGTTTTCCTTCCTTTTTCGACCTTAGCCACTCTTTCCCGTCCCTTTGCTTTTATTGCCATGGCCCTACTGTATCCTTATAGCTGAAGAAACCCTTCTGTGCAACTGGCTTTTGATGAAGGTAGGCTGTGAGTACAGAATTACATGCAGAATTAATAAGAAGAGTAAGTGTGAGTCCACATTTAGGGGCTTTTTTCTTGCTAGAAAAAAAGACATTGTATTTGGTACAGATATTCTGGGGTTATCAGTGGTGTTAGGCATGCAGAAACATCTTTGAGAAACTAATTTCTTGGTCTGGAAGAGGGAAAATTCAGGTAGTCCTTTCTACTTTGAAGATGCTGAATTTTCTGAAATCAATCTCTGTCTGTTTCATTAAAGGAAGAGGAGAATCTGTAGCTGACCTTTTTATCTTCTGATATAAAAAGATCAGTAATGACACTGGACAGATACAGTTTTGAGGGAAGGAAGCTATGAAGCCTGGTAATGCATTTATGGTGATGACTACTGATTTCTGTTCTTGCCTGTGTGTAAGATCCTGGTGTGATCTTAAAGAATGTACTTGTCACAATTTTCTCATCTGGAAACTAAAATAATCATACTATCTCCTTGTCTCTCTAGGACTCTGAGAGTCTTAGATCTAGTCAGGTTTTCTGACATGAAACTATGGAAATAAATAATTTTGCCATTATTATTATTGAATGCCTTTGCACATTGTTTATCTTTCACAATTCTGCCTGTGGCATCTGATTTAACAGCTGCTGTGTGTCCATGGCTTGTGTTGAGTTCAGCTGGAGCTGAGGGGCTCAGCACTGATCTGATTCACGCCAAGGCAGTGGAAAAGGCATCCAAAATGTTTTTTCTGCCGTGCTGCTCCATAGGCATTCACTGTGCAACCCAGCCTTTTTTCATCTTTGCAAAAGATAATAGCTGTAATAACTGTTAACAGAAATGTGGACTATGATTCTTTAAAATGTTTGTTATAAAATGCTTTTCTTTTTCTTTTTTTTTTTTTTTGTTCATTAAACTGGAAGCCTGTCTTGTGGGTGAGATGTGCAGTAATGTTAGAGGCCAGTGGGAGGACAGGGTGAGGCAGGAAGGGTTGAAAGTGATAGCTTGGTCAGTGAGGGCTAAATCTCGACTAATCTTCAAAGCAAGATACAAGTCAGGATTTTTCTTCTGTTTCTCTCCAAACTAAGGCCATTGTGTTTCCATCCTTGGCTGTGTCAGCAGTGATAGCCCTTTTTTCCAACATTGATTGTTGACTTCCCCTGACACCATATCACAACCCATTAGTGCTGAAAACTGACAAGCCCAGCTGCAACAGCAAAATGGCAAGTTTAAAAGAAAATATACAAGGGACAGGCACAGAACGCTATTAGTATAAAAAAGTAGTTGTTTTTTGTCTTACCTCTGTAAAGGTCAAGAATGCAAACATTTTTTTTTTCTCCTGCTAACAACAACTTATGTGTTTTTTGAACTAACAGTGCCATTCTCTTTTTTATTTTTTTATTTGTTAGTCAGGCTGTGTCATGGGTTTTAGAAAAGCAACCATGCTGAGGTATAGTAAAAGAGAATCCTTCCTTTATAGAGCTTGTAAGAAACATTTTGCCTATGTATTTATAGCATATGTTGTGTTTCTTTAAGACAAAGACATTTCGGATAAATTAATGGCTTAGCAGATCCCAGGTTCTGAGGTCACAACTTCAAGCTTTGGTGTTGTTTCTACAGTGGTATTTCTCTCTCTCTCTCCCTCTCCCTCTGGAGTTACATGGTAGGTGTCAGCACTCTGGAAGGTACACTAACAGTAATGGCAAATGTTCCTTCTGATTGTACAGGTGATTGCCCAGGGGAAGAAGGCGACAGCCTCCATATTTCCAGTGCTGTGTACTTACAGAGATATAGGACTTGAGCAACGGCAGGCAACTTGTCAAAGCCTTAGTGCCAAGGTTCTTATTTGATACCACTCCAAGGGCTGCACGCATGTTTTGCTCAGGCAAAACCCAAGGGACGCTACAACCCAACAAGTACAGCCCAACAGCTATTTTGACACCACAGTTTGTTGTGAGTGGTTATGTAGCAGCAACAACGATGGGAAACTGGTGAAGTGCATTATGAAAAAAAAAAAGACTGAAAATCAAATTAAGTAAAAAAGAATCCACAACATATTTGGAACCCGGTAGAGGACAGTGAGGTTTCAAAAAACTCATGTTAACAAAAGTTTGGTTCTGAACAGGTGGGATCATTTCGATTTATTTTTGCAAATTGATAGCTATGGACACAGAGGGCATTCACCTCAAGTTATCTATTCAGACAGCTCTTTCATCACAAACATAAACGAGTTCTTTCAAACTCATATCTGTGATCATTTGTGTGGTCGTACCTGGTATATCTCTCGTTTTGCCAGGATGTTTCAGAGGAATGGTTTCTGCCACAGAGTGCTCGAAACTAAAATCTACTCATCAGATCAAGAAAATTATTCTCTCATCCCAATTTTATGGGTGGGAAACTGGGATTTATTGACCAAGTGACTTATCCAAGATCAGACTGTGCACTTGTCTCGGAGAATGATTGCCGTGTGTGAAAGTATGAATTTACAAAGCCCAGCCTACTCTGTGATGAGTATTTGGGTGATTATCTAAGGATCTATTAAAATACTTCTGTTTTTAAGTAACTCAAAGTGAAGTGTGTGGGCAGAGAGTGACCACATTGGGAAACAGAAGGCAGAGGAGCTGGAACTGAGTCAGTTGACATCCTGTTTTCCCATGTGACATCTTTCTCATTTATTCAGGTCCTCGGTCTATGACTGAGAATGAACTGAGCTCCATCCTCTTCTACTCATTGCTACAGAACTGAACTGCCTTTGAGGCTTCTTTGCCTTTCCTCTCTTTTCCACTTACTTGACGGACCCAAGAACTTTCTAAAGTGCTCAGGCACATCTTTGACATTTCTTTTCAATGCATTGGGATTCAGGCCTAGTTTGTCTTCACATAGTAGCTACGGCTTTAATTGTGGGTCAGATTCCAGAGGAATTCTTCCCCAAAATTGTTTTTATGGATTGTGTAAGTTATGAAATGCAACATAGAATGGGCTTGTACTACATATGAGACTATTGTCATGAAGAAGCTTTATCATGGCAATCCTAGGTCCAGTCATTTATGGGCAGTTTTCAGCCAAAATTTTCAGAAACTAAAGGATCCAGAAATCTGACTTACTACATATTTACTCCAGTTTTACACTGGCATAACAGCACTGAAGCTAAGAAAGTAGTGATAAATCAGGCTTCAAACCTCCTTGGAGTAGTTCTCTCTCACAAGAAGAAAAAAAAAAAAGTAATGAGATCTTCAAATAGTTAAAAAAAAGGAATATAGAAATACAGATAAAGGTATAATTACACTGAGCCTAGCTTAGTGCTTGTTTGTTTCATCTAGCTAGCTAGTCCAGTTGTCCAGGTCTGAATATAGAACTTGCTGCTGGTTTTTCCTATATGAAGAGCGAGGTGTAGTAAATGGCTTTGCACACATGTACTGATTCCTGAGATTTTCTATTAGTATTCAGTCATCATTTGCCAACTTTATAAAGCAAGCATGGTTTTAGTGGCAAGACAGCATGCAAGGAAGTCTCTCCATGATCAGGCTTGGTCAGTGAAGCATTTGTTTGTCTTCTTCAAGGCTCAGTACTTTCACTGAACTTGCTCATGTCTCAGTGAGCCAGTCCAACAACAACCTTTCATGAGATTTCATCTGTCTGGTTAACCATTAGCTTAAACTGTGGTAAAGCTACCACAGTTAGCTTTGATAAAAATAAAGTCAGACAAAGCCAGACAGAATGCAGGATAACAATGTTCTCTTGGGAACCAATGGCTATAGAAGAATGTATATCCACATTGTAGATGGTAGCTGATGGTGGGTTGGTCTTGACTGTAATCAAGGATGTCACCGAGGGCTCGATCAGTGGTAATGGTGGGATTCGTGCATATATAGGAGAACAGGCAGGTAGATGCAGGTGGAATTTGCTTTGTGTGGTGTTGGCTCCTTCTTCTGGGCATCGACTTTAAAAGCCTGACATACTGTTAGCCAGCTGTCCGTACTCCCGAGCAGTCTCAGCCAGCCATATTCCACTTTACCAGGTATCTAAAATCTCAGTTATCTGAGCTGCTCTGCTCTACGCGCTCCTTTTGTGTCTTCTGAGATAGCACAGGAGAGGGTAACAGCTCTAAGTAACAAAGTGCTCCACTGTGTTTCAGATATTGAAAGGAAACTGGATATCATGGAAGTAGTTGCTGGAAGGGAACCGTTTCTCACTTTACTCAGTCCTCTCAGTGCTAAAATAGTTACGAAATGAGGAAACAAAATGCCTGTGTCTGAGAAAAGCTTCTGGAACTTCACTGCACTTATTTTTTAAGACAATACAGAGGGCTTCCACTTTAAAGGGCACTTTAAAACTGACTCTGTGTGTGCTTCAGCAAGAATTTTCAGAATTTTCTCGGGCTGCAGACACTTTGGATGTAAGGTGAAGCAAGATGATGTGGTCATTTATTTCCTTCAGACTTAACTCTTCCCAAAATGAAGAGTGGGTGTCCCTCATCCACTAAATATGTTCCGTATTTTTTTCCAGTACTGTGTAGGTAGATGGTCCGTATGTGACATAGCTTGTGATATCCTCTGTGTTTATGGACATCCAGCAGTTAACTTACTGAATTCCTTGGTGGATAGGTATTGTCTCTCTAAAAGACTTGGACTCTGATTTAGGCATGAGGATTTTTTCAAATGAGCTCAGCATATTGAGCTTTATTAGAAACCTGACTCTTATTGTGGTGTCTGAGATTTGAGCTCTTTTGAGTATCTGTCTCAAGAGTAACCCAAAGGCCACTACAACTTGGATTCTTACATCCTTTCATGGCTTTCAAGAATTTTGCTATGAAAATTCTCCCTCAGAAATGCGTTCATCCCTGCTTAGGAGCCAATGCCTTCCTCCTAAATTCAGTGACACACAAATGCATAATACAGGTTATAGATGAAGATATTTTGTATGTGAAGGAGAAAGACAGCTTACAGGTGTGATAGGGAAGGAAACTGGGACTATCCTGAGGTCTTTAAAAAGTTAAGCTATGTACTCCCTGTGTAGCACCAGCAGCTGTGGGAGGGAGAAAAAGTGGTCTCCCGTTTCTGTTCTTTTTGAGACAAGCAGCCTCTTCAATGGTGCTAATGCTTTCTCGCTGAGTGTGCTGCACTGGCAGGTAGCAGCAGCACGGGGAGAAAGCTGAAGTGGCTTTAAAGCAGTTAGCACAGGTGCAGGGAGTAGTCTGGCTGTGGCAATGCAGAGCTCAGTAACGCTAGCTGATTTATTTGCCAACCCAACTGCTATGTCTTGATAACGCCCTGAAACATACCCATTGTCCTCAGAGGTCTTGGTCTCTTATTTCCCTTCTCCTGTGAATTCCAAGCAGAATTTGGCCACTTTTTGCAAGATGGTTACTTTTTTATAGTTAGCTGTGAGTTAGTTTTCTTTTATCATGTTTGGGCAACTAAATAATTAGCCTGCTTTGGAAAATGCTGAGTCTACAACAGCTCCCAGTGAAGTGAAGAGAATTACAGACTACTCAGCAATCTGGAAAACAAGACCTTTTGCTTATTAAATATGGAGCTGGGAACAGATTTTTTGATTTATTTATTTTTTTTTAATTTGAGACTGCATAAGCTACAGCTTATATTGGGGCTTTACATGGAGAAAGTTAATAAAGGGTTAGTAAATGACTAGTAGCCGTTTCTATTAATGACTGATCAGTTCCTATAGTGTCCAGCAAGTTTTTTTTTTTTTTAAATAATGCTTAAAATGGTCTATAGTACACCCATTCATGTACTTTTAATGTACCTTTGACCTCTATAACATAAAAGTATTGTTTCTTTGTCAATTTTATATCTCCAAGAACATCATGTGTGGCCATGATATATTTGTAGAAGGGATTCTTTGGTTTAAATGGCTGCTGACTGAAGTCAGCTGGGGCTGACTTCAATCCAGCAAAAGAATCGGTTTGGGGACACAAATAATGGGGCTCTGTAGTCTTGTGGACAGCTTAACCAGCCGGAGAACGGAAGCAGGTTCTTTGAATAGTCTTCCTTTGTCCACCATCACGAAATCAAAAAGCAAATCTTTTGAAAAACACAAGGCAATAATTCCCATGGGGCTTTCCTAGGCTCATCCATCATGGAGAAAATCCAATTTTCCTTCTTTCTCTATTGTACTCCAAGAAGCCTTGTGACCAGTTAGGTCATTTTAGCTTTAAATGTTAACTTGCCTAAGACATTTTAAATTGGTAGATGCTTTTCAAATCTAGACCTTAATCTTCTACTCACACCCTGAGAATAATGATCCATAATTTTTGTCAAACGCTTAATGATTTTTGAGTGAAAAGTATTTTGTTTATGTTGCTGTTCAATAATAATAATTAGTATTGCCATTGCAACATATATTTTTAAAGGTCTAGGAGGCCAGTGGCTTCCCACCAGAGTGGATTTAAGATAGTTTTACCATGTCAAAGTCCTCTTCTATGGATATTTATATGGTAACTAAATGTCAGGCCTACTGTTTCAGCTAGGCAATATCCCAGTTACACTGAACTACTAAAATGTTCGTTCATTAATTCATTCATTTCCTTACTCCTTCCGGAATGTCCTACAAAGATATTTTGCCAACCTTGTTTACATAAATTCCCCATTGTGTTTTGCATTTTTATTAAATAAAGGTGGTGTTTGAAATAGCTTGTAAATTGACAGGATACAAATTAGTGGAAAAGCAAACGTTAAAGAGTCGGTGATGTCTCTTGGTGAGCTTTGAAAAACATTCTATTTAGGACCAATCGTGCAGGTATATCATTTATTTTTCTGCTTTCCCCCTTCGTTCATTTGTTACAACTGGAGAAATTTGCATGAAAATTGGTTGTGTGTTTTTTGCAGTGTTTACCTGCTTCGACTATTTATTTTATGTCTGCAGTTTTAATGCTTGTCCTGTGACATCACTGCTCATTGCTGTGCAGATAGCAATGATGTCACAGAACTGAAGGTCTGAAAGACTAAGTGCATTTGGAGGCTGGGAATGAAATTAGACCCATTATTTCTTTTGGGACACCCATTGTAGCTACTTTTTTTTTTTTTTTTTTTGCCAGATACTGCTTAACCCGCTGTCCTCCCTGCCCCGATCTTTCAGTAAGAGATGACCACAAGACAGCCTCTGGGAAACTAGCTTCCTTTAAGACATTCAGAAAGCGGATCTGATAAATCCAGACCTTGCTGGGTAGAAACTGGAAAGGTAGCGAGTACTTCTTCCAGCTTTTGCCCTTTACGCTCCAAATAATTTCCCACACCTCAAAAATCCACGGGAAGTGACCTCTTGGTCGAGTGGCAGTCCCTCACCACCAGCAAAGAAGGAGGCGGGTGGACTGCTCCTTCTGCAGCCCGTGCTGGTCGCACACCGCCGCTCTCCCTGCAGGGGCTGCTTGCAAAGTGAGTTGGGCTGCTCTGCTCTCTCTCCTGCGACTAGGTTTGTCATTTCTGTCACTGTGACACACACACACACAGCAGCTGCCAGTGGCCTGGGGCCCTGGGATTCTGACTCACTTTTCCTGCACGCCGGCTTGCTACGCTGCTGTCTGCTACCTGCAATGGGCTCTGACCTCTCTCAGTGCATCAGAAAAGACTCTGCTGCTGTAGCTTCAATGGCATGCATGCATTCACCCTCTTTGATGATATCTTTCCACCCTTTCAAACCACCTTTCAAAAGCCATTTGGTAGCAGTGGCTTGGGTTTTTCTTTCTTTTTGGGAGATACTGGTTGAAGGATTTTTTTATTTTTTTTTTTACTATGAAGTGAGTGAAAATGTACTTGTCCATTTTAAGTACATTTGAATAATTGCTAAAAATAAAATGAAAAAATCAGGACTCTGCTCTGCAAAGTAGTTTCCAATCCCCTGAAGAGTAACATGGCTCTTTCTGACTCCACGCAGGCAGACAGGCCTAATTCAGCTGTCTGTTGCATGGTATGTTTAAGTGGTTTTGTAAAACAGTGTTCCCTAAATGTTGACAGTTTAATGGATTTCATTAGTGCCTGCCTACCGGCTGAGGGCTCCGAGCTGCCCCCACCAGGGTTAGCTGAGATGAGCGCAGAAGTGGCTGCGGGGAGGACCACCCTCACCTCTGTCAGAGCTGCTCCAAGAGCTGCATCTGTGGCCCTGGGACAGCAGCCAGCCTCGTCGGTGCTCCTGCACCCACAGCCCAGCAGCTGGTGAATGCTTGTGGTCATATGTCGCTCGCCTTTCCTTTCTTCTCGTTAGGCAGAAATGAACCAGGGCTCTGCTGCACGCCCTGAGATGTTTGGGCCTTCTGAGGGTCTTCTTCCATATTATCATGCAGCTAACTGGCCTCAGTTCACTGTCTTGGGACTCAGGGGGTGCCTCTGTTATGCCGAAACATGCTTATGCTTCATCCCCTGTGCCTCTGAATCCTGTAGCTGCATAGAGTGTCTAATGACCCACCAAGTCCAATTTCCATTAGGAAATAATGTTCATGATTTTGTTCCAGTCACTGCCCAGTAAGTTGAATAACATATGAAAGATAGCCTCATCAAGGTAAATAATAGCTGAATCAGGCCTTTGTCTGCACTCCGTGAGGTCAGAAAAAGCTTAACTTCTTTGTGCGTAGTATGTGCCGGGGCAACATTTTGAAGGGGAAAGCATGAAATGCAATAAGAATTCTTAGAATAGATAATTATTATCCCTTTCTTGAACAAAACGCAAAAAAGATTGTCCTAAGAAGCCATGAATGTAACTGAGAGCCTGGTTATCTCATTGCATGTCTGACTGTTCCAAAACTGAAGTGAAGAAGACACTCCACAATTAGTAGAAGTAACTTAATATTTTTTCTGGGAAACTGAAAATGTAGAGAGTGACAATGGACTATAACTGTCACTGAAGACAAGTGCTACAGCTAAAATTGAATTCCAACATCTACTCTGTGATGTCTAACAGTTTCCTCAAATTTCCTTTTTGGGCGGATGACTGGAAATCCCCATGGTAAGTCCCAGAACAAAGATGGTTTCTGCATTGCCATTCCTGGGAAGCACTGTGTGAACTACCTGTCTCTGGGTTAGGCACTAACCAAGAGAGAGCAGTGGAGGCTCTCCCACACTTGGGCACTGTGAGCATCAGCACTGCAGAGCATTTGCAGCTTGTCTCTGTCAGGTTTCTAGGTCCAGGCCAGTTCCCAGGGCCAGGCTGGTGCAATGGTCCTCACATTCCTCAGTCTTTGTGGGTTTAATCTTTCCTGTTGCCTTCCTGGGCCCTTTGCTGGTGGAGGTGAGTCAGTCAAAGTGGTGTTCATTCATTCCTTAGCTGAGCTGACTACAGAGATTTTCAGGACCTGTTTTACTACTACCACTGCATCGTGTGCACTTCTTTTTGCTCTTTGAGTTCTGTCATAGCAACTTTTTCAGGAATAGTTTGCTGTTGAAGCCAGAAAAGAGCAGTGAGACACATAAGCAGGTCTTTCATACTCCAGTAGAGGTCAGATACCTACCTACTGTAAAGGAGCTAATTCATTACAGCAAGATAGATTGTAACAGCTTATTTGGAGCCCTATTATATAAATCACTTAAATGTGTATTTACATAACATTCCTATTAATTACCACAAAGACTGTAATGAGTGTGAGCTGTTCCAGTTTATCTTGTAAATATGTATTTAAGCAATTCTGTAACAGGTAATATTTAATCAATAGACCATAACAGATCATTAATCATGCCAAACCTTTGTGTAAAAAGTGAATTTGTACTGGTGGAGCATAATGGATCCTTTGGAGTACCATTAAACATATTACTCTACTCATATGAAAACTTTACAATGCCACTAATGATCCATGTTAAAATCTCTCCTGTGACCTCCCGTGTGGTAGGTCTGTGTATTGACACGTGAGCATATTTTTCTTGAGGTACAGAAGCCAAGAAGTTACTTGACAGTTCTCGTGTTTGGGCCCTTGCAAGGAACTGAAAAGACAAGCTCCAAGGGCTTTACCTGCCTTCCTCTTTCTTGGCTGAAAACATATTGGGAAAATGTTTATTTTATGGTTATTATTACTTACCCAGTATCCATAGTTCTATCTGAGCATCACACAATAGTGTTTTACAGCATCAGTTGTGGCAACAGCTCTGAAAGGTAGAGAAACATCACCATCATCTTTATAAGTGGGGAAAAAAAGAGATAGACCAGGCAGGGCATATGTGTGCACTAGAGGTACCGAGATCTTTCCCACCCTACACTATTGCTGTTAAGCAGATGACTGACCTTAATTTACTTGAGTGTAGGCAGGTAACACCGTTGTTTTTATAGAAACCTAAGGTATTATCTCAGGGGAAGCATGTGCATGCTCAGGAGCTAGCATTTAAATGGTAGTATTTAGGTGGTCTTTGCTATCCTCTTCAAAATACAGGGGCAGACATGGATATCACAAGCAGGAACTTTTTAAAGTACTTAATGCACAAGGCAAACAGAAAAGAGAAAGTAAAAACCCAAAGAGCTTTAAAGAGCTCCAATAAATGTCCTAAGAGTTTTGTTTCTCTCACGCTGTACAGAAGACTAGTCATGTCATGAAAAAGCAGGGAATTTGAGAAGAAAATCCTGCTTGCTCCACCTGTGCCAGCGGCCCAACTGATTTTAAACAGACTGCTCCTGAGAGGGAGGTGAGCAGGTTGCTTCTGCAGAACTGAATTATCAAGTATTGTAGCTGCACCACTGAAAATCCACTTGACGTCCTATGAGTGCTTGCCAAACTGTCCTGAGAAGCTGGCTTCAAGCTAGAGCTGAAGTCATAGCTAAAAGTGTGGAGCCAAATCCTGCTCATGTGAGTGGGGCTGCTGGCATCAGGCAGGACTACTGCACGGTTAAGGTAAGCAGGGTTGCTTCCCAGACCAGGAATGCTATTCTAGAAACTGTTTGTCCTACATCACAAGCTTGCCTTGCAGTTTGTTGCGAACAACGGTGCCTGATCAGAGAGGATTCATAGCTGAAGTAATAAGAAAGTCTTGGTCCAGGACCATAACGTATTGGCAAAGATTTATGGGAGGTCTGTACATCACTGGCCCTGGCCAGGTCCAACGATCTCATCCTTTCATAAGTACTAAATTCACTTAATTTTTTTTTAAAGCTTTTATTAATGGTTCCTTTGGAGCTTTTGCAGTCTGTTGTCTAATGCAGGCTTTGATGAAGTTTTAAAAAAACACCTCAGCAATAACAGTTCTCCTGTGTAATAACTAATCAATATGTGCTAATCATTTGCGAAATACATCTTACAGGGAAATGGTTCTGAAGTTAGGTAGCTGCCAAAACAGAAAGAATAAAAGAAAAGCAAAAAAAGCTTCTTTAATTCCTTAGCCAGTAGGTATTCATAAATGTAAAAGATTAACCAGTTTTGTGTTTTTGCCAATTAGTATAGAAATTTTATGAGCTGGCATGAATATTCAACTCAAATGATTTTTTTTTTTTTTTTACAGCCAAGTTATAAACCTCTAGAAAACATGGGAGGCTAACTCAACCCTGAACATAGCGGTGAAGCTGAGTGCTGCTATAATAAAGCAATCTATTAAAAGGTTATCTTTCATGTAAGATTGCTTTCCCTAAGCACCTAAGCATATTAACAACATCTGAAAGGCACTTGTAATTATACACACCTCAGAAAAGATTTAAAATTGCCTTCTTTGTCCACGCTTATAAAAACATCTCAGTCACTCTGTGATCTTATTCTACCTATGCACCTTAAGGCTTGTAAAAGCAAAATGGAAGAAGCAATCACCCATCAGAGAATTGCTCATAGGTGAACTTTGGCTGTCTCTAGTGGCATTAATTTTGCTCTCTGTGAACTGCTCTTGACACTCTTGTAAGGTCTGGAGAATTTTTCCCATCCCTGACTGGCCTACATGACTATTTGGAACCGATTTGCACTTTGAAGATGATGCTTTGTGAAAAAAAAGAAATCGTTCATTTAGTCTCCGAAGAACAGCTTTATGGCTGCATCCTACAACTTTTTGGAAAAGACTGCTCTCTGCACATTCAGCCAGTGCTGATGAAATTAGTGGTGCGCTTGCATGACTGAAAATTCCAGGGCTGGGAACTCAGCAAAGCGGGAAGCATGCTGTTATAACCACATCTTAATGGTTGAACTCTAGCCTCCTTTTATCTTCTTGCCTACCGTACTAATGAACCTAAATGCCCTGCAACACTGTTGCTATCATCTTTCTCAATGCTGCTGAAATATACTGTGTATAACACAGTCGGAAATAGCTATAACTTACTTCTGGTGTGGTATTTAGTTTCTGGAGCAGGCATCAAGATCAGCAAAACAGTTTCTGAAGATGCAGTCCCATACAGCTGAAGCAGAGTGGCTTGAACAATACTGAAATTTTTAGACTCTATGCCTTATTAGAGATCTGATTTTGCTGCCCTACTCAGACTAAAGTACCTTTAATTTTAAGCCCTTGTGGAAATTCCATTTGAAAAATTTCAGCTGACTCCATTTGGCAACTAGGTTTAGGGAAGAATTGTCTTTATCTCTCTCCAGTCTTCTGGGGCTACTGGTTGTTTGGTGGAGAGCATTTGAGCTAATGGAGCTCACTTGAATTCCGCTTAGGAATTAGATTCTTTCCCGAGTACGGGCTGCAGCATCAGTTATCAGCTGTTCTGCTGAATAAACTGAATACCCATGGAGCCTTTTAGATTTTCCTTTGTGAAACCCATGGCTTTTAGAAAGGTCTGTGATGGTGCCGGTGATTTTTATTGTGATAATAGTCCTAAATGTCCAGGCACAGATGAGAGTGATACATATCATACACACTACATGCTATCTGCAGAATTACTACAGCAGAAGTGTTGGGTCCATGCCTTGAGCACTTCACAATGCTGAGGTTTTCAAGATGAGTCTTTGCAGAGTTCTACTTGTTGGTTTCTATTTCTAAAATGATCTTTTTTCTAAATTTTAATTTTCATAGTAAAGCATCAGTTATAAATGTATATGCAATTATGGCATTCTACCATCTTTAGGAGGACTTCCCAGCACCTCCTCTGACAATTTTATTAAACAAAAGTATTTGTTTCATACTTTGGGAAGGGAGAAAGCTGTGCAGTTTGGTTCTAGCTACAGCAAACTTATGAAAAACCATAAAGAACTTAATGGAAAAATCCTATAGATTTAAAAGCAAAATACCATCTCTACCACCCAACTCTGTGGGATGATTCAAAGCCAAATGAGAAGAGACTAGAGTAATTTTACATCTCTGTATATTAGGAGCAATTTCGTAAAAGCGGAATATTGTTTTTACTGTGAAACTGACATCAGGGTTGAGTCAAAGAAACCCGTTATAGTATTTTTGGATTTAACTCTTCCTGGATCAATTGGAGGTTAAGAGTGATGGGAAGGTGGAAGCAAGTGGGAAACATGTTGCAATGCTGTATTCCTCTGTTATATCGCACGCAAGAAGGATCATCTCGCAGAACACTTCCAGTGTGGAGCGTGTGGCTCCTGAACTCTCTCCATCCTGCAGGTTAAGCGTAAGAACTGTCTTTCTAACGTTAAAGGAGGGCAGCGGACGTGGTGGATGCTCTGCCATTAGAAATGTTTAGGTCAAGAATTGCTCCATGCAAGCTACAACTAATTAAGAAGAAATAGATGCAGGCTGAAATCTGGCCTGTACTATATGGCAGGTGAGGTTGGATAAGATGGTTGCAGTGGTCCTTTTTGGTCCTAATGATTCAGAAAATCCTGCAAAGCGTTTGCATAGGGGACTGTCAGCATGCGTGCTTTCATTTCTTAGGGCACTGCATGAATTGTATAAAATCATAGGCTGACTTAAAAATGGTGAAAGTATTAGGCCCACATTCCACTGTTCTGATACAATGAAGGAATTAATTTTAAAAAATAATTCTGGCAAGTATTCTGGTAAGCTGAAAGGCGACTAGAAAGTGCCTTCTCTTTCAGACAGTGCAGGCAAGTCGCTAATTGCACTAAACTAACTTCACTGAAGTGCAGAGCAAGAGAGCAGATAACACAAAAATGTATTAGTTGCCTTTGTTGCAATATAAAAGACTGTGGCGAGGGATTAGGTTTTTCTGTTCAGCAGAGGAATGGCCTTAGTTTCTCTCCCCCTCCACGTCTCCCTTTCTGCTGCAGTTCAAGAACCTCGAGACACACAAAACAATTTGGCAGCGTCAGCAGCACAGTTTGACAACACTCGGGGTGGCACAGCGCTGCCCCACGGAACAGCTTCCCGACGCCCTTTGAAGATCGCAGCTTACGAGCAGGCTGTACGCTGAGAACATTTTTATGGGAACGCGCAGGCAAACAAACACAGATGGCTGCACTTGCCCTCCCCCTCCCCTTCCCCGGTGGGTAATCGGCGCTTGTATTCACGCACGTAATTATTGGGGATAATGCCGTATTACTAGGTCGGGCAAGTTTTTGTCGGGAAGGTTCACCTGGTAAGCAGCACACGGTGATGGATGAGTTTTGTGTTACTTCACTTTGCTCGGGACCGGTGCCAATCGAATCACCGCCTGGCTGGGGTACCAGGTAATCAGGCACACCCAGCCTATCTCGAGCGGTGCTTGCCCGGGCCAGTCTTGTGTGAAAACAGCTGGGACGGGTGCCATACCGAATGCATTCCCGTGAAATGGCTGGAAAAGTTCAGCTGCACTTTGAGGACGTGGTGCTACTTTTCTTGCGCTTACGGGAAAAAAAAAATAAATTAAAAAAAAATAAAAATTGAACGCCGTGAGGAAGCTTGGAGGCCGAAGTGGTGAGGATGAAAAGCAGCGGTCGCGGCGCAGTGGTTGGCTTTCAGCTGAGGCCGGGGAGGAATGTGGGACGGCTCCCACAACATCTCGCAGCCTTGGGAATCTCTTCCGTTCCAGCTCCGCGTGCTCCGTGCTGCCTGCGAGGGCACGGTCGGATGTTTGCTTGAGAAACAGCTGCGGTGGTTTAACAAGTTACTGCTTGATCAGCTATTTGTTACTGCTCCCCTCTGCCGGGGCGCAGTAACTGAATACGTGGGCTCTGCCCGGCTGTTGCAGCGCGGGGGAAAACAGGCTGGCTCCAACCCTTCGCAGGTAGGGAGGGTTGCCACATCTGAGCTGTGGGGGCAGTGATAAATGGTTAAGGGGCAGCGACTGCTTAAGCAGAGGCAGCTGCCTCTGAAACGAACGTCTGACTGTGCCATAAAAGACACTCGACACCATTAAACATCGGGCTGTCAGCAATAATTACAGAACGTGTTCGCACTGTTTAAAAAAGCAAAAACTACAGAGGGGAAGAGAAGTGACATGAACACTCAAATGTGAAGAAACTAAATAACTACACTTGGAAAAGTAAAGTGTTGTTTATGCGACTAGAGAGTGCTGGTCCAAAAAAATGCAATTTAGGAGCAAGTTTTGCCAGGGAACCTTTCATGTAGGAAGTGGGAATGATGAAGAGAAAAACTGCCTGGCCCTTTTGCTGTTTGCCCCTTTCTTTCTCTTTCCACGTGTTGAAAGATAGGCAACCTACACGGCACTTTTGTAATTCTGATTGTTTAATGTAAACAAAGTGTTGTATCAGGCGTATATAAACTCACCTGTCTGCTTCAGTGTGCATGAGATATTGCAAGGCAGGTCTTCACCAAGGACACTAAACAATGAAGTCCTTCTTTGTGTCTTGTAGTCGATGAACGAACACCTTCAGCAGAAGAGTCACACTTTAGGCAATGTGTGGCTTTTTACCTACGGTCATCACAGATGTCTCCAAGGGCTCTCAGGCAAAATAATCAATGAAAAAGTGTGGGTTCTCAACTGGTTTATGCTAGGTGTTTGCTTTCATTGCAAAATCAGCTTCGAGTTTCTTCATCCTGGCCATTTTCCCCTGTCTGTGTGACTCTTTACATAGATGGGAAGGCGTGAATGTAAAACCATAGGCACTTGCAGTGGACACAGGAGGAGGTGTAGTGCTGCAAATGTATTCTTTTTAAGAGATTAGATTTAAAACTGCTTCTGGCTCTCCCAAGAGAGCTTCTTTTTTGATGCTCTACAGCATTATAGTTCAGATAATAGTAAAAAAAAATAATAATTCCAAAGATGTGTGTAAAATGTTATGGAAGGGCTATTCATATCCCTCAGTTTAGTGGCTTAAGTAGAAGCACTTTCTGAGGCTCGAATTCTCTCAGCCATGTGTGGAGCCATTTGGAGTCCTTACCCCACGTAGGACTGCCTGTGACCACGCTTCTTGCCCAGCACCCTGGTTTTGGTACTTCTGTCATGGGCTGACATGTTCCGTTCACATTGCCATAAGCTTCAAGCAGGCAACAGGTACTCACTCTGGCCATGCTGTTCCAGAAACCCACTCTTTCCCTGTACCAGGCATACCTGGCACAGGGCACCCATCCAAGACCAACAGTGCAAGCTGTTACATATGCTTCTGCCATTAAGCCCTACGTGGGCACCCACCTATGCCTGCCAGTGCTCTGCAGCCTCCCATCACCTTTAGATTCTCACAGAAGGACCTTTGGCCTCCCCTGGGCACAGAAGCAGGGATTTGTTCCCAATTCCTTGATGGTGTTTGGAGCAGGGTGACTTGACTGGGAAAGTCAACCGGAGGCTTCATGCAAATTATCTAGAAAGTGGTAATTCAGTTCATTAACCCACTTATAAAATCAATATATCACGCAGGGAGCTGAACAAAACTTGGCAGCTGTGCCTATATCCCCTTTGCACCTGAGGGAAGCCTGACTGAAAGAATCAGAGCCTCTTCACTCTGCCTGTGGCAGCGTGCAGCAGCCACGGACCCTCACCAGGATCTGCAGAGCAAGCCTTGCCTCCTAAGTTAGCTCTTGGAAACTTTTGTGCATAGGATGTCCAGCTGCAGGACGCTTTTTCTTTAGTGGAAGTGGAGGTTCGCATAGAAATAGGTTGATCTTCCTGAGTCCCCGGTGGCACAGGTCCCAGAGCCCTGGGTTACTTAGGGTCAGTCATCCTGGTGGTTGCAGTCATGACGGAGTGGTAAATCCATTATTGATTCTCAGATATTTCATCTACTTTCTTTTGTATTAGTAATAAGATTAAAAAAAATACATCGCAGGAGAACATGTGTTTCACAAATGCCATCATTGTTTTCTGAAACAGAAAGGCTGGTCGAAAAGCGGAGCTGGAAAAGCACGACCCCCCATTTTGTGCGTGGTAGGCTCCTCTTGACATTATGCACTGACGTGAAAGGATATGGCTTTCCTGCTGACTTCAGCGAGAGGTAGGGCTGTTTAAACAGTTTTCCCTAGAGTTGCTTTAGCCATATGTGTTTCCACATGCAGTGGGGTTAAAAGACTTGGCGTCCTTCCTGATCCTGTGCTTCACCGCCGCGTTTGAAAGCAGTGGTGGTGGGCAGCGAGGGGAAAAGGAAGACATTAGTACACAACGAGAAGCTAAAACCTAAAGCCCAGCCCGTGCTGCGTGTTCCCACTTCTCGGCAACTGTGAGTCACACGCGTAAAACACATTTGCACTCCGGTTGTGCGACTCGTCCCTAGAACGCTTCAAACTTTTTATAGCTGCTCCCACTTGCTGCAGTGTCACCTGCTGGTGAGATCAAAGCACTCAATAGCATGCTCCCCCGCTCTAAGCTAAACAAAGTCACCGAAGCCCTTGAAAACTCCTACAGATGTTTCCTCTCTGAAGACAAAAGGATATTTTTCTCCCCTCCCTTCCTCCTTCACACCAAAGAACAAATCCTATGCCTCGCTGAGTTTGTACCACCTCAGATTAATTGGCACTAATGCAAATGTTCGTGGCTGTGTGGGGGATGTTGCTGAGAGCATAATGGTTGTCGTATTTGCTTGCATGTGGTTACTCCACTTCAGCTGTGTAATTCATTGCTTTATAAAGTGCTTTACAATGCACTACAGTACAGGAAGCTAATCATATGCTGTAGCAGACAATGCAGCAGAGATTCGGAGAGTTACTGCAGGTCTCCTAAGGCCCGTGCCCTGAAGTCCCCAGTCCTTTTCCATCAAAAATCCCCCTAGAGTGTCTATTTTGCCACCTGGAACAAACTGTTAGAACCGCCAGAACGTCTGGAGCTTTTCTGCCTGCTCTCTGTGGGATTCCCTTTCACTCCTTTTCGGTCTAATTCCTGTTCCCTTCACTCCCACCCTGGTTTTCTCTCCTTCTTTTTCGGCATCTTATTGGCAGAGTACACTAAGCGTAGCAGTATGAAGGATGTACAAGAGTTTCCATTCTAAGGGGGTTACTTTAAATTGCTTATGTTTCTGGCTGCAGTTTTGAACATTCAATAACAAGCCCAGAAGCAATTTTTTAATTGGAAAGTGTAAGTTGAGATAGGTACATGAACAAAGATTTCTTAAAAAATGACACCTTTGCCTATGTAGTTTTAACAGTTCTCTTAGACAACTGGTGCATGAGGAGACAGGCTGGTGTTTTAGGTATCTCTTTGCTGTTCTGGTACAATTGATTGTTACTAGCTAGTGGTCACAAGGTGTTTTCTATATATGCAAACTCCGTTGTCTGTATACCAAATCATGCTAGTACTTTGCTCCCATTTGTAGCTCAGGAAATCTCTTTCTTTGACCAGTAAGATAATGGGGAAGAAAAGCGAGCACCTGCATTAGACAGTTGCATTAAAAAAGTCAGCATGAAAGGAAGCAGTGAACCTGCCCAACGGATTGCTCAAGTTTTTGTGTTGGTCCAGCGTGCTGGCCTAGCAGAAGCTAATCAGTGTAGAAGTTCATCATTCAATTTACTTTCTAAAAATGCAAGAAATTCTATTAAAAACCCTGCATGACAAGACTATCAAATTGCAAATACTGAAAAGCTAAGGAAATAACAAATTTGAGCTTGCCTACCGAGCCTTAATTCTGTTTCCTGGCTTGTAGAGTTACAATAAAGTTTAATTAGGTTGTCGCATAATATTTTGGGGAGGTGTTGGAGCTGGGCTCCCGCCTCATTCATTTTGCATGCTAATGCAGCGCAAGGCAGTTTTTTATGAAACACTGTCTGAGGGCCGGAGTACCTCACTTACTGCAGGGGCTGTGTGCTGTGTCATAAATAAGATTGGTGTTCGCAGCAGGCGGGAGCTGTACGGCACACTGCGAATGTAGAATGATAATGAAGAGTTCAAATAGGGATGGGGTAACCCTCTATTCCTTCACCCTGCAAGCCACCAACTGCTATTCCAGTCCTTCCAGTCCATCGCTGAGGAATACCAAGCTGATATTCCCATACTGGCTACCTCCCGAGCGCACATACATCCCCATGCTCTGATTGCCTGGGAACCCTTCAGCAGAAAATGTCAGGATGTTATGTGTCCCAAGTCAGAGACAAATCCTGAGGGACGCGCTGACCCTTTTAAGTGCCCTGTGGCAAATTACTGCTGTGGGAATGACAACTGCTCCACATCTCACTGAGTCCTTCACTTTAATAATTATAATCTTGCTGTGTGGTTCTTCATAGAGGAGTTTCTTCATAGATAAACATGTTAAGCACGCCATCTCTTTTCATTCTCAGATAGTGGTAAACATGAAATTCAGTTTCATGCAATAGAATTAATTCGTATTCAGGCAGCTGTTACTGTTCCCAGTAGATGAAAGTTTGATGGCCATTTATCTGAGGGTTGACCTGTCAGTATTCCCCATTCACAATTAAGGCTGGCAATTGGTCCTCAGATAAAAATAATGTATTTCCCCCCAAAATATTTTTCTGTTTATTTCTGATTGGCTTTAAATGCTGGAGTGAGTTTTCCTTTTTGCTACAAATACCGCTCTTCAAAATTGGAGTAAATGACAGTGGAACTTAGGCATAATAACAGAAGGCATCTCTGCTCCTGTAATTTCACTTTCCTTCTTCCCATGTTTGCAACAGTGGCAAAATGCTGAATGGCTTCAGTATTTCATCTTCAGGAAGGTAGAAAATATAGCCAGGGACGATGAGCCACACTGTAATGAGAAAGGGCTCCCAGAGCACTGAGGAATGTTCCCATTCTTTTAGGTTCAGCCAGCCCTTTTCTGTTTGTTGCTTCAATTTATGTAAATTACTAGAGTTCAAGTAGACTTAATATTTATCATCCAAGACAGGAAGGGTCAGCCCTCCTTTCTTATACATTCCTTCTACTGGAAAAGTTTAGTTTCAGTAAAATGTCAGCATTTGTATTTAAATATATTTCAGCAAGAAGATTTGCAAATTATTATTTCTGCTGTCCCTCCCCCAAAGTGCCTCTCAAATAGCAAGATCTAAGGAGTACTGCAAGACAACTACTGTTGGCACATACATAACAAAGCTTAAAGTCTGTTTCCTTACTTAAAGCTCTTAAGATTAGTTGAGGGTCTTTGGATGAAACGCTGAATAAGCTACCTCATATTAATAATGGTTATCTGGGAATGTCCAGCAGGATCCTTCCACAGGTTTCCCTTTCTAAGACGAGATCAATCGATGAAGTAGCACAACTATTCACTTGGTCATACTTAGTATTTGGAGACACCATGGTTTGCACTGAAAAATGTGCACACCCCTTTGTGTCACACACTGAGCACCATGAAGTCCTATGATCTCTCCTTATTTCCACAATAAATAAGAACATTAAGTAACTTGTGAAGCTAGGCGTGATGCCAATATAAGAGCCATTCTAAAACCATGTCCTTGGTTTGCTTCCTAAAGACCAAGTCTAGGACCGGTCTGGGACATTGTGGGTACCACCATTTTCTGTTAGCATCCCCAGTTCCTACAGATACAGGGTTTCATTGCAGAATTATGCCATCTGTTTGCAGAGATTATGTTCTTTACAAAACAGGTTCGGCATCACTCCACAAGTCTAATCTGTGTTTTGAAAAGCAAGTCCTGTGGTATTATACTCACTTGTCTGACCTCCTCTCTTCAAGATCATCCTTCCACTTTACTTTCTTTTGCTCCGTGCATCAGATTTTAGGATATGTGGGGTGTTCTGGACATCCATGCACCCATCCACAGTTTTTAATGGCATCCTTCCAGCGCTCTTGCATAGTTTTGTTGTGCGGGCTTTGTTCTGCTGTTCATTCCGTCTAGTCCTGGCTTCACAGAGGACCTGAGCACCTTTCCTGGTTCTTGGTCTCTGCAGGTTAGTCCCTGACTGACAGGTCCTCAAGGGCTCTGCACTCAGACTCCCTCTGGGACAGAGCAGAAGTTCAGGAATACAGTTCTCACCCTGTATTAGTATCCATTTCCTTCTGTCATGGGAAATGCTCATGTAATCAAGACTTTTTTTTTTTTTTTTTAATTACAAAATGGCAGGTGTGCTTATACTAAGGCTTACTTTTTTTTCTGGCCTGGGTACAGTTTCACTGTTACTGAAAGCTAGCTAGGAGAAGACCTAACTGTTGTACTTTCAATGATAACTGAAATTTCATGTGCCAGGTATGACGCACACCACTGACTTTTGTGCTATGCCCCCTTTATCTCACTCTTTTCTGACATGGTGCTTAAGTTGTAGGCTGCCTCCTGGTGCTGGGCCTTGCAGGCAGCTGCCAGCGGATGAAGGGACCTCCAGGTCAGAAGACCTGGCATGGGGCTGGGGTCACAAAATGAGAGGCCCTGACAGTAAGCAGCGAGTGACTAGGGCTGGTCTGGCAGGCCACAGGCCTAGGTGTTATACCAGGTGTGGCCTAGCACTGCGGCCTTCTCACCCGTTAGGCAACTTGATGCACGAGAAGGCTTGGGGAGCCTTCTGCTTTGGCAGACAAGAAAGCTGTGGCCTTGCCCCAGCCAAATTCACTCTGTCTCATCATAACTGTTCTAGAAAGTTGGTGCTTGGAAGGAAAACTTCATATTTCTTCCTCCCACTCTGCTCCTTAAAACAACATCTTAGGGCCTTACAACAAAAACAGTATTCAGAAACCCATCGACTACCCATCTAACATTGCTTTTGTTTTCCTTATCATTCCGTAATTTCCTTTTGCTTGAACAATGAAGCTGCCCTCACCCGTTTCACTTTCAGTTTGCAGCCCGTCTGGCTCTCCCCAGTAGGCCAAATGCTGTGTTTGCATTTCAGACGCTGCAGAGGAAACTGATTACCTTGAAAAACAAACAAAGCAGATGTTTTCTTCTGATAGGCGTCATACTGTAAGAAAACTCCAGAGTGTGCAAAGAAATGAGTATGAATATACGTGTGCGTTTGTCCCTCCCCGATCAGTCACAGCTTGTTGAGGGAATGCTGTGCGTGAGCGAGAACGGATTTAGCGCAGTACCACAGCTGGGCTGGCAAACCAGTGCCTGCAGGGGCAGCATGAGGGAAAGAATTAAAATCAATTGCAGACAAAACCTTATACTTCCTTCTAACAGGCTGCAGCTGGGGAAGCCAGGGACGGGAGCCAGTAAGTGGAGTGAGGAGATTCACACAAGCAACTGCAGGGTGTAGGAGGGAACAGTGCCTGGGATGGGGAAATTTTAGAAATTAAGGGCTGAGGAAAACAGCGAAGGGTTGTGGGTTTATTCCTTTTTGGAGTCAGAGATCGAAGGCACTGCTCTCATGGTGAATGGAGAAATGCAAAGTCTTCTGTCTCTTCCTAAGAGCGATCTGGAGGCAATGGAGGACACGCAGAGGCAGAAGGTGATGGCTAACATGGGGAGGAGGCACTGGTGTAGGAGAGAGGCTGGGAGAGACATAACGCTTTGGGGTAGCCAAGGAAGGGGAATTTTTGTAAGCTGGCTGCTCTCATACGGTGAGACAGGAAAGGCTTGTCAATGATTGTGGTACGTGGTTAGCTCAAGAGCTAGGATGTGCTCTCCTGTGTTACCTCTATAAGTGGTCCAAAGTGCTACTTTCCTGAGGTTCCGCTATTCTGAGCTGTAAGAAGAGGAAAAATAAAAGGAGTGATCTGATGGCTTTGAATAGCAATAGATCCATCCAATGGCTAAAAATGTACTGCCAATAAAAGCAACTAATTCGTGAAGAGTGTACAGTGTATGCTCGTGGAATGACTACCCCCCCCTTTCTACTCTCTCCTCCACTTTTTCTCTTTAAAAACTTGTACATGACCATTATGAATGTCTGTTAAATAAATGCTAGTCCTTTGATTATTACTGACTAGAGAATACAGTATTACACATGAGCAGTCTTTAGGTGCATGTTGCTTTTGTGGAAGGAAATGAAAAAAATTTACTGTGATCGCAAATTAACTGGGATCAACAAACGCTTAACAAATTTCCATTTTGGACTTCAGTGTCCTCCAGGGCTGGGTGGTTTTTTTCTGAACTGTGTGTAGTGCAGGAGAGACAGTGGAAATTTGCACTGCAAATGTGTAGTGGTTAAAAAAACTCCAAACGCCCAAAATACCTCTACTCATGATCTAAGTTTAATTCACTCATTGGATGGCATGTATGAGCACAGATAATAAAGTGCTTTAGGTTGGATCATTATGCATATCTGACCTGAGAAGTTAGCCAAAGTTCAGGATATTGCTGCTCTTTGTGTTAGGAGAAGAGATCGATGAGACAATCAGGCGATCTTGATGAAATCTTGTATTATGACAAAGAATGCATGAGGAACTGCTCCCTTGAACCTGCGGGGAATCAGGCAGGAAATAATCTCTTTACACACAGGGTCAGGTCTCTCTGCCCCAGCCAGCGCTCATCCAGATGCTTGTTCTTTCCCGTTTTGTCAGAACTGCTATGTGGTCTTTTTTTGTCTTCCTCCTCAGCTTTTCTGGTCTTGCTGTTTCTGTCACGCACAATCCCTCACAGCATAATTGCCTGTGAAACCTCTCTGTCCACATGTGTCTTTGTTTTGGGAGATGGCATGTAGTTATGTTTGGGGTGGAGATCATTATTGTTTCAAACATCTGGCTTCATAAAGAACCTTAATGTCTTCTCTGAATTTATTCTGAATGAAAGGATGAAGTGTTACACCCACCATCTTCCACTAGCTTTTACCCAGCTCATAGCAATAAAACGACTGGAAGCTGCATAACCTGTCAGGCTGCTTATTAAAGAAGATGTCAGGAGAGGACTATTAAACCTCGCTGCTCAGAGAGGGACATGTGGTGACTGACCTACACAGCACTTATGTTGCTGTGTCGGAGGAGCGAAGTCCCGGAAACTCCTTGTCTTACAGAAAGGGGTAGGCTCTCTAGTCAGTGGAGCAGAGAGATGTTTCCCTTAAGGCAATGACAAGGATGCGTGTTGCCCTGAAAGTGTTGCTATGACCTTGACTGCACTTCTCCCTTGCAGCAGACCATGGGCACGGAGCTCAGAGTAAGCGGCCAGCACCATTCCTACAGATCCAGGGAGATTTCAGGCAGGATTATAGCTCATGGCAGCTTGACCTCTCCTTGTGTACTGAGGGGTAATGTGTAAATCAAATCCTCTTGCCCTGAGAAGAGATGACTTTGTGTGGTGTGAATCAATATATGTCCTGGAAGAGTTGCTTTGAAATACGTGTCTCTTTAATGTGTGTGCAGATGGGGAATTATATCATGTAAATGCTAATTTACACACATTGGAGACACAAGTGAGTAGTTAGTTCATCCCCCTGACACCAGAGGAGAGTCCTGAATAGAAACTACATGAGATATTAAATAGATATGACACTTAACCTCAGCTGATGATGCATTTGAGGGAGACACCGTTACTGCTTTGTTGGTGGTGGTGAAACAAGACATTCAGTGGTGCTCCTGAAGGTTTGTGATACAATGCTGACGCGACATGAGTGTCAAGGACCTTCTACCTCAGCCATGGGAGCCCATTTACTGGATGGAAATGAAAGAATAGGAAATGCAGAAAAGCTGCTGTGAGGATGGCTGACTAAACTGAGATAAAAGACGATAGGTTCATGGGCAGCCGTAGCCCTCCTTATTTCCTTGCTGTACAGAAGCTATGTGCTCCCCCGTGGAGCCTTAATTTCTGGTTGTTTGTATGAAGGGTCTTAGCGTTTTCTGGCAAGTTGTTCCTTCCAAAGCAAGACTGAGCCGGTGGAAGAGAGCTGCTCAGCAGCATGCTATAGAAATGCATTATACATGACATTGTACAGCAGGGTGCCTGACGGGAAACAAACAGAAGAAGTGGTGCTCCATTAATAGGAAAAATGGGTAACAATACAGTTTTATAGGCTCTGTCATCCCTGGGTCTTGCAGGATATTGTACATAGAGGCATTAGGTAACATTAGATAATATGATGTAAGGATTATAGCCATTTTACTAACAAAAGGTGCACTGAAGAGTTAAGGCAGTGTTTTCAAAAGCCTTTCTCTGTGCTCAGTTTAGTGCATTCTTTAATCTTAATGTTTTGGTATTTGGAGAGGACTGGAAAATCAGTGTGTGTGTGTGTGTGTGTATGTGAAAGAAGAATATTGTCCAGACTAACTACCAAACACATTGACAACATAGGGTAATATGGGATTTGGGGCACTGTATGCCCAACCCTTTTGTCCTGTAAAAGTCAAACTTTGCTCCTGTACAGCTACTGTTGAAGACATGGGAGACTTGACATGGGAGACTTGAATGTACCAAAGCTGAAAAAATCAGTCTGAAGTCACAGTAAATGTAGTCCTCCAACGTGGCAACTGCATTAAAAAAAAAAAAAAAAAAAGACATGAATGATGACATTTTCACTTCAAGGTGAAAAATGAATACACTGCAATCAAAGTGAATCCAGTTTTAGCCTCTCCACAATGCTGCCCTAAATGTAAATTGTACCACCTCCCAGACAGATGCCACTTTACCACTTTTGATTTTGTTAAATCACTTGATATAAACATTGATCTGTCCAAGGCTGAACATCAAATACTCTCCCTAGAACATTTCCCTGTAATGTGGAGATACTTGCTGTATTGCAGTTCTGATGTGTGCTGTTCTTTTACAAATGCACAAGCTCATGTTTGTTCGTGTGTCAAACCCTCTGTACACCGGGTTTATGAGCCTAATCATCTTCTCAGAAGAATCACTTCATCAAATGGAGCAAACTGAAAAAGGACCCTGAGTTTTGGAATATTTCTTATTTCTGTGGACATTGTTTTTTCTTTTTAAATTAATGTTCTATTGTGTTTTATTTTGTCCTTAGTGCAACAAATACAAATTCTGCAATTTAACTGGCATAGTTCATTACAAATGACACTAATAATTGAATGGAGACATTGGAAAATATCTCCCCTCCTATACAGCAGCTGTGCACAATTGTCAGAAGGTTATACTAGATATAAAAAGTCACATTACTGTAAAGGAAGTGCATGAATCCTTAATCTGGATGAAGGGAGAATGTTGCTGGCAGGAACAAAGGCCATTTTAGAGTCCCAAAGTCTAATGAGTGGTGAAAAAGAATAGAAACTAAAAAAGAGGCCTGCTTTTGCTATAAAGGTACAACAGTGCTGTAGGTTTGGCTGAGGTATTAGGCCAAGAGTTATAGGGACATTTAATCTTATGACTGAGGTCAAAAGAGTTGAGGAATATTTATTGTTAACACCATTATATCTAGGTTTCACCTCAGTATTTCTTCTGATCCCACTCCTGGCAATTAATATGTAAGAGAAGGACCACATTAATTTTCAATCCAGAAATAAGTGGTACCTTTGTTCTAATATGCATAACTTCAGTGCAGCTGGAAAGATATGAGGGAGAAGGAGACTGCCATAGGGAAGGGGGACAAAGTATTTTTGTAGGCAGGCTTTAAAATACCTTTCCACTATAGACTCACCAGTTTGGCCATATTCACATTAAAAAGTAAGGCACATTTTTCTTATGCAATTTAAAGTTATTATTTTTCTCTCTCACCTGCTATAAACTTGCAGAAATTACCCACTGGTAGGTCCCAGTAAGAGGAACAGAAAAGGAAGGAAAATTAACTTGTACATTTTAAGTGAAGTTTGAGGTGCCCACTTAAAAAAAAAAAAAAAAAGAGCCACATAGAGATTACATCAGCACACATATGGTTATGGGTAACATTTTCAGGAGTGCCCAGCTGGAATACCAGAATCCCAATAACAGCTCCTCTGCTTTTGAAGGTGCAATGTTTTGCATCAGTCTGTCCTCAAGGTATGCGGATGGCTTCCACTGACATGAACTGCAGCAGCTGCACAGTGCAAATGAAGGCCTACATAATTTATTTCTTATCTACTATTAACAGCTGCAGCCCCAAATTTACCAACAATGACTTTATTTTTTTGTTGTTTTAAACACGGAGCTTTTTCGTGTAGCAGTGCACAAATATTTCCTTGGAAATTTCAGGGATTTGGAAGCCATTTCTGCCCTGGCCACTGTTTTGGGAGATATAGGCAAGCTACTTCTCTTTACTTCGTGCATTCCCCTTTCGTGGTTGTTGTAGTTATTTACCTCCCAAAGATGTAATGAAGTGTAAGCTGTGAATACCTGAGAAAGTATCTTGAGAGAAAAAAGCTTCATATAAATGCCATTTAAAAATATTATTATATTGACCTTCAGAACAACTGAAATATGGGTATTTTAATATACACAGGCAAAAATTGGAAGCAATAATTCAACTTTAGGGCTTCCTGCTGGTTCCAGGCTGTAATGGGGACAAGGCTCAGGCATCTTACTATTGCACACTTAAATTTTAAACAGATTTCAAAAGAAAATCTGGTGGTAAAAATGTCTGCTCCTGCTTTATGCTATACCCGTGTGTGTAACTAATTACAGATTTTGGAATTCCTTTTCCTCACGCAGAATTTTGCAATGGCAAATCTCCACATGCTCCTTCCACAAAGTTTGTGCTTCTTGTTCTACAAATAAGGGAATGCCTCGGCTATGAACGCGAAGGGTCACCGGTGATTCAGGGTGACAGCTCCCGAATCCCAGGGGAGCTCTACCCGGGAGACTGTTCTGTGTCTCTGAACAGGAATTTGAAAAACTCACCAATTAGCATTTGCCTGAGCCCCGCTTCTCTCTCTTTTTCTGCTTTCTTACAAGTGTTAATTTTGCTAACATTGTTCAGTGATATCTTAAAAATATCTTTGGCACTGGAGGCATTTTTCACTTCACTGTTTTATTGTCTTTCTCAAGTACTTGCATTCAGTCTTTCTTTTCCTGAGATAACAGCCTTGCAGAGGTCTGATAGTTCAATTCCTAAATATTGTGTCCCTTTTAAAAGACACACCAAAAAGAATACAAAATGCCATGTACAAAACAATATTTTAGAATATAGAGAAGCTTACTTGGATTAGTATTCCATAATAACATGATTATTTCTTTCAAAAATCATTGCTGCTTATGTTTTTTTCCTGTTTGAAATATTCTGCTTTACACTTTTTTAAAATTTATGAAATAATTGGTTTTCCACAACAATCTCTAGCAAAAATATTCAGAGACCCCTGTGCATTTCTACCTGATCTACTACATTTCCTCTCTCCAAAAGAAAAAGACCTTGGATATTTTAGATACAGCAGTCAGCATCCTTCAAAAGACAAACTTAAGAATTAGCTCTAATGTAATATAACTAAAATGCTGATGGCTCAGTTTTTAGCTAGTAAGGATTGATGATAGAGGAATACACTGGTTAAGCAACTAGAGCTTTTTTTCAGGAAGACATTTAAGCACATGCTTATGTTTGAGCATGTACATAATATTTTCCTAAATTAGAGCTTTAGTTTCCTGGGGATGTATACGCAAGAGTTTTCCCTCAGCAATATGGGTGCTTCTCTGAGCACTGCCAGGGCAAAGGGGACACGAGGCTAAAGTTTATGGGGGGTGCCTTTCTCTTCCAATTTCTTGAGGTTTGCCCTAAGCATAACTTTGCTTCAGAAGGTTGCATGTTCTTGACTGGCTTTCTCTTGTTTGGTTTGGAAGATGTAGCTATGTATTTCCTTAAGTCCTTATTAATGTGGAGAAACATTCTTTTCATGCTCGTAAAAAACAGACGCATCCTAGCCAGGCCCAGAACATATGTGACTGGTTCCATCCTCTGTACAACATATTGCTGTGTGAAACAGGGAACATGAGACAATCATCACTTCCCAGTCTCTCTGGACTGCGATGCCAGATAGAAGGCATCCATCCATTTTTTCCTCATCCTTTTTTTAGTACTTATTCTCCCATACTGATTAAATTTGAATAGCCATTTTATTGCCAGTTCTGCTAGCTGTGATCATGCCTATTTATGCTGTTAAATTAAGTTAAATGAAAGCAACGGAATCAGGCCCTTTACTTTCCTATTGCTGGCCTAGGGTTTGAAATGCTCATCCATTCCTTTTCTTCTCTTGTTGTTAATAAATAAGACATGTAATTCTTTCATTTGGTAGTTTTGATGATGAGGTTTGATGGTGACGACATTCTAAGAATCCAGAAAGAATTAGTCCTTTTGCAGTGCCAAAGCTCATTGTGTGTAGGAGGGTGCTACTAGTGATGTGAAAAAAAAACACCCAGGCAGCAAAATTTTTAGGGATTTTGTCTTCATTTAATATACAGAGGTATACTGACTGTAAGTGGTCGTATCTCTGGCTGCATGGGAGAATGGAGTCAGGTCTTCTCACATGAAAAACCACGTGAAAGATTCACAATTTTGCTGTTTTGTATCACATTTTTTGTTTCTCTTTCTTCAAACAGAACCACACATTCAAGCTTTGGATGTAAGCTGGACATACCTAAAACCCACACCTCACTTGCATCCATAATTTGTCTTTGTAAATTAGGCTGTTATTTGCACATGCAGTTTTCCAATTTGCATATGTACATATACAGCTCCGGTTCTGCACCTTTAAAATAAATAGGACTTTTACCATTGAGTTTGGTGCGCACCAGATAAAATCATATATATACATATTAGACATCCAGTTTCTTATGCCTTTCACGTTTTATGACCTTGAAAATATAAGCTCAATTTGGACACACAGGGCAGCTGGATGCATAATCCAGCATTGGTTCCTGAGTGAACAGTCATTATCTTGCACCGGTAGGAGATCTCTAGATCTGGCTCAGGGATGGTAAAGAAAGAAAGAAATTTCTACCTCCTGTCCATTGGTTCAAATCAGGAGCAAGTGAATAAATTCAGTGAGGAATGTAAAATACACCGATAGTTGAGAGGAATTAGGTTTGCATTATTGGAATAGGATACAACTTTGAAGAGTCTGTTCTTAATTTCCCTCCCTTTCTTCCTGATTTATTTACTGACTTCTGGGCAAACTTGTTTGCCATGTGGTGCAAATTGAAATGAAACCACTGAATTTCCGTGACTGCTCAGGGTACCTACTGTCATAAAATCTGCAGAACTTTTAGAATTAGCAAAGACTCAAAATGTTTATCTCACTTGTTAGCTTGGTAAAAGCCCACTGACTTTCTGAAATCACAGCAGCAAGCTGTAAATGATGTGTGAAATGAAAAGGCTTTGCTCACCCAGCAAACACCGAGAAAACATTGAGGAAGCTGTGCCATTCGGACTAGGCTTGGTGGAAAGGAGGAAAACAGCTGTGATACAAGAAGAATTAAGCCCAGAATATACTGGCAAATGCAGAAAACAAGTCAAGTTTTATGCCATTTTGTATTTTCCTGTGCCTTTTTTTTCTTGTCGTGCTCTGCTTCTTTTTCTGCTGAGAGCTGCGTCTAGGATTGTGCAAGGCTGAACGGTTCTTGTTTGTGTGACTTGCATGAAGTGTTAAATTTAAAATTTAAATTTTAATTCCAGTATGTTATATGGCATCAGGTGTTTTGTTTTATTTGTATACACATCTATGTATTTTAGTAGGAAACAGCTTTAGCATGGAGCCCACGGTTAGAAAGCTGACTTGAACAGTGAGTGCTGGTTCTAGGGTAGGATCTTTCCAGGCTTGAACCTTCTGAGGTTCTGGAAGAGAAAAGGATGCACATGTGGGTTAGAAGTTTGAATGAGACTGAAATTAAAGGATGAACCATGCTTTAAGGTTAGAAAGAGGCATTCATTTTAAAGGGTGTACCCCTGGGGAGGAACAAGATGCTGAACCCATCATGGCTAATGCTACCCTAATGGGGCAAGGAGGAGAAAGGAATACGGTCAGAAATGAATGCTCTCCTCACTAGCATGTTCCAGCGGGATTGTACATCTCTGGCCTTCCCACAGTTTAGTCTGCTTCCTTACCATCTGCCATCCCTACCCCCCTTACTTGTTGGCTAATCCCCATTGAACACGTGGCCCTACGCATGCTGAATATGTAGACAAAGACCATTACATGACTACTCTACTTATGTGCCAATCCAGAAGAATAGGAATACACACCTAGAGTGTTAGCTGGGGCTTGGCATCATGTGAGCATGGTAGCATGGCTTCTGGATAGGGTCTAGCTTACACTGCCCGATTCCAAGTGTGAAGAGAGCAGGCGTGTTGCTGTCTGTACCTGTCCATGGAAATCTACTATAAATAGACTTCAAACCCTTTGGGAAAGATACCGAATAGCTATACCTGTCCCAAGATCTGAGCTTTAAATTGGGGCCTTTTCATTTTAATAAATTTTATTTACCAAAAAAAGCAAAATGCTCTGTTGAGATGGTTCCTAACAGTACAGTTTACAATAATTTTTTTGCTGTGTTTTGGCTTGTTACTGTAAAATACTGTGACAGATGGAGCATCATCTGTCAACAATTCCTATCTGACACGGAGTAGAAATTATTGCTATGATGAAATTATTGATCCTGTATCTTTACATTCAGGAGCAAGGAGGATCTTCTACTAGACGGAATAAAATCAAAGGCAGTCTAATTTAGGATCCAAAAAGGATTTTACTCTAGGAAGAACCTTAGTGACTGGAGGTGGAAAAGATTTTAGTCTTGGCAGACACAACTACATAAAACCTAATTTCTCTTAGCTGTCTTATTGCTTTCTATGATATGTCAACACTAGTATGGATGTATCCATGAATCTTTCGTGTATGTTTTTCAGCAGATAAGAACTAGGGAAGATTTAGGATTTTTTTTATGTTCAGTTATTTCACCTTGCTGGGAGCCAACATGCTTCTCTATGTAAGATCTCTGAGCAAAGGGAGAGCCTGACTAGCCAGTCAGGGAAATCATAAGAGACAAAAGCATAATGAAAAATAATTTTGAAAAAAGATTTCCAAGAGTTGGCTAGTAAAGGTATGGATGTGGCATTAATGTTGTCTAATGTGACAGTAATTACATTGCTAATGCCCTCTTATTCATGCTCAAACCCAGGATGCCTTCTTTTTTTAATGACCAGTGTCTTTTATCAATGATTTGCTACATCATTTGCTAATACTCTTGCTATAAGTAGTTATTGCTGCAGAAACAAGTAAAGGCTAAGTCAAAGTGATAAGAAAGACGGAAATGTGAGGATGTGGCTCTTACCATCCTTTGGCCTAAATATACCTCCTTAGATTGACCCTAGTACTAGAGATGACCGCTTGCCTGAGCACAGGCAAATGAAAACAACATCAGGCAGTAGATAAAGCCTGTTGTTGGTTGTATAGTGAAAGAATTAGACAGGTGAGTGGGAAGAATCAGGCTGTTGTCCATGATTTTTTTGTTCCATCTGTGTGATATTTAACGGTTTGTTTAGGTTATAGCTGAATAATCCCATTCCTTAAAGCTACCCTGCCTAGTACTTGTAAGAAGTGACTGTTCTTATCCCTTCAGCAAATAGTGATGGTTTTTGGAGCATCATGTGATTATCCCCAAAGAAAATATGCAGCCTGAACATCTTCAGCCTTGAGCTAAAGGACCTGTAAACCTTGATCCAAAAGTCTTGACAACATGGTTTTCCTGGGGCATTTCTTTTTATGGCCTTTTGCTGGGTCAGAAATGCAAAGAAATAATGCATTGTTCTCTGTTTCCTATTTAAACTAGAAGGGTGCAGGCTGTTTATTTTTATTATTTTATTTTATTTTATTTTATTTTATTTTATTTTATTTTATTTTATTTTATTTTATTTTATTTTATTTTATTTCATTTCATTTCACTTCATTTCATTTCATTTCATTTCATTTCATTTTATTTCATTTTATTTTTTATTTTTTACTGCAAAAATGTCCAGCCATATTTGTGGATGGTGATTTGGATTGGTTCTTATAGTTTTCCAAGCCTTCCTGTCCATTCCTAACAGTGAAAGGGAAACACTGTTCATTAGGTGATTAAAATAAGTTTAGAGTGGCTTGGAACTGCTCTGAGGTGGATTTTTCTGCCAGAGAGTCTATTAGTAAATGCTTTTATGGGACTCTTCCCTCTTCCAGAGTGCATAAGTTGTGCATCCGCAGTCTTGGAAAGCAATCATCTGTGAATTGTACATGAAGAAATGTAGGGGAGGCATGTGTGGTGTGTGTTCCAATGGGACTATTCCCTAGCCACCACTTGCTTTGGAAATAGTATTAAAAAGTACAATTGTTGGTCATTAGGGTTAGCCTTGCAAAGCAGGCATGACAGCATTAGCAGGAAATGCTTCCTTGATTTCAATTAGAATGCATAAATTATACTCTTCTTCTGTCTTATCCTTGCAACATTCAGCAACAGCATTTCCACCTCGGCCTGGGGAATAGGATTTTGCACATGGTATAACTTCCATTGCCTTAAATAAGGCCTCCCCAATTTTATCACTGAGCACTCACAATCTTCATTATTACAGTTCAGCCAGCAGAAATTAGTTGCATTTAGATCCCAGTAGGCCATAGGATGCATGCAGCTTTGAGATTTGGCTTCCATTTAGTCTTGGGAAGCGGTCTTAAAGCTTGATGACTGAATTACAAGAACTACTCACACCCCTCTGCCAACATTACAGTAAGAAGCAGAGCTGTCCTGGGGTGCGAGAAGCAGGGAAAGAGAAAGATGGGACTAATCATTCCTTGTTATAAGACTGAAACATCTATGGGAAAATCCAGTTCCTCTGATTTGCTTTCATCTAGCAAAATCCTTGCATGGAAAATGAGGTCGAGATAATTTACATACTGAAGGTCAGCTTATTATTTACAGAGGTTTACTCATGAAGCACAAGTACTGAGCTTGCTAATCTTGTTGTCCAGATACATGAGACTTTATCTACCTTTATCTGAAACATTTGTAGTATTACTCTGGCCAGTATGGGTAGCAAGAGCTGTGAAGCCTCCTAAGAATATGGGCTTCAACCTTGCGTATAAAGTACGCATATAAAGTCCTTGATGTACTCCAACAGCACAACTTTTTGTGTTGTTGGCGAGTCACTTCTCTTAGTAGCTAGACTAGTTCTCCCTTTGCTACAATCCTATGTCCAGTTATGGTGCAAAAATGCCTCACAAGTATTAATGAGCTTGAACTGTTTAGTTGTTCAACTTATTGTGTGAAATCAACAACCCCTTTACCTTTTGTATTGAAGTATTTCTCTGTGTGTGAGCACGCATGTGGTTGTAGTAGAGGGTTGTGCTGCCTTGCCTATGTTTAGCACATGTTTGCTCAGTGAATATATTTCGGTTGAAATGTCTGTGTGCATGAAAAGAAGAGTTTATTGATATACTGCCTTTATGGAAGGCTAAAATTACAGCTCCAGAAAAGGACTGTAAAATGTTCAAGGTGGCAAGAAGTACTGATCTGATGCTGAAAAAATACAGGACCATGAGCCTTCTTCCAAAAAAAACCACCTTTTATCACTTAGAAATCTGTTATTCACATCTTTTAACTGTTAACAATCATTAATTGGAATTGTTCCATATTTATGTCTTAATCAGTTCTTCCCTTATCCTCAGAGGAAGCAACAATTTTCCAAATTTGATTCTGAACTTTTCACAGCCTTCATGTGCATCACAGAAATGGCTAATCCAGGGAAAACTGTTGCCTGTTTTTTTGTTTCCTTGTATTCAGAATTCCAGCACTGGAGGAAATGCATTTAGCACTGGTGAAACATTAACACTGAAAGCTTTGCACACTGGAGCATTGACTTCAAATCATTTTAAGCTCCATCATGAATAAAAAGTTTTCAAGAATAAATGCTTGGGAGTTCACTTTAAGAGTTTTCCTTCTTATTAACTAGGATAATAAAGATAAATATCCCTTGTGATCCTAAAGGAATAGGAAATACATTATTCTCTTTAAAATTTAGAAATGCAGGAAGTTTAATTATGCCATGCCATCCAGCCTTTGCTGACCAATGACCAGGATTGTCATGACTGGAACATTTAAAACTAAAATAACTGAAATTGGCTTTTCATCCACATTCTTTTTAGGCAGGCAGTCATGCTTGAATTGACTTTGTCTTTCTGAATGTCCTTTTGCTACAAAAAAAGAAGGAAGTTTACACTGTGTTCAAGGAGCATGTTATCTACTATATGATGTTCTATACCTTGTGCAAACTGGGGAAAAAATCAATATTTTACGTTTGCAAAACATCTTCTGTTTGTCTCAGCTTACTGTGAAAACATGAACTCTGAATTAAGAAGAAGTGGTGTTATTATTATACCCAGCCTACTAATGGGTAAACTAAGGCAGTAAATGCCAAGAAGACATGAACTCAGCAAGGAACAAAATCCAGAAACAAGACAAAGACCAGAAATATTTTCCATTGCCCATTCCACTGTATTGTTTGAATATATAAGGACGCAGCGTTTTCCTTCCCTTAACTCTTTCTGATGTGGGAGACAAATGAATAACATATGTGTAATAAAACAAGTTCAAATTTATTTATTTATTTACTTTTAACAAACAAACAAACAAACATAAACTTATTTGAGTAGCAGCTCTTGATGTGAAGATTTGAGGACATGAGTGACTGGGTGTGGGAATCAAACTTTTTATCCCAAGTCTAAACAAAACCCTTTCCCTGCCTGCAAAACAGCTAGGGGCTTGTCCTTATCACCACTTTCTTGCAGCTGTTCCATCAAGCTCCCAGCTTTACTGTCTCACTTGAAGGCTACAACTCGTATGACAGAGTGAAGTTATTCTATATTATGTGCTACTATTTACAAGTGGCTTGAAATATTATTTTGCTTGAATGTTGTGTGTGTGCCTTCAGCTAATAAGCAAGTGTTTGACTCGGAGAGGTCTTAACGCCTTTCATAACCAGTGACCATAAATAATGGTCACTGGTGCACAGAATCCAGCTGTTTGCTCGGCTGTTTCCTTCTGTTATGAACACTGTATTTTCTGTTCAGACTATGGAGAACATCTTTACAATTTCCAACACGCCCCGTTAATCTGGGAGCAGACATGCACGTTGGAGAACCTAGAGCAGAGATACTCCCTCACCCACAGACCACCTCTTGCGAACATAAAGTAAGTCTCACAGTGCTATAGTTGCATGCTGCCTGGAATTGAGGTGACCTGTTGCTGTGCTCTTTCTGAGCTTTTTCTCCTCAAGTATTGGGTTAGATCAAGCCTGTAAACAAGGCACAACGTCTTACAGAAAAAGGCTGTGGCTATCTTGAAAATGATATAGGCAGTGGAAATGTTGCTATGTGTCTTTCAGTAATGGGATGGTGATGTTTATTCACTTTACCCACCATCCTGGAGGCTCATTCCTAAAACAGCAATACTTCTCTTCCTTATTTCTTAACACTGCAGCATTATTTAAAGTTTTATAATATCTCCCACCACTACTATCATACAGAGTTCATATGCTTTTGCCCACAATACACAGAATGGGAGACCTGAAATGAAAATGTAATTAAATCATATGCAAATAAAGAAATGCTGCAGCTGACTTCATAAGAAGGAGACTGTCATATCAAATACCGTATTGTATTTGATTTCAATATTAACTGATAGGATTAGCTGAGATGAAATTTACCTTAGAAAAGGTGAGCCTGCCTGGAGTCACTGGTGAAAGGCTCTTAGTGTTTTTGTAGTTTTTACACCCAAGAGCTTATTTTTTCCCTTATTTTGGTGCAAAGACAGTCTTTCCTCCAAATGAAAAAGCCACCTTGATGTGCCATGACTTGCCTTTCCTTACCCAACATCTGAGCCTCTTCCCCTCCATTGCCTTCACTTCACTTGCCTCGACACAGGGATGTCGCTTCCAGGTGGCAGCCGGGGCTGCGTTCCTACAGCCTTTCCTGGTAAGCCGAGGCTGCAGTGTGTCTTTGTGGCAAAGGAGGCCAACAGTCTCCTGGGAGACTGCATTAGGAAGAGCATTGCCAGAGAGTTGAGGGAGACGATCCTTCCCCTTTGTTCAGCACTGGTGAGACACATCTGGAGTACAGGGTCCAGTTTTGGCCTCCCCAGTACAAGAGAGGCATGGATGTGCTGGAGTGTGTCCAGTGAAGGACCACACATCTTGAAAGGACTGGAGCTTCATTCATGAGAGAAGCTGCGAGTGCTGGGACAGCTTAACCAGGAGAAGAGAAGGCTCAGGGTGAACTTAGTGTGTATAAATACCTAATGGGGGGAGTAACGAGAGCCAAAGTCTTCTCAGTGGTGCCCACTCCCAGGACAAAAGAACAAGGCCACAAATTGAAATATAGGAAATCCCACTTCAGAAAAGACTTTACTGTGGAGGTATCCAAACACTGCAACAGGTTGCCCAGAGAAGGTACAAGGCATCCTTGACAGGATGCAGTCCTGGGCAACTCGCTGTGCGTGACCTGGCTCTGGGCAGGTGGGTTGGACTGGGCATCTCCTGAGGGGCCTCCCCACCTCAGCCGCTCCATAAGAGCTGTGATTCTCTAATAGAGACCAGGCTATGACTAGCCACGCTACATTAAACATTTTTAGAGCAAGAGCCTCATGACCTTTTCATGGCAAAGGAAGGCAGCATTTCCTTCTCCCATAGAGGTGTGCAAGGTCAGGGCCTTGTTGGAGGACAGCACATGCTGCCTGCAGCCGTGGGCTCTCCTCCGTGTCAGGACAGGTCAGGAGTGCTCCTCGGCAGCAGTCCGGCAGTGAAGAGATATGTGGGATCCTCTCTTTCTGGTCTTTCTGAGCATGGCCAAGGCCTGGCCCCATCGTACAAGAATCGCTCAGCCTGGGCTGTCTCCTGGAGCTGCCATGCGTCCAGCTTTTGCACCTCAGCTCAGGGCACGCTTTTTTGACCTGCTGCATTCATAAACACTTGAGCAGCCTTGCCTTCTGTGAAAAAGTGCCTTGGGAGCCTGGTATGAGAGGTGCTATAGAAATGTAGGTTTTGATTTAATTTGGTTTGATTTACAGTTTGAGAAATGAAAATCTTTCTCCATTCCTAAGACCCCTGCACAATTATTACAGCTTGCTCTTGCTGCTTGCAAAGCTACTTGCATTCCCTCTTGGATCACTGGGGATTTCCTTGACACATTTACACTCCTGTTCTTAATAATTCTGTACCCAGCCCCATGCTGACGCTTTCTCCCTCTTTCTTTCTTTTTCTTTTCTTTCTTTCTTTCTTTCTTTCTTTCTTTCTTTCTTTCTTTCTTTCTTTCTTTCTTTCTTTCTTTCTTTCTCTTTCTTTCTCTCTCTCTCTCTCTCTCTTTCTCTCCTTCATTCTTTCTTTCTTTATTTCCTTCTTTCCTCCTGTATTTCTGTTTTTCTGTCTTTCGTTCTTTCCTGTCCTTCTGTCAGTCTTTCTGTCTGTCTGTCTTTCTTTCCTGTCCTTCTGTCTGTCTTTCTGTCTTCCCGTCTTCTTGTATTTATTAAAATCACCTGCTCCACAGATATTAAACATGACCAAGCCAAGTGGTATAGACCAGCCATAAAAAAATAGATGACTACATTTGCCCCCATAATGATCTAGGACAGGCACTTATTCCTTCAAACAACTGCTGCACCTTCAGAGCTTGGAGACCTGAAGACCCCAATAGCATCAGCAGCTTAAAGAAATTGTACAAAATTCCTGTCAGATCCTTCTACTTCACAAATTTTTACAGTCTTTATGATTTTACTATGGTGTCACCCTGCTTGGTACTGTGAGGCTATATGAATAGGAACTCTACAAGTGCACAGGAGTTGCCCCAGAAACCACATATTTAAGCAGGCAAAAATATCGACAAGTAAACAGAGGCGCAGAGAGGTGAAGTGATTTGTTCAAGGCTGCCGGGCAGCTCACTGGAGGGCTCACTGTGGAGCAGGCTTTCTGACATTGCATCCATCACTGTTACCTGCCTTTAAATATCTGAATTAATCTTTTAATCCTTTGGCATTCACAAAGATTGAAAAAATGACTTTACTGGACTTGAGGAATCCAGATGGTCCCTGAAGTGGAAAATATAAAAGAATATGACTAACACTTGTAAAATTAAGTTGGTTTATGTAACATATTCCTTGTAGCTTGTACCTCTGTAAAGAGATACAGTAACCCTGACTCCCTTGTCAGTATTTCCTAATGTGTGACAGACTTACATTGAAGGACAGGAAAAAAATGGGAGTGATTTTATTTCTTACCACGAGGAATTGCCAGTATTTGATATGTAATAACAAACGGTGAAACTATGCTCAGACCTCATCAGGATGGGCACAAGTTTGGAATTAATACAACGAAGATCTCTTGTAGGTTTAAACAGCGGAAAAGTGTTTGGGGCCAGAATATGACTTCGTGGTGATACAACAGCCAGAATAAAAAGCTCAATAATTAATTCTGCAAACATGGTGTGCAGTTTTGGCACACAGATTTTCAGCATGGTGCTGTATTTGCCATCAGTGCAAACTAACCCATTCCCTGCCTACTGGTATAAACTACTGTGGCAGAAAGACACAGCACACGGAGTAGGGGACTGAGCTGGGTCATCCTTAAATGCCGTGTGGATGGCACTGGCACTGCTTTGAAAGAGTCACTTCAGGAGGTTTTCGTCTCATCTTGCTTCTAACAGGTATCGAATCCAGGCTTGAGGTCTGAGGCCCCTCTGTAGTAGCAGCGGGACTCTCTACAGGGAGAGAGAGGCCCCTTCAGAGGGCGATTCATCCCATGTGCCTCAGGCATCCATCTTAGGAAGGGATGAATCTCTCTCTGGAGGGATTGCTTTCTCTCCACTGAGTATAAAGGGAGCCTAGATGACTAGTGCTCTCTGCTAGCTGCCTGGACTTCCAGGGAGTTAAAACTAGGGTAGATCAATCCCACCTCTTCATGTCCTTCCTCATTTTTGCCATCAGAAATGGTAAAACCTGCCAGTGGCAGGCTGACAGTCTGTGCTTGTGACTGTCGAGCGCTCCAGGTTTCAGGAATAGGTCCTACGTCCCTCTCCTCAGTGTCTCTGGGATGCTGTTGTCTTCACCCCTGTTGCATCTGTGGGTGTCTTTACAAGCTTCAAGGCAGGCTACTAGGTGGAAGATTTTTTTCTGTGTCAAATCATGATTTCTTGGGGAGACATAAAGAGGGCACAGCTGCAACAAAGCAGAGAGACAGGTGGGGATGTCTATTTATATTTTTAAAAACTGCAAATGCATGTATGCACATAATGTATATGTGTGTTTACGTAGAACTGCTCAGGTTAGTCAGAATGCAAGGCTGAACAAGAACCTAGACTAGAGAATCATCAGAGTACAACTGAAGAAGTACTTGTTTTGAAGTTAAATCTTTTTTTTTGTGCTTTGTAAATTTAAAATGTGGTATTCTGCCTTGTTTGCAATGAGGGCAGGGCTGTTTTTTTTTGGAACAGAAGAATTTTCTGCAGAAAATGAAATAAATAAATAAATAAATAAATAAATAAATAAAGGACTCTCAAAGGCTCCAAAACTCATGTAGGTAGCTTTATCTTACTGCTGTAGTCTTTATCTTTCTGCTCTATATGCTGTGCATGGTCGGGCCCCATCCTCTTGTGCATGTGTCAGAGGATCCTTGGCTCTGATTGGGAGCTGCAAATACCGTCCCATTAAAATCAGGAACAGTGAAGGTTCCTGCAGAGACTGTGATAAACATTTGACCAAAATTATTCTTCTTTAAAATGTGCCAGCCTACAAAAAACAGTGTCTTTACTATCTCATCCCTCATGCCTTTCTATCATGTCTCTGCCATGTGCAGAAGTTACCTGTTAGCCTCAGCCCACTTTCCTCCCTTGTCGCACTTACAAGGTGGCTGACACCTTCTCTTGTTCTTCACTGGTTCACAGCTCCAAAACCAGGCCTGGCTTTCTGCTCCTTGCCCTGGGGGATACTTCTCAGAGCATGCACAGGGATACAGATGTCTTCTGCTCTGCAAGTGTCAAGTAGTGTCAGGTGGGTGTAGTGGCTCAGAAATAGCTTCTTCAAAAAGAAAAAGTGCATCGTTCTTATTATTTTATTCAAAAAGGAAAATACACATTTCTTTACATAGTTTATAAAAGCATGCTATTCGTAAAAGCAGTAGATTTCTGTGTGTGTATGCTTCCTCCCCTTTACCTTTAATCTTCCCTTGCAGGTTTTTGGAAGTTCTCCTCAAACCACCTCCAGCTACTGTACTCTCCCTGCTTCCATGTGTTCCCTTACCTGCTGAGGAGCTGTATGTGGCAGTATGCGAGCAATCCTCCCCATGACGTCCAGTCTCCCCTGCTGTAGTCCAGACTTCTCTTTGGTTCTTTTAACAAACTGTTTGGCTATGTTGGATGCATTGAGGCAGGAAAATGCGTGCTTGCTGAGTGCATGAGACTTACTAAAAACATTATGCAGAAAGTCCCTACCTCAAATGTCCATTCCTGGGGTTAATGGCTGGTAAACGGGAAGCCAACTTCATGGCAAAGTGAGTTGTGGTAGGTTCATCACTTCAAATGTTTTCCTGCAGTGAACCATAGACCCTCCCTCTTGCCATCTTACCTTGGAGCTTTCACCTTTCACATTATTCCCCTCTTTTTGTAGGTGGTAGCCTTACTGATTCCACCTGTTGGATATCCCATACACAGGGAAAGGAATCCTCCTTGTCCTGTAGCCACTTTTCTTTATATTTACCCCTTGTCTCCTCCACACCCTCTCCCTTCCACACCAACAGTTTCTGTTGCTGAAATGTTCTGACTTCAGAGAGGCCTGAAGGAAGTGAGTGACGACAGGATATCCATGCTGAGAAACTGGTAAAAGCTTTTGTCTACCGCAGTTTTGAAGTCAAGACATCGCTGCCTTTGCTGTGATGGAGAGTTTCTATAACATTAGCCACAGTTACAGAGGTTCTCTTTCCATGGGAGGAGAGGGGAAAGGATCAGGTGAAGTGTCCTTGGTTTTTCAAGCTGCCTGAAATGGATCTCTGAAGAAGTCACTGGTGGGTGAGATAAGGTCTAGTGTGAGGGAGAAAAGCAGGAGGTTGAACTGAAATTTCTAAATCATTCACCTCTGAGTGAGGTACCAAATAGACCCAAAGCAGCAGCTGAGACTTTGGAGAAACCAGTCAAATGTATTGTCTTTTTTTTTTTTTCCTTAGGGAAAAAAAATAAAAGAGGTGAAAAAAAATCAAGGAGAGCAAAACATTTCCTTTGCTTTGCATATTACAAAAGACACCAAATGTAGAAAAGAAGAGGAGCAAGTAGGCTGATAAGAGATTTCATTTCATCCCCCTCAGGGTGCCGACTTACCAGTGGTAACCTCGTGGTCTGCTGATGTCATTCGCACAAAGCAGTTACTTCTGAAGAGACAGGTTTCCTCAGATTTTACCATCTGAGGGAAAAATAGAGGAAGAAATTGTTTGAAAGGGAAAAAAATGTTAAGGTGTCTGTGTTTTACCAAAAGCCTTTGTAGGAGGTTATTAACTTCAAAGGAAAACTAAATTTATCATAACTTCTCTCCCCCTTCCCTGTGTTTCTGAAAAGAGCACTTGCTGTGATTGTCTGAGCTATTAAGGGCTCCTGGAAGGGCAACCAAGTCCTGAGCTCCCATGTCTGTGTGCTTGCTGATTTATAAACCTCTCTATAGGTAGAAAGAAGAAGGTGAAATTTCCCTTTTGGTGGCAGATGGGCTCCAAAGGCTAAAATACAATTATTATGTAGACTCTCAACATGTACAAAATGGGAAGTTAAATCTGCCTCTAAGACCCATATGAGGCAAAAAGCTGTCAAGGGACCACAGACTTAATCACCCCAAACTTTTCCTTCTTCTTAAATAATGATCCCTGGAAAGAAAGACGAAGTTTAAAAGTAGTTCCCAGAGGGGAGCCACAGATGCCACCTGTTCATTTTGAACGTTAGCCACACAAACCTGCAGCACCATCCACATACCTGTATGACATTTTGAGGAAAAACTTCTTAAGCGTTTGTGCTGTGTGAGTGGTGGAGGGGAGATACATGTTCTCTCTTGCATTGCACTAATACCCATAATGTGAAGGAGACAGGAAGGTAGTTGCCGGCGCAAGAGAGTTAATCTGGCATGAAGCAGAAGGTGGAAGATTTTATAAAAGCTCCTGTCATTTGGTAGAGGTTTCTGGTGCCCAAATATGAACCTCCCGCCAGTACGGTGTGCTGGCTTTATCTTCAAGGAAATGTTCTCCTCCTGATGCTCTGATCAGGTCTGCTTGCTGCTCTGGTCTGTATGAACCCGATTCTTACGTTTCTTGGCAATGCCACAGCTTGGCAAAGCTTGCTTCTTCAGCTTCCAGCCCTTCTCTCCTGGCAGCAGCATGCTCATATTCAGCAGCCACTAACCATCTGTGGAGGTGCAAGTTTAGGGTTACCTGGTCAGGGCTAACCAGCTCAGATGAAAACAATGCTGAATTCACTGCTGGGGCTGGAGGGAAGCAAGGCCAACAGCAGTGGGAAGGATTGTGAGGTGGATGCAGTGGTAGTTGCCCCCCGTGGGCACCATGCAGGGGACTGGAGAACAGGAGGGATAACGTGGGAAGCAAAAATTGTGCACTGGTTTGTGCATGTCTTTGCTTCAGTGTGCACCCAAAGTAATTCCAGGGGTGGTATGGGATGGACGCTGCTGCAAGTGACAGCCCAGCTGAACTCTGTTTTCAGTGCCTCTGAAGGAGTAGCAGTGCTCAGGAAATGGGTGGTTAAAAAGCCCACATATCCCTGAAGTAACCTTAGCTGAAAAATAAGTCACTTAATTAGCATACAGTAGATACTTATTGTTAAGTGAGAATGCCATCCCCTCCTGCAGGGATTTGAGTTAAACATGATGATTGATAAATTGTTATATTCACACAGTGTCACTCAGTGATATAATCATGGCTTTTGTAAATATTTAGTCAAGAGAGCAATCCAGCTGTTCCCAGCCAGGTTTCATCCAGTGTCAGCCAATGTTCAGTGCCGCTGATTTATTTCATGTGTTGCTTAAGCCTTGAGTAAGATCACATTTTTATGAGTCTCGAAATACCTATGGTAATAAATAGTGAGAGTGCTGGAGCTAATGACAACAGCAGAAATAATTATAGGGAAAGATATTACCCAGGGTCCAGAATATGGCCAAGTGCTTAACTATTTGTGGTTTTTCAGGACAACTACTTAGCGGCTTTTGCCTAGATCTCCAGCAATGCAGTCCTTACCAGATGCCATTGAAAAGGGAAGCTGAGAAGGAACCCTTCTTCAGGAAAATGCTAGCACTTCCCAAAGCTTGCCTTCACTGTTGACAGAAGACTGGGTTTAAAAATAGTGTTGGACGAGGAATGGAAATTCCATTTTGCAAAGGATTTCAAGATTTTGGAAATTTACTTTGGGTTCAATTGCAAATGAAGCTTGCAAATTTTGATATTCCTTCTGATAGAAAATTTGAGGAAGGATTGCTCTAACTCAACTGTGCTGGTGTTGCTATCAAATACAGTATTAGAATGTAAAATGTACAAATGTATGTAAAATGGAAAGTCATTTTAAGTGGAAACACTGATGCTGCTAGCTCTAAAGGTGTTCAAACCTGACATATTCACAGTGCTGGAGGTTTCTTGTGTTTTTTTCCCAAACACATTTCTGCAAAACTGACAATTTTGTAAGGCATTTCAGTTTTAATGAATCTACATTTTCTGATATCTCCTTTCTGACCATGTTCTTGTTTGAAGAAACACCCTTGCAACTTTTTCTCACTCATCTGTCTCACTTTTATTTTGGGAGCTCTTCAGGAATAGCTTTTGTTCTCACGTCAGTTCTTTGTTGAGGAACTGTCTGTCGTGATGTCCTTCCCCCAAGACGTGGAACTGATTCATAAAAAAAGAAAGTTAAAAAAGAAAATGACACCCAGTTTGGGTTGTATTGCGTATTTGAGATAGCATGCTTCACCCACAGGACAAGATGGTAGTTTCTGAATTTAACTTATTCCCAGTAAAGAACCTCTGCAGTGACCCATATAGACACCTCTTATTCACAGCAGAGGAAAAAATTGTCTTTACTGCCAAAGTTTTGTTTCCAGAAAATTCAGCTTTTTGTTCCCTTTTTGCAATTTATGTTTGTTCATCTTCAGAAGCATGTCATAACTACAGGGCGTTTCTAATTTTCCAGGGAGCATGGACATTTGGAAAAGAAATACAGGCTTAGCAGCAGTGGAGTAAGCATCTACATGAAGGTAAGCTTAGATCAATACACACAAGGCCTCTTGCTAAGTTGGATCTTAAAGCAGGAGGGGGTGGAACTCCAGGAAGGGAAGCAAAGTCTTGGAGGTGCCTGAAAGCAACTGTAGCTCACTGACAGAATGAGGTGAGGTCGTCCTACAACACCGCAGACGGAGCGAAGCAGAGACTTTTTATTCATTGAGTGCATGGAAACATCTGAGGCAAAGGAAAAGCTGTTTCAAATGGGCATTAGCATGCCTGTTGGCACTCTCAGGCTCATATCAAGGGCGCCCTTGAGCTCAGAGCCAAGTGGAGGTACACCCCTTGAGAACCCAAGGTGACAAAGTGCAGGTGGAAATGCTGTTCAAATGTATATTTAATGGACATGGGGATAAGCTGTGTTTCAGCCAGTGAAGGTAAAAAAAAGCACACAAAAAAGCCCTAACAATATCTCATGGTCGATAGCACTAATGGGAAGCAGAGCTTTGAAGCCAATAGAATTGCTCAAAACCCAACAAATTCAACTGCAGAAATGAGTGGATGAGGAACAACTTTTAACTCACTGCCCAGTGTGTCACGTGTTATCCTTTGTGCCTGAAACATGGGGGAGGTAAAGCAATTAGAGACTTCAGATGCAGAGTCCAGTTCAAGTTGTGTGGATTTTTTTTTTCCCTCTAGGTCTTCATTCTGAATTTTGTGGTGGCTAAATGGGAATTATACAACTCAGTACCGAAGTAGGAATTAGTCTTATGCCATTTTCTGCCTACGATCACTTTTCTTTCAGTAACTGCGAGCCATAGGAAAAATGCTTCTAACTTTCATTGTTATCAAGAATAATTTAAATGCTACCAGCAGTAGCTATTAGCAATATTTATTTGATTATTATGAAGACCCCTTCACGCAGTTGAAGTTAGTTCTTGCTTCTGCATAGAAGCTGAGAATTTTGGGTTTATGGTTTGCTCTTTCTTATTCCCATCCAGCCGTGATGTGAAGTCTTCCCACTCACTTGGTTTTTGTGGGCTAATATTAACCACGTTTGGCATTCGTTGTGCCTAACCGTAGTTATTCAAAAATTACATGGTTATCTGAGTAGTCTTGGCCGCCTCTGTAGCCAGTGGTGAGACTCAGGCAGGGTGATTCATTCCATCCTCCCAGGTATCACCCTCTGGAGGTGTCCAAGCCTCCACAGGGAGACAGATGGCTAAGGTTAGGTGAGGTGAACCTCAACCCCAGTGCTCAGCAATAACTGCTTGGCTTGTAACCAGGACACCTGGGGTTCCCTGGGGAAATCACCCATCCAAACTCTAGTTAGAACTTGCACCTTTTAGCATCCAAAATTAAAGGAGTTTATGTGCTTTCTTTCAGTCCAGTATAGTTGTAGGTTTTGTGCATAATAGAAGAGACTTTGCCCTATGTTTGACCTACAAACTTACGCACCATTATGGCCTTGAATTACATATTCTATATTTTTATACATCTGCTGTCTGTGTGAACATGCACATATTTTCTGCATAATAATATTCAGATATATGGTTCGCTATGATATTTTATTATTAAAGAGCTGGCAATATGCTCAAAGCTCTACAAAATACAGATAAAGGTAATTCCTGTCAGAAGGAGGTAGTTACACAGATGAACATTAGATTTGTAGGGAGTGAGAGACCAAAAGATCCCTTTTCTTTTTTTTTTTTTTTTTTTTTTAGCCTCATTTCCTTAGAAAATGAGGTTTGTATGTTTCCCTGTGTGGCGGTGAGGTGTGTAGCTGTGGTTTTGAACTAGTTGGCCTGCTTCAGCCAAAACCAGCCAAAGGGCAGGTGATCTCAAGAGAAAGTTCTCAGAAAAAATGTCAGCTATTTAGGTAAGAGCATGCCCTCACCAAGGAAGAGGTATAGTGCAAGCCAGTATTAGGTGCTAGAGGATCTACACAGGACTTCTATGTGGAAATCTAATTGTGGGGAGAGAGAGCATCAGTTATCACTGGTATTATGCTAATCCCTAGAGAACTGGGCAAAGAGACCCATAGGTAGCAAAGCTTTGCCAATTCTGCTGCAGAGGAGGTTTATTTTATGCTAGTCATGGCCTTTGTCTTTGAATTTCCCTTAGGAAGAGAAGATTTTAAGGGTTCTCACCCCTGAGTATCCTAACTGTGGGGACAAAGCTCATTAATTGAGGGAAGGAACAGTGGAAGACAGAAACGAGAGATGAAGCTGAGGATTGTTAGAATGTTTTGTGTAAAAACAAAGAGGAATTTAATATTCCTACAGGCCTCCTCTATTTTCCATGTGCAGAAATATCTATTGATTCCATTAAATATTGTGTTACAATTAACATTTTTTCCTTAGATTTTGCATTCTTGACTAGTCTTAGCTGGTGAGGGGAGCACTGATTAGCTGTACGTTGTGGATTTCTACCTCCTGTTATAGGCCCCAATGGCCTTGTAGGAAGGAGGAAACCCTCCTCATCTGCTCTGATATTGTTTCTAAGATACAGCTTTATCAGGTTATGAGAAAGACTGCTAGATACGTCTGTCAGGAGTAGCAGAGAAAAGGATTTTCAGCCAAATATGTCTGCTCCTGGCCTGGGTGTTCCTATGAACGTAGCTTTATCAACAGCAGACAGACCCAGGGTGCCAATAGTTTCCTTCCCTGCCTGGTGGTGGTGGTAAGATTTAGGAGTAACTATGTCAGGTATGGAGGATGCACCTGATGTACATGATGTCTGTTTGGATTCTGATGCTGACACAGACTTCTGTACTAGCTCTTGGCTATTCTAAGGATAAGAAGAGAGAGACCAGTTTTCTAATTTGATTGCTTAGCTGGAGATTTTCTTGTTATATGTTTCTTTCATCTTTCTCAGCACAGGGACAAGTAGATTGGGTTGTTGAACTGGATGAGAAGAAGTAGGTGCTGTATTTCTACCCAATGCATAGCCTCAGCTGTCCCCAAGGGCTCTGGAAGATCCTGTGCAGTGCAGGTTGCTCAGGACTACATGTGCAGGGTGCTTAGTAGATCTCTTTCCAGCCCAGTTTGTGGCTATTTAGGCAAGCTGTTGTCTCTGTCTTCCTGCTGTTTTGGACTTCAATCTTCCCAAGAAGCCTTTCCACAGGAAGCTGAGGGAGAAAGACACACAATGGGAGACAGCAGTGACGGAAAGTGTTTTTGGTGTGCCTGCCCACCTGCCCCGCAGCAGCCCTTGGAGCTGTGGAAACTTCCTGATCAGTGGAAGAACGGGTTAGATTACAGACTGCAAGGAGCAGAAATGTCTGCCACTTTCTTCTCCGTTTCCTCTTCCCTCGAGTCATGTCTTGGATGACTACCCAGATCATATCACCAAGACACACTGCACGTGCAGTCGGTGAGGTGTATAGTTAGTTTTCATCTTTCTGTAGAACATGAGGTACTGGCCACTAGACTTGATTTACAATTAAATGGCAAATCCTACAGTGTATTCCCAGGACCCCAGGAGAGATAAGTCATTTGAGTTGTATTTTTAATAGATTGTTATAAATCATTTTTATATTGCTGTAATTGAATAAGGTGCTTTAGAGAAACAGAAGATTGTACATTCCCTGCCCCTAGGAGTTTGCTTGCTAAGTACATCTTGAGGTACAAAAGGTACTTTGTGTAATTTTATGCAGTGCAAGCCCTTGTTACTAATGACAGTGTTGTAAATGTGGCCCATATCCTGCAACAGCTTAATGTGTGCTTAACACTGAGGATTTAGCATGCCTCCGGATGAGTATGGTGATTCATGCCGGAGAACACAAAAGACTGCCTTGTCGGCTTCTCCACCTGCCCTTCTGCCAGAGGTTGCTGCCCTGCCTCTGAGTCGACACATGCAAGGGTGTGCCAGCTTCGGATTTGCTGCAGCTCAAAGCACGCTAGCTCAGGATTTAGGAACAGCTATGCTGGGTCAGGCCAAAGGTCCGTCTAGCCCACTGTCATCATGTTTCTGACAGAGATCAGGGAAAGAGCAGAAGGAACAGGGCAAACACAAAATGACCCATCATCTGGCATATTATCCCAGCTTCTGACAAAGAGTGTTTTAGGGACCTTGTGAGACAAAGTTTGTTTAATGGGCTGATGGGCCTATCTTCCATGAGTTTAAGCTTAAACTGAAATCGATGTAGTTGCACCATGTTCATATTCCAGCCTGGTTAATTCCATTCTGCATTTTCAACTTCCCTTGGCGCATCTTCAGATAAAGCATTCATGCCCTAAAGCTTTGGTGTAGTGTTTGCTAGTGCAATTTTGTAGCAGCTGCACTCCACCCCAGAGATAGGTGCATTTTGGCAGTAAGTGATCCTTAGATTTAAATAATCTATAATTCTTTGGAGCACTTTTTGGGCTTGTAAAAGGTGTTATACAAATCAATGAATAATTTTCACTCACCATTGTTTGTAATATATTCTTACTCCTCAGCTGAAAACAAAATTTCTTTTTCTATTGATTTTCTTCCTTTATGTTTGGCCAAATTGATTTTTCCTTTTCCTAATGGAGCAGAAACTAACATATCTGGATTTCAGTTACTTTTCCCTTTCTGCTTCAGCATCATTTAGGATATCAAAAGGCATAAAAACAGCTCTAAGGAATAGTATTCATTCATTAACTTCAAGGGACCTGACACTGTTCTAATCCCTTTTAAGGGAGCATGTATCTTTCTTTCTTTTTCTTTTTTTTTCTTCCTAATTTCATCAGTGGATTTATAGGTGTTCTCTAAACACGTATTAAGGAGACAAGAATAAATATAATGCTATGGCTTGGGAGGGTGAGGTGGGAGAATTAAGCACAGTTTGAGGTAGGCCAAATAGTTGGACTGCAGAAGAAATTTTGGATCTCTCCTGAAAATGTGTATAGAATTTAGCAGGGTTTTGAGGATGTCCTTCTATTTCTGCACACTGCAGCCCTTCTAAGTCTGGCTGCAACATAAGCAACAAGATAAATATTCTTACAGAGTTTTCAGCTCAAGTTTGGTCAGGAAGAATTCTTCCTGATTTGTGATTCTTCCTGAAATATCCCATTTTTGGGATATTCCTCTTGAAATATCCCATTTCTGTCAAAGTATCTGCCCCAACTGGGGGCTTGATTTTGTAAGATGCCAAGCACTCCTTTCCATTTAGGATATTAAGGGGTTCCTTGGGTACCAGGTAGCTGAGAAATGACTTGAGAACTGATACAGTTAGCCTGAAAAAGTTGTGAAAGACTAGATTAGCCCCTAAAATAAGTAGCTTTATCTGAACCCAACTTCTGAATCAACTGAAAAGTTCAGTTCTGAATCAATTGAAAAGTTCAAATATGATTAGGGGCTTAATACAGCCAGTGACTACCTGTAATAGTTCAGGCTACAGTAGACTAGTAGACTAGTTAATATTGGGATAAACTAAATGGTTTTTAATGCATTGGGTCATATGAAATTCAGCCCAGGGTACACAGAGAACTGGCTGAAACAATCCCAGATAGTTTGGTGTTTATCCCCAGAAGCCGTAGATGACAGGTGAGATTCTGGAGGAAGGAAAACAGGCAGAGATGGTGTCTATCTATAACATGGAGAAAAAGCCAAATCCATGGATTTGTAATCAAGTCAGCAACCTGCCAATACATGGAACAAACAATCAAACAATTGATCTGTAAGTGCCTCAAAAAGGTACCAACGTTGTGAGTAGAACAGCCGACACCAATCTCTTTTCCTTCTATGACAAGGCAACAAACCTTGTGAGTAGGAAAAAGGCATTGGATGACACATGTCCCAGTTTTAATAAGGCTTTTGATACAGTTTTACAAGACATTGTCATAAGCAGCCTGGAGAGATGATGACAAGAAGAAACTGTCGTCTTAGGTCAATGCACAACTGGCTGGCAAGCTGTGGTCAGAGAGCAGTGATTACTGATGATTAGCTGTGAAACTGAAAGTGGGTTTCGAGTGGTGTTCTTTGAGATCTGTGCTGGGCCAGTGCCATGCACGTGTTTGTTTTTAATGGCTGGGATGGTGGAAGGCAGAGGGTTCTCATTTGGTTTGTGAGCTAGGATGAGCTGAATGCAGGGAGGAGATTGGGTTCAGAAAGAAAAATAATCTGGTCAAATCAGGGGAATGGCCTGGACAGACCAGGATGCAAGACTGTGAGGACAAATGCAAAGCTCTCTGTTGGGATAGGAATACTCATCAGCATCAATACAAGAATGGGAAATTCTTGCAAAGCATCTGTCCTGGACAGAAGGATCTGTGTCTTAGGGTGGATCATCTTCGAATAGATTTCACGTGAAATAGACTACACATGAAATGTGACTCAATAGGGCCACATGATTGTGATCAACTAGAAACATGATCCTTGAGGGAAGATCGAACAAATTGGGCTGCCTAAACTAAAGGGGAGGGAATAAACTAAAGTTGTCTTGAAAGACAACTGGAAAGAAGGAAGAAATAATGTCATCTTTGTCTACTGGGACAGTGGGTAATGGGCTTTAACTGCAGTGAGAGAGACATAGCTTAGATGCCAGCAAAATCCTTTTACTGGTGATAATGGCAAAATGGAGAAATTGGCTGCTTGGAAGCTTACCAAATGTCCACCTCTGGAGGTTAGACAGATATCAGTCCAGAATAACATGGATCTAATTCATCTTGCCTTTTAGAGACAGAGATGGACTAGGTGACCTCCTGAGGTGCCTTTCAGCTTCAATTTCTTGAACTTAAGCATCTTTTAATTTCATTTCCATTTTCTTTTAATTTCTTTTCATTTTAGTCCAGGTAAGCCTTCCTAGTCTGTGAAGAGTTAAGGTTTTCTCTGTTCCTCAGTATCTTACTGCATATTGTTAGCATTTAGCATCAATTAAAATGGCAAAGTCTTATGATCCGCTCTCCACCTTTGCTCAGCCTTATCCATTACTCTTGAACCAGTTAAATAAATATGGTTTAACTGCAGTCTACAGAATAAATGTTCTCTCTTTCTTTCTCTGCATGTGTATCTGTACATATATAATATCTATATATATATATTTGAAATTATGATTCCATTTATCCTAAGTTTCTGGAATTTATTGATTTTTTTAACAGTGTTTAAATTACATCCACTTTTATGGAGACAAATCTGTTGAAGAATTAAACAGCAAAGTTTGCTCCAATCTATAAACATGACAGGGGGATGATTTCCTCTCATTTGCTAAATATACAGCTCCTTAGTCGGAGACATAAATAAGAATGTTGCCTAAGTAGGTCAGATTTGAGCTAGGGCTTTTCAAAAGACATGAAAGCACCCACCGTGAATATACACTTCAAAGCCAGAACCCATTTTTTTGTGCACATTTTGTTCCCGAGAAGTTTTCCATCTGTTCTAATGTCATGGCTTTGCCACAGTGGCTTGTCCTCAGACTCTGTATCTCTGGCAACTCATATGCTTTACTTTTTAATGCGGCAGGTAAAGGAGATAATTGGAAGACCTTCAGAGCTGGGGGAGGGGGGTGGGAGGAAAGGGTGAATCTTTCACTTCTAAATGGAGGCGAAGGACAGACATCCTCAGTTCCTTGTTGTTAGATATCTAGTTTGATTGGATGCCAGAAGCTGAAAGGAGGGAGTGTGCATTTTGAAAGGCTTTTCGAGGAGCGTATCTCAAATTAAAAGAGAAATAATATTTACAGAGGTTAGTGAAGTTCACTTCACCCCGTTCTCTGTAGCAGTGCAGTTCCAAATTCAGGATTCTTGATGGATTTAATCCCTTTTTCATCAGCAATAGTCCAACATGATCTGCCTGTCACTTTTTCAAATGATGTCTTTCTGACTTCTCCACGTAGCTCTGAAAGGGGAGGAAGCTTCCTCACTAATATGTCACTCAACCCACCCACCCAGACACCCACAGCTTGTTTGAAGCCAGCATAAAAAATAAAAATCCACCCTGGATTGTAGCCGAGATGAAGAGAGCGCTTCTTTAAATATCAATATCAGGGAGCATTGGTCCTAGAGGTGAAGCCAGGTATAAACCAACTACTTATTAATATCTCAAGACAGCCCTCAATCTTACAAAACAAGCAGAGCTGTGCTTTGCTATTTTACCTGCAAATTGGTGACAGCATTGCTGTGTGCTAAGTTTACACAAGACCTTTTATTTATTTGGATTGCGGAGTGCCTGCCATTCATAGAGGAACTGCTGGATCATCGTTGGGTGCTGCGTGACTCAGCCCTGCTCGGTTGTTGCCACCTCTGTAACGGGGAGTAGGAGGAGGTGGGACACCCAGGGCTGGGGGTGGCTCTGCCAGGCGCTGACTGCTGTATCTCAGCTGCTGCAGCAGCGTGAAGATGAAAAAAAGGCAGGGAATGGGGTGTGAAGAAACCAGAGGCCAGCAGGAGTGGGCATTGCTAGGGAAACTGGACCTTGTGCGTATGCCTGAGGAAATCCACAGCAATGGACGGAATGACTGAGGGGGCCTGCAGCTCCCAGGACTGGGCCTGGGAGAAGACTTGCAGGAGGCATAAAGATCCCCTCTCTTGTCTTTGGCAGATTGGCCATGCTTAGTGCCCAGGGAGCAAAACATCTTCCTAAATGTCTAAAGAAGGTCTCTGGGTCTATCTGCATCTTTGCACTCTGAGGCTGATAACACCCACTATTACCACCACCCTCATTGCAAACAACCCTGGGACAAGTGAGTGCATTTAGTACATCAACACTCACATATATAACAAATTTCTGGCAGCATTTGTGTCTGCTGGACTCTAAGGAGAAAGCGAACTGCCATCTTTCCTGCATCTCAAAGTATCTTCATGACACCTTCTAGTGGAAGGTGTCCCTGCCCATGGCATGGGCTTGGAACTAGATGATCTTTAAAGCCCCTTCCAACCCAGACCATTCTTTGATTCTGTGATTCTCTAGCAAACCTGTGAAACACAGTCAAGATTCAGAGCATGATGGACTGTCACCTGGTTCACAGCAACACCTGGCAGTGGGCAAAGCACCACGTACAAATAAATTAGTGTTTTACCCATTGCTGGAAGAAAGAACAGTGTAAGAATTTGCTTCAAAGGACTCAGCAATTAAGAGCAGAATGAATATGAGTCATCTGTCCAGCAAAGGCTGTGCCAGATGCAGACACAAAGTAATTCTGCATGTTAATACCACTTACGCAACGTTAGTCCTATGACAGGGAACATTTGCTGTCAGTTTGTAAGGAGGTACGTGCACATGCACACATACGCAAGAACATCAGTATAATTTGGGGTTGTTCAATTTGCTGATCTGCCAGCTATTCCTCTCAGGGCATTTTTAGTAAGTCTCAAAGTATTTTGGACGTTTACAGATTTTGCCTCTTGGCCCAGAGAATATCAGTATAGACACTGAATATATAGCTAGCTAAAATTTGGGAGTTCGGTTGGAAGGAAGCACTCTTATTTCATCATGGGATGTGCATTAAACCAAGCAAACCAAAGAAATACTAAAGAAATTCCCAGCAGCTCCATAGCTCTACTGCTGCTTGGTGGGATGGAGAGCAACGTGAGATATAACTTGTCAGTGAGCTGCTGCCTTGGGCTCCCAGGACCAGTGGCTCCAGGGCAATGCTGCAGGAGAGGAGACCCTATCTTGCTGAGAAAGAACCCCGCAGCATGAAGCTGAGGACGTTTATAGCACCACCGCATTCTGTGTTGCAGAAGAGATGCTTGTTGGGCCTTTGGAGGGAGATGCTGAGGTCCTGAACAACAGGGTCAGGCTCTTTTAGTGAAGGTTAAAGATGAGTGCTGCCTGACGAGCTGCTAAGGATATGAGGGTGGAGGTACTAAACGTATAAGATGCCTCGGGCTGCTTGACACAAGGATCATAGCAATGGCAGACTTTGCGGTGCTTTAATGCGATTTACTAAGCTGTTTCCCATGCTTACCATGATTTCATTTATCCTCAGCTATCTCTATTGTTCAGGTTATCCAGGTCAAGAAATTTGGCTACTTGGGAAGGGTTAGGACTCATGAAACATAGGCCCAGGGTCATGCAGAAAATGCATATTGTTGTTTGGAGTGTGATCAGTTGTGAAAATGAAAGAGGATGAAAGGTTTTCTTTTTGGCGGCTTGTTGACAGGTGCATGTGTCTCGTCTTCATTATGCTATTGCAATGAAAACACCTGGAACTGAACTGGGGGGTTGAGGATTCAGGGAGGGAAAATGAATTGCTGGTGCTGAAGGCAGCCAGGTTGAGTAGCAGGAGACAGCAATGTGCTGCTTCTTGCAAGCTTCTTGCACTGCTGGGAGACAGGGAAACGGAGGAGCACAGAGGTCAGGGCTATTAACTCTGTGTGTTGTATATGTGAGTGAGAGCAGGGCTATTTCAAACCCAGCTATTAAGTTTTTACAGTTTTTTGCTGATTTTTTTCATCTTCATTTTTAATAAAGAGGATTCACCTTTGGTGAGGGATTGCAAGATGCTCAGCTGCCCTAAGAGGAGCCAAGTGTTGTCACATCACAGGATCTAGAGTGGGTCTTGCTGAATTCAAGGGGCTAGTCCCGGGGACAGACTCAGGGGATCAGGATCAGCCTCTCGATGGTCCAGATCTACCTGGCCTGTACGCTTCGCCACTCAGCTTGCATGTGAAACCCATGAGCTGTGAGAACATCGAACACTGAGGTGGGAAATAAATTCAACCTCCTACGATGCCCAGCTTTAAAAGACACTGGCAGGAAAATGTGGAGTAATGATAACTTCCAGGATGGCAGGCTCTTATTTCAACACACGTTGGGCACCACAGGGGCTTGGTGTGATGGTTTGAAAGGGTTGCGCTGGGGACACAGGCTGGCAGTGGGCCCCCGAGGCCGGGGAGCACAGTGGGGCGCTGGAGGTGAGCAGCCTCACCCCCTGCTGATGGTTTCCAGGAGGGGATGAATAAGAGGCGGTTTGGGGCTTTCTGTGCTCCTCCTGCACCTCCAAACATTGCAGCTGCTCGCAGAGGCTGTCAAGTCAGAAGTCTGCTTCTCCTGAGTGCTTGCTGTAAACACTACGTGCAGCAGTGCTGATTATACATCAGTGCGCCGGGCTAACTATAGCACAGTAATTAAAGGGGTGAGAACATTTTGGAGTACTTTCTGCCACTTGTTGTGTGCATAATCCCCCTGTGTTTGGCAATAAATAGAACTTTTAAGTTTAATTAATACACACTTGGCTGGCTATCCACTTAAAGCACGCTTCGGCAGCCCAGGCCATTACCCACTTAGGTGCCGTGGTAGTGGTGTGGTGGTGGGGAGGGCTGCGGGAGAGCCCCCCAGCAGGGCGGGCACGGTTCTGCATCGGGGGAAAGTGGGTCAGTGGGCAATGCAGGGCATGGTCCGACACAGGCACCCGGGTGCTGAAGGGGAAGACAAAGTAAACAATCAGCTTTTCTCCTGAATGTGGAGCAGTTCGGGCTATTTTTCTAATTTATTTCTGAACGCTGGGTTTCATAAGTGAGTTCCTCCCAGGCTGGGGTGTCAGCAGGTCAAACGAGTCTTAAGAGAGAAATGGGGTCTCATCTCTCTTTCCCTCTCCAACTTCTTTTGTGTAGGGCAGTTCGAGCCATTGATTTTTTTTTTTTTTCGAGTTTAGCAGAAACAACAAAAACAAACAAAAAAAAATGGTTTGGATCAGATCAAATATACATTCCTTCCCTCCTCCTCCCCTCCTGGGATGAAACAAACAAACAAATCATGCCGTTTAGCACAATTGTGTCATTTGCCCTGAAACAAGCCATTTCATTTTGTGCACTTTTTGAAAAGCGAAGGCAAGGAACAGTGAGAGTTTCATAAAACAGCCAGAGGAGCTGGGCTCCAGTCCTGTCTCTGGCAAGCACTCATTTATTTATCGGAGTTGGTGGGGTGTCAGCAGGAGCTATTTCATTCCCCCCTGCTCCAGAACACACCCCAGGTTGTGATGTTTGGGGAATTTTTCTGTGGGTGGCGTTGAGGCTGGGCAGGTGAAGGAGTGAACCGAACTGCAGCCAGTGCAAGAAGTGTGGGAGTGAGCCACAGGAAAGCAGAAGCAAGGGTCAGGGAGGACAGGGAAAAGATTTAACTCAGAGTAGGGAGAAAAGGTGTCGTTAGAAAACCAGGTCTCCATTGTTGCACCTTTTTTGCTTTCTTGTTGCTCTCTGATACCGTTTTTCCACTGATCTCACTGATTCCACTGCCTCTCCTTATCCTTTACCCTATGCCTTCTCACCTCCTATTCCCAGCCCTTTTTTTAGCTTCTCAGCCTTTCCTCCTGACCAGGTGCTTTGATCTGGGAAGCTGAATTGGTGGTCCATGGTGTAAAGTGACTGCTTGTTCTTCCTAGGGCTCAGCTGTGTATGGCTGTGTGTTTTGAAGACCCAGTTATGTGTGATGATTTCTAATTTTCACAGGGGAGTTATTATTATTATTATTATTTTCTTTTTAACTCTTCATGTTGGAAAAATGTTTTCTTTTGGAATTGCCACCTAGAAAAGATTCACTGGCTTATTCTGCAGGGTGTAGGGCAAGAGACAAACTTTCTCCTGACTCCAGATAGAATGAAGTAGGCACTTGCAGGGTGCAAATCATTTGCCCCATTTTCCATCGATACAGGAAGACGGGAAGTGTTTCCCTAAGGAAAATGCTTCTCTGCATTAGCTCTGCTGCGAGCATCGGCCACTTGCCCAGGGGAATGCCACGCTCTCCCTGCTTGGCCCAGCCAGAGCCCTGCGGAAGCACTCTGAAGGATGAATTTCTGTCCTTTGCATCCCTGTTTTCCACATTAGGAAGGGAACATCTCAATGTTATCACATCTCTCGTATTTCCTGGCCTGTAACTCTGTCCTGCTCCAAGAACTGCGAGCACCAGCTCCTCCTTTACCGAAATGGGGCAGCTATTTGCTGCAAGGAGACTTCTTCCTTCATTCTTCCCTGTGATACACAGTAATCAACCCCTACACCAGGCTTTGGGTGCTTGCTTGAGCTGTGCTTCCTTTTCTTCATGGCAGAGAGCTACTCTCTTGCACAACAATGACCAAATGGCGTAGATGTGCTTCTCTTTTACATTGTGAACATTATTTTGCATGCTATGCGTGCAAAATGTGGTTTTCTTTCTTTCTTTCTTTCTTTTTTTTTTTCCTAAGTCCTTCTGTCTTCTCCACTCTCAGAAATATCTTCATTTTTCATACTGTGGTTTGCAATGCCTGCCTCTGTTTTTTTGTACCTTCTTCATAACAACCCCACTTGAGAGGCGAAAAAGGAGGCTCTGAAGCCCAATTCCTAGATTACGACCTGCACGTTATTTTAATTTAAGCCTGCCTACTGTTACAACAGAGAGTCGAGGTGTAAGTGTGTAAAGTGCTTTGGGAGCCCTGTGATAAAAGACCCTATAAAAACATAAATGTAAGCAGACGGCAGACTCAACCTGCATGTTAGAAGCAACACATGAGCTCACAGAAGAGGGTGCAAACTCAACCCCTTCCTGGGGCTATCTCAGGCAACAATTAATGTAGCCCTTGCCAGAGCTTGCTTATTTGGCTTCTTTCTAATGTAGACCTCTCTATTTCTCACCAAGTTGCGTCAGCCTCAGAGCCAAACTAAATCATCTGGGTTGCAGTTCCTGGCTCAGTCAGTCT